>NC_041382.1:94367334-94421389 GCF_002162155.2 Triticum dicoccoides | reverse complement strand
TTTAATGTAAACACGTATCCGGTTTGCGATTTAGAATCGTCCACATTAGTGTCAAAGCTTGCATCAATGTAACCATTTACGATGAGCTCTTTGTCACCTCCATATACGAGAAACATATCCTTAGTCCTTTTCAGGTATTTCAGGATGTTCTTGACCGCTGTCCAGTGATCCACTCCTGGATTACTTTGGTACCTCCCTGCTAGACTTATAGCAAGACATACATCAGGTCTGGTACACAACATTTCATATATGATAGAGCATATGACTGAAGCATAGGGAACATCTTTCATTTTCTCTCTATCTTCTGTAGTGGTCGGGCATTGAGTCTTACTGAATTTCACACCTTGTAACACAGGCAAGAATCCTTTCTTTGCTTGATCCATTTTGAACTTCTTCAAAACTTTGTCAAGGTATGTGCTTTGTGAAAGTCCAATTAAGCGTCTTGATCTATCCCTATAGATCTTAATGCCCAATATGTAAGCAGCTTCACCGAGGTCTTTCATTGAAAAACTCCTATTCAAGTATCCCTTTATGCTATCCAGAAATTCTATATCATTTCCGATTAGTAATATGTCATCTACATATAATATCAGAAATGCTACAGAGCTCCCACTCACTTTCTTGTAAATACATGCTTCTCCAAAAGTCTTTACAAAACCAAATGCTTTGATCACACTATCAAAGCGTTTATTCTAACTCCGAGAGGCTTGCACCAGTCCATAAATGGATCGCTGGAGCTTGCACACTTTGTTAGCTCCCTTTGGATCGACAAAACCTTCCGGCTGCATCATATACAACTCTTCTTCCAGAAATCCATTCAGGAATGCAGTTTTGACATCCATCTGCCAAATTTCATAATCATAAAATGCGGCAATTGCTAACATGATTCAGACAGACTTAAGCATCGCTACGGGTGAGAAGGTCTTATTGTAGTCAATCCCTTGAACTTGTTGAAAACCTTTTGCGACAAGTCGAGCTTTGTAGACAGTAACATTACCGTCAGCGTCAGTCTTCTTCTTGAAGATCCATTTATTCTCAATTGCTTGCCGATCTTTGGGCAAGTCAACCAAAGTCCACACTTTGTTCTCATACATGGATCCCATCTTAGATTTCATGGCTTCAAGCCATTTTGCAGAATCTGGGCTCACCATCGCTTCTCCATAGTTCGTAGGTTCATCATGATCCAGTAGCATGACTTCCAGAACAGGATTACTGTACCACTCTGGTGCGGATCTTACTCTGGTTGATCTACAAGGTTCAGTAGTATCTTGTTCTGAAGTTTCATGATCATCATAATTAGCTTCCTCACTAATTGGTGTAGGTGTCACAGAAACCGGTTTCTGTGATGTACTACTTTCCAATAAGGGAGCAGGTACAGTTACCTCATCAAGTTCTACTTTCCTCCCACTCACTTTTTTCGAGAGAAACTCCTTCTCTAGAAAGTTTCCGAATTTAGAAACAAAAGTCTTGCCTTCGGATCTGTGATAGAAGGTGTATCCAATAGTTTCCTTTGGATATCCTATGAAGACACATTTCTCCGATTTGGGTTCGAGCTTATCAAGTTGAAGTTTTTTCACATAAGCATCGCAGCCCCAAACTTTCAGAAACCACAACTTTGGTTTCTTGCCAAACCACAGTTCATAAGGTGTCGTCTCAACGGATTTTGATGGTGCCCTATTTAACGTGAATGCGACCGTCTCTAAAGCATAACCCCAAAACGATAGCGGTAAATCAGTAAGAGACATCATAGATCGCACCATATCTAGTAAAGTACGATTATGACATTCGGACACACCATTATGCTGTGGTGTTCCGGGTGGCGCGAGTTGCGAAACTATTCCGCATTGTTTCAAATGTACACCAAACTCGTAACTCAAATATTCTCTTCCACGATCAGATCGTAGGAATTTTATTTTCTTGTTACGATGATTTTCAATCTCACTCTGAAATTCTTTGAACTTTTCAAATGTTTCAGACTTATGTTTCATTAAGTAGATATACACATATCTGCTTAAGTCATCTGTGAAGGTGAGAAAATAACGATATCCGCCACGAGCCTCAACATTCATCGGACCACATACATGTGTATGTATGATTTCCAACAAATCTGTTGCTCTCTCCATAGTACCGGAGAACAGTGTTTTTGTCATCTTACCCATAAGGCACGGTTTGTAAGTACCAAGTGATTCATAATGAAGTGGTTCCAAAAGTCCATCAGTATGGAGTTTCTTCATGCGCTTTACACCGATATGACCTAGACGGTAGTGCCCCAAATAAGTTGCACTATCATTATCAACTCTGCATCTTTTGGATTCAACATTATGAATGTGTGTGTCACTACTATCGAGATTTAATAAGAATAGACCATTCTTCATGGGTGCATGACCATAAAAGATTTTACTCATATAAATAGAACTACCATTATTCTCTGATTTAAATGAATAACCGTCTCGCATCAAACAAGATCCAGATATAGTGTTCATGCTCAACGCTGGCACCAAATAACAATTATTTAGGTCTAATATTAATCCCGAAGGTAGATGTAGAGGTAGCGTGCCAACCGCGATCACATCGTCTTTGGAACCATTTCCCACGCGCATCGTCACCTCATCCTTAGCCAATCTTCGCTTAATCCGTAGTCCCTGTTTCGAGTTGCAAATGTTAGCAACAGAACCAGTATCAAATACCCAGGTGCTACTGCGTGCATTAGTAAGGTACACATCAATAACATGTATATCGCATATACCTTTGTTTACCTTGCCATCCTTCTTATCCGCCAAATACTTGGGGCAGTTCCGCTTCCAGTGACCAGTCTGCTTGCAGTAGAAGCACTTAGTTTCAGGCTTAGGTCCGGGTTTCTTCTCTTGAGCAGCAACTTGCTTGCTGTTCTTTTTGAAGTTCCCCTTCTTCTTCCCTTTGCCCATTTTCTTGAAACTAGTGGTCTTGTTGACCATCAACACTTGATGCTCCTTCTTGATTTCTACCTCCGCAGCTTTCAGCATTGCGAAGAGCTCGGGAATAGTCTTATTCATCCCTTGCATATTATAGTTCATCACAAAGCTCTTGTAGCTAGGTGGCAGTGATTGGAGAATTCTGTCAATGACGCAATCATCTGGAAGATTAACTCCCAATTGAATCAAGTGATTATTATACCCAGACATTTTGAGTATATGCTCACTGACAGAACTGTTCTCCTCCATCTTGCAGCTATAGAAGTTATTGGAGACTTCATATCTCTCAATCTGGGCATTTGCTTGAAATATTAACTTCAACTCCTGGAACATCTCATATGCTCCATGACGTTCAAAACGTCGTTGAAGTCCCAATTCTAAGCCGTAAAGCATGGCACACTGAACTATCGAGTAGTCATCAGCTTTGCTCTGCCAGACGTTCATAACATTTGGTGTTGCTCCAGCAGCAGGCTTGACACCCAGCGGTGCTTCCAGGACGTAATTCTTCTGTGCAGCAATGAGGATAATCCTCAAGTTATGGACCCAGTCCGTGTAATTGCTACCATCATCTTTCAACTTTGCTTTCTCAAGGAACGCATTAAAATTCAACGGAACAACAGCACGGGCCATCTATCTACAATCAAACATAAACAAGAAAGATACTATCAGGTACTAAGTTCATGATAAATTTAAGTTCAATTAATCATATTACTAAAGAACTCCCACTTAGATAGACATCCCTCTAATCCTCTAAGTGATCACGTGATCCAAATCAACTAAACCATGTCCGATCATCACGTGAGATGGAGTAGTTTCATTGGTGAATATCACTATGTTGATCATATCTACTATATGATTCACGCTCGAACTTTCGGTCTCCGTGTTCCGAGGCCATATCTGTATATGCTTGGCTCGTCGAGTATAACCTGAGTATTCTGCGTGTGCAACTGTTTTGCACCCGTTGTATTTGAACGTAGAGCCTATCACACCCGATCATCATGTGGTGTCTCAGCACGAAGAACTTTCGTAACGGTGCATACTCAGGGAGAACACTTCTTGATAATTAGTGAGAGATCATCTTAAAATGCTACCGTCAATCAAAGCAAGATAAGATGTATAAAAGATAAACATCACATGCAATCAATATAAGTGATATTATATGGCCATCATCATCTTGTGCTTGTGATCTCCATCTTCGAAGCATCGTCACCGGCGCGACACCTTGATCATCATCGTAGTATCGTTGTCGTCTTGCCAATCTTATGCTTCCATGACTATCGCTACCGCTTAGTGATAAAGTAAAGCATTACAGCGCAATTGCATTGCATACAATAAAGCGACAACCATATGGCTCCTGCCAGTTGCCGATAACTCAGTTACAAAACATGATCATCTCATACAATAAAATTTAGCATCATGTCTTGACCATATCACATCACAACATGCCCTGCAAAAACAAGTTAGACGTCCTCTACTTTGTTGTTGCAAGTTTTACGTGGCTGCTACGGGCTTAGCAAGAACCGTTCTTACCTACGCATCAAAACCACAACGATAGTTTGTCAAGTTGGTGCTGTTTTAACCTTCGCAAGGACCGGGCGTAGCCACACTTGGTTCAACAAAAGTTGGAGAAACTGACACCCGCTAGCCACCTTTGTGCAAAGCACGTCGGGAGAACCGGTCTTGCGTAAGCGTACGCGTAATGTTGGTCCGGGCCGCTTCGTCCAACAATACCGCCGAACCAAAGTATGACATGCTGGTAAGCAGTATGACTTATATCGCCCACAACTCACTTGTGTTCTACTCGTGCATATAACATCAACGCATAAAACCTAGGCTCTGATACCACTGTTGGGGAACGTAGTAATTTCAAAAAAATTCCTACTCACACGCAAGATCATGGTGATGCATAGCAACGAGAGGGGAGAGTGTGATCTATGTACCCTCGTAGACCGAAAGTGAAAGCGTTATGACAACGCGGTTGATGTAGTCGTACGTCTTCACGGCCCGACCGATCAAGCACCGAAACTACGGCACCTCCGAGTTCTAGCACACATTCAGCTCGATGACGATCCCCGGACTCCGATCCAGCAAAGTGTCGGGGAAGAGTTCCGTCAGCACGACGGCATGGTGACGATCTTGATGTTTTACTATCGCAGGGCTTCGCCTAAGCACCACTACAATATTATCGAGGACTATGGTGGAAGGGGGCCCCGCACACGGCTAAGAGAACGATCTTAGAGATCAACTTCTGTCTCTAGGGGTGCCCCCTGCCCTCGTATATAAAGGATCCATGGGGGGGTGCGGCCGGCCCTAGGAGGAGGCGCGCGGGAGGAGTCCTACTCCTACCGGGAGTAGAACTCCCCCCTTTCCCTAGTTGGATTAGGACTTGGGGAAGAAGGAAGAGAGGGAAGAAAGGAAAGGGGGGGGGGGGGGGCGCCGCCCCCCTCCTTGTCAAATTCGGACTTGGGGGGAGGGGTGCGCGGCAGCCCCCAGGCCTCCTCTCCTCTTCCTCCACTAGGCCCATTAAGGCCCATTAGTCACCGGGGGGTTCCGGTAACCTCCCGGTACTTCGGTAAAATGCCGATTTCACCCGGAACACTTTCGACGTCCAAACATAGGCTTCCTATATATCAATCTTTATGTCTCGACCATTTTGAGACTCCTCGTCATGTCCGTGATCACATCCGGGACTCCGAACTAACTTCGGTACATCAAAATATATAAACTCATAATGAAACTGTCATCGTAACATTAAGCGTGCGGACCCTACGGGTTCGAGAACAATGTAGACATGACCGAGACATGTCTCCGGTTAATAACCAATAGCGGAACCTGGATGCTCATATTGGCTCCCACATATTCTATGAAGATCTTTTATCGGTCAGACCGCATAACAACATACTTTGTTCCCTTTGTCATCGGTATGTTACTTGCCCGAGATTCGATCGTCGGTATCTCAATACCCAGTTCAATCTCGTTACCGGCAAGTCTCTTTACTCGTTTCGTAATACATCATCTCACAACTAACTCATTAGTTGCAATGCTTGCAAGGCTTATGTGATGTGCATTACCGAGAGGGCCCAGAGATACCTCTCCGACAATCGGAGTGACAAATCCTAATCTCGAAATACGCCAACCCAACATGTACCTTTGGAGACACCTGTAGAGTTCCTTTATAATCACCCAATTACGTTGTGACGTTTGGTAGCACACAAAGTGTTCCTCCGGCAAACGGGAGTTGCATAATCTCATAGTCATAGGAACATGTATAAGTCATGAAGAAAGCAATAGCAACATACTAAACGATCGGGTGCTAAGCTAAGGGAATGGGTCATGTCAACCACATCATTCTCCTAATAATGTGATCCCGTTAATCAAATGACAACACATGTCTATGGTTAGGAAACATAACCATCTTCGATTAACGAGCTACTCAAGTAGAGGCACACTAGTGACGTTTAGTTTGTCTATGTATTCACACAAGTATTATGTTTCCGGATAATACAATTCTAGCATGAATAATAAACATTTATCATGATATAAGGAAATAAATAATAACTTTATTATTGCCTCTGGGGCATATTTCCTTCAGTCCTCAAGGGGTGGCCGCGCGCCCCCCATGGCAAGTTTGAATTGGACTAGGGAGGGGGCGGCGCCCCCCTCTCTTTCCTTCTCCCTCTCCTACTCCTTCCCTCTCTCCCCTCTTGGAAAAGGAAGGGGACTCCAACTAGGATTAGGAATCCTAGTTGGACTCCCCTATAGGCGCGCCCCTCCTAGGCCGACCTCCTCTTCCCCCCTCCTTTATATACGTGGGCAAGGGGCACCCCAAAGGCACTCCAAGATTTGTCTTAGCCGTGTGCGGTGGCCCCCTCCACAGTTTTCCACCTCGGTCATATTGTCGTAGTGCTTAGGCGAAGCCCTGCATCGGTAACTTCATCATCACCGTCACCATGTCGTCGTGCTGAAGAAACTCTCCATCGACCTCAACTGGATCAAGAGTACGAGGGACGTCACCGATCTGAACATGTGCAAATCACGGAGATGTCATGCGTTCGGTACTTGGATCGTTTGGATCACGAAGACATTTGACTACTTCAACTGCGTTACTAAATGCTTCCGCTTTTGGTCTATGAGGGTACGTAGACACACTCTTCCCCGCTCTTTGCTATGCATCTCCTAGATAGATCTTGTGTGATTGTAGGATTTTTTCTGAAATACCGCATTCCCCAACAGTGGCATCCGAGCCAGGTCTATGCGTAGATGTTATATGCACGAGTAGAACACAAAGGAATTGTGGGCGTGGGCATATACATATTGCTTGCCGTCACTAGTTGTTTCTTGATTCGGCAGTATTGTTGGATGAAGTAGCCCGGACCGACATTACATGACCGCATTCATGAGACTGGTTCTACCGATGTGCTTTGCACACAGGTGGCTGACGGGTGTCAGTTTCTCCAACTTTAGTTGAATTGGATTCAATGAACAAGGTTCTTTCTGAAGATCAAAAAACAATCACTATACCGCGTTGTGGTTTTTGATGTGTAGGTAAGAACGGTTCTTGCTAAGCCAGTAGCAGCCACATAAAACTTGCAATAACAGAGTAGAGGACGTCTAACTTGTTTTTGCAGGGCATGTTGTGATGTGATATGGTCAAGACATGATGATATATAAATTGTTGTATGAGATAATCATATTTTGTTAAAGTTATCGACAACTGGCAGGAGCCTTATGGTTGTCTCTTTATTGCATAAGATGCAAGCACCATATAATTGCTTTACTTTATCGCTATGCGATAGCAATAGTTGCAAAAGCAATAGTTGGCAAGACGACCATGTGACGAAACGTTGATAGAGATCAAGATGATGGAGATCATGGTGTCATGCCGGTGACGATGGAGATCATGATGATACTTTGGAGATGGAAATCAAAGGCACAAGATGATGATGACCATGTCATGTCACATATTTTGATTGCATGTGATGTTTATATTTTGTGCATCTTATTTTTTCTTAGTACGACGGTAGCATTATGAGATGATCACTTACTAAAATTTCAAGGTATAAGTGTTCTCCCTGAGTATGCACCGTTGTGACAAAAAGCTATTCCCGTGATGCCTACACCAATTACTGAGGAAGCTAATGATGATGATCATGAAACTTCAGATCAAGTTACTACCTGTCGGTGAGAACGACACCTATGGGATCACTGGGATCCCTTCTACGGTCGGCGGGTGTGGGGTCATGAGAAGAGCAGGTTTAGGAGCAAGCACACGGGCCGTTTACCCAGGTTCAGGCCGCGAGGATGCGTAAAACCCTAGTCCTGCTTTGGTGGATGTATCGAGTGTTCTTGAGCTTTTTGAACTAGCTACAGTGGTTGTGCCGTCCCAAAAAGCCGAATCCCTCTCCTGGTCGCCTCGGGCCTCCTTTTATAGGGAAAAGGGGTTGCCACAGTGGCACACAGGAGGTGGAAAGGCCTACAGTGCATGAGCTTATCGCACAGCATTACGGGACAAAGTGCATTAAATGCGCTACGTAGGTGTCCATTAGCTTTATTGGGGACGGGAACGAGGCCCGTCCCATCCGTCGCTGCTTAGCCTCGCTTCGACACGAGCCCAAACCAGCGATGCATGCAGCGCCATGTAGGCAGGCAGGCAGTTGAGGTGGCACGGTGGTAGGGCCTTCATGAAGATCTGCATGCCGCCACGCAGGTGCTTGCTGATTTGGCCTGGAAGCTGCATGTTGCCACGCAGGTGCCTGCCTAGCTGGTTGGGATGGCAGCTGCATGCGAACGGTGGTGGAGTCTTGGCTGATGCGGGCCTGGTAGTGGCCCTGCTGATGCCCTCGGCAAGGGTCTTGTCGGGGGCCCGGCAAGGGTCTTGCCATGACATTGCTGTCATCCCCGGCAAGGGTCTTGCCGGGGGTCTTGTGGATTTCCTCGGCTAGGATCCTATCGAGGGTCGCCGTCTTCTAATCCTCATCTGATCTTTTGTTTATGATCTGGACGAAGATTTGCATGCCACTACAGAGGCGCCTCCCGAGCCTTGGTCCCAACGCAGTTGTTTGGGTCGGAGCCTGGGGGCTCAAGGGTGGCTCGCTCTGCCGGTGTTGGGCAAGTTGCCCCGGCAAGGCTCTTGCCGGGGCTGCGGGGCGCCGCCTCGGCAAGGATCTTGCCGAGGGAGTCCACCTCGCCCTCTTGCCCTCCCGAGCTTCTGGTCTTGGCGTCACCTTGGTTGTCTCGTGCTTCGTCTTCTCGCCGGCTTCCCTTCTCTGCCCTACTAAGTGTGGCCGCGGCGCGTGGCCCTGACTGCCCGTGCACAAGTAAAGGAGTCAAAAGGAGAGCCCCTACTTTTGTACACAGACAGGAGCCCCCGGGCCTGGGACACACATAAGTGCGATGCGTTGTTGGGCCAGGCCCAGAATGGTGCGCAGGGAGGTGGGGCGGATTTTACCGTAGTAACTTCTCGTCCGCTGCGCTTCCCCACGACCTGCGTTGAACGCGTGACATGGAGGGTCGTGTGTGACGTGGGGGTCATGCGTGGGGCGGTTCTCGCACGCATGTGTCACATCGTGGTAAAGAGGCGGCCCGCGCCTTCCCCGTAAAAGGAGGGAGGCATAGAGGCACATGCCATTTACTTGGGTGGACTAGGGTCGTGGTCTTCAAGGCGCCCGCGCCCCACGATCAAGGGGTGGGGAGCAGCCGCTTCGCCCGTCCCTTTAATGCTGCTCGCTCGCCATGTGTCCTGCATGCAGGTGGCAGGAGGTGGAGGCGGGAAACTGGGCCGTTGCTGATTGGGGCAGCAGGCCGGTCCTAATTCCCTGCGCCCCCCGATGACTAGATTGGTCGAGTGCGGCGGCCAAGCCCCGACTCTGCCCCTTCATAAGAAGGGGAGGGGGCGGCATTCCACATTCTTCCATCATCCGTCTCCTTCCACCTCCGCTTTTTTCTTCCATCCGCCATGGCGAGAGGAGACACTGGCCATTCGACGATGGCAGCGAGGGTTGCTGCTCATCAGCGCGTTCCTCCTCCCCAAGAGCTCGTGGCGGCGGAACCGGTCATGAGAGGAAGGGGGAGGGGTGAGGCCGAGGTCGTCACGGCGCTCGGGGGAGAGGAGGACGGGGCAGCGCATCGGCCTCGCCTCCGCCAGCGATGCCTCCCCCAAGGGAGCGCCACGTCGGGGACCGGCCCCACGAGTTCTTCATCAGGCTACGCCGGCCACCGCGTCGCCGCCTCCGTCTCCCTACTGCATTTGCTCGGGAGATGGAGCTTGATCCACCCCAGACATTCTGGTTGCACATGAAGGGTTGCGGGAATGGTGACACGCGGGTCGACGCCGGCTTCCCTGCTCCTCACGTCATGTACCTCCGCCACGGATGGAAGACATTCACACGCAACCATAGCTTGACGGCAGGGCTTGTCGTCTACTTCAAGTTAACAGAGGGCAACCTGCTCTCCGTCAAGGTCTTTGGAGATCTCGAAACTCGCTTGAAGTGCTGCATGGAGAGCTCCTCCGACGATGAAGATTCCTCCTCAAGCGGGAGTGACGAGGAGGACAGCGACGACGCGGAGTCGAGCGGCAGGATGCCGACTCCGACTTCGACTGACCGCGCCGCCCCTCCCTCGGCCACGCGCCTTGCCGAGGGCCATCCTCGCCAAGCTCTCCATTGGGGTGTTCCCCGTCGTCTCCTTGGGTGGCTGGCGTAGGAGGGTCGGAGAAGGCGAAGAAGGTGGGTGGTGGCCGTCAAATCGGAGTACGCGGGCACCGACGCCTTCGTCGCGTATTGCTGGCCCGCTGCCTCGTCTTCCAACTCCTTTCCTGGTACCAAGATGTTCTCTTGGTGCCTTCTGCTCCTCGCACCTCGCCTAGGCTCTCTTTTCGCCCTCCTGCCCTCTTGTTCCACCTTCTGAGGAGAGGGACAAGAAAGGGATTACGGGCAACTTATCTTTTTTTAGTTTGTAAGCCTGCGGGCACTTGTTAATTTTAAGACTTGTTATCCCCTTGCTCATGTTTTTAATTCCGTATGAACTGTACCTGTATGGGATGTTTTTAATGAAAAGGGGTGCTTGCCGGGTTCTTTGTGCATGAGCGAGGCCCATGCCAAGGATGAATCCTTGTTATTTTTAAGATAAACATTGTCGCCCGGCAACAGGCCTTGCCGTCCCCCTACTTCGGTCGACCATTCTCGCGCTCTTGGTGGAGGCAGGGGCGAAGTAGAGTTGGGCCCCTCGTTCATCTCCTCGCCACCAAATTCCGACCCGGGAGGTAGCTCTTGGGGACAGGAAAGGGGGAGCACAGTGGTTTTAAGAATCATAAATGAGGTTTCACATGTCCCAGTTCTATACGGAAACACATAACAGGGGGATGACGGACTTATCTGAATCGGCAGCCCCCGGCAACCTTGGCTTGACGTGGTTGGATCCCTGTATCTTCAGCCCCCGGCAGTCTTGGCCTGTCGGGGCCGGAGCGCCGGTTCGTCCTCTTTTTCCCAAGCGGCTCAGCAGAAGTGTCCACGTGCCCTACGCACCAAAGAGAACAAAAAGACGCGCACTCGACCTCTAGGCCAGGGGTTAGTCGCTGCTAAGCACTATCAACCCTAACCGAGGGAGAGACTTAACCTAGCATGCATGCTATAACTTAGGGTGCCAGCGCTTCGTTTATTTATGCTCAGGTCTGCGCCTGGCTTTGTATAGAGGGTTACATGCCTTGCCGGCAAGGCTTGTACAAAAGGTGGTTTGCCGAGAGGCCCGACAACCGCGCCTTATGGGTAAAACTTGCGAAGATGTTCGATGTTCCAGGAATTGCTCACTGGGACATCATCTTTGGTCTCCAGGCGGACTACACCGGGCCTGGTGACTCGTATTACCCGATAAGGGCCTTCCCACTTTGGCGTCAACTTTTTGGAATTCTTGGCCGACTGAACGCGCCGAAGAACAAGGTCGCCTCCCTTAAAGCTTCGGGCATGAACCTTGCGGCTATGGTAGTGGCGCAAGGCTTGCTGGTAGCATGCTGCTCTCACCGCCGCCCGAAGATGATCTTCCTCAAGGAGCGTTGCGTCATCTTGCCGCAATCGCTCTTGCTCAAGCTCGTCATAAGCGAGCACTCGAGGTGATCATTATATGAGTTCCGTGGGGAGAACTGCTTCTGCCTCGTATACCAGGGCAAAGGGTGTCTGGTCGGTGGCTCGATTTGGTGTCGTTCTGATCTACCAAAGAACCGCCGACAACTCATCAATCTAGCGCCTTCCGCTTTTGTGCAGCTTGTCAAAAGTCTTTGTTCTCAGGCCTCGTAGTACTTCAGCATTTGCCCTCTCCACCTGGCCGTTGTTCCGTGGGTGTGCCACGGAAGTGAAACAGACCTTGCTACCGAGGTCCTGGGTGTACTGCATGAAGGTGTGGCTTGTGAACTACGTGCCGTTGTCGGTGATGACTCTGTTTGGCACACCAAACGGTAGACTAGTCCCTTGAAGAACTTGACGGCTGACTGTGTTGTCACCTTCCTCACTACTTCCACTTCCGGCCATTTTGTGAACTTGTCAATTGCAACATATAAGTACTCAAATCCCCTGACGGAACGGGGGAAGGGGCCCAGTATGTCGAGCCCCCAAACCGAAAACGACCAGGAGAGAGGGATTGTTTGAAGGGCTTGAGCTGGTTGATGAAGCTTCTTCGAATGGAGCTGCCACGCTTCACACCTGGTTACTAGTGTCGTCGCATCCTGGAGGGCGGTGGGCCAGAAGAAGCCTTGCCAGAATGTCTTGTCGGCAAGGGCCCTCGACCCTATGTGGGAGCCACATATGCCTCCATGTATCTCTGCCAACAGCTCCAGTCCTTCCTCCCGGGGAATGCACTTCAATTTTAGACCGTTCGGTCTTTTTCTGTATAGGACGTCATCGACAAACTGGTACAAGGCAGACCAACGGGCTACTTTTTCCACTTCTTCCTGATCCTCAGGAAGTTCCCCTGTCTGGAGGAAATAGACGGTATGCTGTGCCCATGCCAAAGCCTGGGGCTCGACGGCAAGCATCAAAGCCATCTCTTTTGCCACGGGGGCAGCCGTCTCTACGGCCAGGGCTTGGCGCCCTGCCGGAGCCAGCTGCCCCTTGGCAGGCTCGGAATCCGCGGCAACACCCTTGCCAGCGGCCCCTGGGGGCTCGGCCGGAAAGTACTTGCTGGGGCCTGATTTCCTCCGCTTGTTCTGCTCCGTTGATGGTTTGACGGATGGTTGAGTTAACCGAAGCAAAAAGGTACCTGGTTCCACAGGTAGCTTAAATGCAGCAGGCTTTGACATGTAGTTATCGATGTCGTTCTCCGCTCGGGGAACGTGCTCCACTTGTATACCGTCGAAGCGCTCCTCCAGCTTCCTCACCTCATTTACGTAGGCCTCCATTAACGGACTCTGGTAATCTTTGTTGACCTGTCTGACGACAAGCTGCAAATCACCCCTGACGATGAGCTTCTTCACCCCGAGGTCTGCCGCGATCCTGAGACTGGCAAGCAGCCCCTCGTACTCAGCAGTTTTGTTTGTGGACATCTCCCTGGGAAAGTGCATGGATCACATACTTGAGCTGCTCTCCGGTGGGTGCGACAAGCAGCACGCCGGCATCGGCGCCTTGCAGCAAGAAAGCCCCATCAAAGTACATGATCCAGTCGCGACTTGCTTCCTTGCCGAGGAGAGCGGTCTCCTGGATTTCTTCGTCGGGCTTTGAGCTCCATTCTGCAATGAACTCCGCCAAGACCCTGCTCTGGATTATCGAAGTACTTTCAAGCTTCAAATCAAAGCTTGACAACTCCAGGGCCCACTCCACAATCCTCCTGGTTGCATTTGGGTTATGCAGTATCCTTTGCAACGGGAGGCGGGTGACGACAGTGATCTCGTGGGCTTGGAAGTAATGATGCAGCTTCCTCGAGGCCATAAGGAGGTTGAAGAGCAATTTATGCACACCGGAGTACCTTGACCTGGCTCCCTGCAAGAGGGAGCTGACAAAGTAGACCGGGTGCTGCATCATCTTCTTCTTCTGCGCCACTTCACTTGGTTGCGCGGGCCCTGTCCCGATGGCGTCAGACTCTGCCGGGGGCCTTGCCTTGCCAGCACCAGGCCCTGCCGGGGGAGTCTCTGACCTGCCATCTGCCGGTCCTGACGTTGCCACTACCTCTTCGTCGACCTCCCTCTGTGCCACTAGGCGCTGACCACTTGATTCGTTGCCGCCAGATACAACAACAACGACTCTTGTGGTTTAGGCGCAACCAGTATTGGCGTAGAGGAAAGGTATTTCTTCAGATCCTGCAACGCCGCCTCGGCCTCTAGGGTCCACTCCATTGGGCCTGCCTTCTTCAAGATTTTGAAAAAGGGAAGGGCACGCTCAGAGGACTTGGAGATGAACCTGCTCATGGCGGCAACACAGCCAGTGAGCCGGCGCACATCCTTGATCCACTTGGGTGCCTCAATCTGCTCAATAGCCTTGATCTTGTCTGGGTTTGCCTTGATCCCACGCTGCGACACAAAGAACCCGAGAAGTTTTCCTGACGGGACGCCAAAGACACACTTCTCAGGGTTCAGCTTGAGGTTGATCTTGCGTAAGTTGGCAAACGTCTCTTCTAAGTCTTGTACAAGGGTCGCCTTGTCCTTGGTTTTGACCACTATGTCATCCATATACGCTTCCATATTTCTATGTAGCTGGGGCTCAAAACCAATCTGGACCACCCTTGTGAATGTCGAGCCAGCACTCTTCAACCCGAAAGGCATCCGTAAAAAGCAATACGTACCACATGGGGTGATAAATGTTGTCTTCTCTTCATCTTCTCTTCTCATGAAGATCTGGTGGTAGCCCGAGTAGGCGTCGAGGAATGACAACAGATCACACCCGGCAATGGAGTCAACAATCTGGTCGATGCGCTGCAATGGGAAGGGGTCCTTAGGACAAGCCTTATTGACATCTGTGTAGTCAATACACATCCTCCACTTCCCACTTGCCTTGCGCACCACCACCAGATTGGCCAACCACGTCGGATGGAGCACTCCTCTCACCAAACCTGCCGCTTCCAATTTCCTGATCTCCTCTGTGATAAACTCATGTCGTTCCAAAGCTTGCTTCCTAACCTTATGCTTGACGGGTCGTGCATGGGGACAGACAACAAGGTGGTGCTTAGTCACTTCCCTGGGAACTCTAGGGATGTCGGATGCTTGCCACGCAAACACATCACCATTCGCCCACAGGAAAGTGACGAGCACGCCTTCCTATTTGCTATCGAGGGTGGAGCTTATGGTGAAAGCCCCTCCCGTGCCGTCCTCCTTGACGGACACCCTCTTGGTCTCTGGTGGTGCAGCTCTGGATTTCTTGCTCTTGCCCGTAGAGCTCTCGGGCACGTCCTCGCGGTAGCACAACACTCCAAAGAGGTGCGCTTGCCGGAGTGGGTGCGAGAGGTCTTGCCGGTCTTCTTCTGCCCTCTCGGGGCTTCAATGGCAGGAGCAAGTGCCTTGGCAGCAGCTGCTGCAACTGCTTCTCGATAGAGTTAGTCAGCGCAGATCAGCGCGTCCTTCTTGTCGGAGGGGATGGTGATGATGGTCATCGGCCCAGGCATCTTCAGCGTGTTGTAGGTGTAGTGCGACGCCGCCATGAACTTGGCTAGTGCCGGGCAGCCGAGGATCCCGTTGTAGGGCAAGGGGATCTTGGCCACATCGTAGACGATCCTTTCCGTCCCGTAGTTCAACTCACCCCCAAACGTCACGGGCAATGTGACCTTCCCCTTCGGCTGGCTCCTTCTCGGACTGACCTCTTGAAACGTACCCGTTTCCTCGACATCTCCATCAGGAATTTGTAGCCTTTTGATCACGACGTGCGAGATCAAGTTTAGGTCGGCCCCGCCGTTAACCAACAACTTGTTCACCTTGAGGTTCCGTATCGTTGGCGAGACCAACAACGGCAAACACCCGACCGCAGTTGTGCAGTCAGAGTGGTCCTTGGCGTCAAAAATGAGGGGCGTGCTAAACCACTTCAGTGGCTTCTGAGCGTCGAACGATGGCTCTGTTGCTGTAATCTCACGCGCCCACTGCTTGAGCTGGCAGTGAGAAGTGTGCAGCGAGGCACCACCATCGACGCGCATGGCCTCTGTAGCTTTCTGAAACTCTTGCTCGCTGGACTCGTCGTCCTCGTCATGATCATCATCTTCCTGCTTCTTGTCGCGGCCCCGACCGGGCCTCTCTCGCTGGTTATCCTTACCGCGGCGGCCTCCTTACCCGCCACGCTTCTTGCTGGATCCTTCGGCACTGATGACCCACAAGTATAGGGGATCTATCATAGTCCTTTCGATAAGTAAGAGTGTCGAACCCAACGAGGAGCAGAAGGAAATGATAAGCGGTTTCCAGCAAGGTTTTCTCTGCAAGTACTGAAATAAGTGGCAACAGATAGTTTTGTGATAGGATAATTTGTAACAAGCAACAAGTAACAAAAGTAAATAAAGTGCAGCAAGGTGGCCCAATCCTTTTGCAGCAAAGGACAAGCCTGGACAAACTCTTATATGATGTAAAGCGCTCTCGAGGACACATGGGAATATCGTCAAGCTAGTTTTCATCACGTTCATATGATTCACGTTCGGTACTTTGATAATTTGGTATGTGGGTGGACCAGTGCTTGGGTGATGTCCTTACTTGGACAAACATCCCACTTATGATTAACCTCTATTGCAAGCATCCGCAAATACAACAAAAGTACTAAGGTAAACCTAACCATAGCATGAAACATATGGATCCAAATCAGCCCCTTACGAAGCAACACATAAACTAGGGTTTAAGCTTCTGTCACTCTAGCAACCCATCATCTACTTATTACTTCCCAATGCCTTCCTCTAGGCCCAAATAATGGTGAAGTGTCACATAGTCGACGTTCACATAACACCACTAGAGGAGAGACAACATACATCTCATCAAAATACCGAACGAATACCAAATTCACATGACTACTAATAGCAAGACTTCTCCCATGTCCTCAGGAACAAAAGTAACTACTCACAAAGCATAAACATTTTCATAATCAAAGGGGTATTAATATGCATATAGGATCTGAACATATGATCTTCCACCAATTAAACCAACTAGCATCAACTACAAGGAGTAATTAACACTACTAGCACCCTACTAGCACCAATCCCGGACTTGGAGACAAGAATTGGATACAAGAGATGAACTAGGGTTTTGAGATGAGATGGTGCTGATGAATATGTTGATGGAGATTGCCCTCTCCCGATGAGAGGAGCATTGGTGATGACGATGGCGATGATTTCCCCCTCCGGGAGGGAAGTTTCCCCAGCAGAACAGCTCCGCCAGAGCCCTAGATTGATTCCGCCAAGGTTCCGCCGCGTGGCGGCGGAGTTTCGTCCGAGAAGATGGCTTATGATTTTTTCCCATCGAAAGACTCCATATAGCAGAAGATGGCCACCGGAGGGCCACCAGGGGGCCCATGAGGTAGGGGGCGCACCCTGGAGGGTAGGGCGCGCCCCCACCCTCGTGGGAAGGGTGTGGCCCCCTGGTGATGTTCTTGCGCTCAGTATTTTTTATATATTTGGAAACATCATCCGTGAAGTTTCAGGACTTTTGGAGCTGTGCAGAATAAGTCTCTAATATTTGCTCCTTTTCCAGCCCAGAATCCCAGCTGCCGGCATTCTCCCTCTTTATGTAAACCTTGTAAAATAAGAGACAATAGGCATAAGTATTGTGACATAATGTGTAATAACAGCCTATAATGCAATAAATATTGATATAAAAGCATGATGCAAAATGGACCTATCAACTCCCCCAAGCTTAGACCTCGCTTGTCCTCAAGCGAAAAGCCGAAATCGAAAAATATGTCCACATGTTTAGAGATAGAGGTATCGATAAAAATAAAATACGGACATGAGGGCATCATGATCATTCTTAGAACAGCAACTTACATAATTCTTTGTCATATAATATCTGATGCTAGAGTAATAATTCAATTACAATATCAAGTATGAATCGTAAACTTCATTGAAAACTAACAAACTACAATCTCGGTCATTGAAGCAATTGCAATTTATCATAACATAGGAAAGAGTCAATGTATAAGAGATTTTCAGCAAGTACACATACTCAACTATCATATAATCTTTCACAATTGCTTACACTCATGCAATACTTATGGGTATGGAGTTTTAATCGTACAAAAAAAGATAGGGGCTTATAGTTTTGCCTCCCAATGTTTTACCTCAAGGGTAATGTCAACAGTAATAGTTCATGAAAACTCACATCCAATTAGCCATATATACTAGGATATTTCCAACATATTGTGCTTGCCAAAGGATAAAATGTAAAAAGGAAGGGTGAAGATCACCATGACTCTTATGCAATGTAGGAGATAAAAGTAAAAGATAGGCCCTTCGCAGAGGGAAGCAGAGGTTGTCATGCGCTTTTATGGGTTGGATGCACAAAATCTTAATGCGAAAGAACGTCACTTTATATTGCCACTTGTGATATGGACCTTTATTATGCAGTCTGTCACTTCTATTACTTCCATATCACACACTCATATAAAGCTTATTCCCTCCACACCAATCAATCATACATATTTAGAAAGCAATTTTTATTGCTTGCACCGATGAAAACTTACTTGAGGGATCTTACTCAATCCAGAGGTAGATATGGTGGACTCTCATGGAAAAACTGGGTTTAGGGATATTTGGAAGCACAAGTAGTATATCTACTTGGTGCAAAGAATTTGGCTAGCATGAGGGTAAAGGCAAGTTCAATCATGTTGGATGATCCATGACAATATAATTTATCTCAGATGTAAGGAAACATAACCCATTACATTGTCTTCCTTATCCAACGTCAACTCTTTAGCATGTCATATTTTAATGAGTGCTCACAATCATAAAAGATGTCCAAGATAGTATATTTATATGTGAAGACCTCTATTTCTTTATTAATTCCTATTAATTGCAACGATGACCAAAACTGTGTTTGTCAACCCTCAATAACTTTTATTCATCATACTCTTTCTATGTGAGCTCATTACTCTCCATAAGACTCACATGATCTCTTTGTTTCTTTTTATTTCTTTCTCTTTCCTTTTATTCCTTTAGGATCATGGCAAAATAATCAAGCCCTTGGCTCAACACTAATCTTTATTATATAGCTCATGGACTCGATTACATAGAAGGATAAAAAAACAAAACTCACAACTAGATCTTACTAAGAACTTTTATTCTACTAGATCAAGATTTTATCAAAAGGATCGAACTAAGAAAAACGGTAAAGATAAAAGTGATGGTGATACGATACCGGGGCACTCCCCCAAGCTTGGCAGTTGCCAAGTGGAGTGCCCATACCCATGTAATTATGTCTCTCTTTTCGGGGATGGTGATGTGATGTTCTTGGCGATGATGCCCCTCAAGATACGATTCTCTTCCTCAAGCTTGTTGACTTGCTAGTTGAGGTCCATTATTTCCTTTCGAAGTTTTCCTGTAATAGCCAAAGCTCCCTGCACCCAAGGGTGTTGCATAGCTGCGGGAGAACCAGTGACACTCTTTTTCATACTATCATAAGAAAGAAATCTAACATTGGAAGGGATAACCGAGTTTGGAATAGCCGAGCTCTGCAATTCTCCCATTGTGAATCCAACTCGGAAGCGGGAAGTGACTTCTTGATCCTCTTCCATGGCATCTATCCTCTTCAATTTGGCCTCCATCTCTTCCTCCGTTGCTGGCCCAAAGAGGTCAACATTGTTGTTTTTCATTGATCTCGGTGCCGGGTGAGATACCCGGCTCTCCCTGACTGATTCTTGCGAAGACATCTTGCTCTAATCTACAACAACAACAACTCGAAACACAAAACAGCGGATAATTGTGTGATACGGGAGTCAAAAACCCCGGGAGATTATATAATGAATTTTTATCGACCAAAATATGTGTCGTGTACGAAAACGGAGTCCGGAGAGCACACGAGGTGCCCACGAGGTAGGGGGCGCACCCAGTAGGGTAGGAACTCCCTCCACCCTCGTGGAGGCCTCGTGTCCTTCCCGGACTGCTGCTTATTTTTCTATTTTTCTAAATATTCCAAAACAGAGAAATATTGCCTTAAAAACTGTTTTGGAGTCGGTTTACTTACCATACCACATACCTATTCCTTTTCGGAGTCTGAAACATTCCGGAAAGTGTCCCTTATGTATTCATCTGGGGTTACGGTTTCTATAACATTGGTTTCAACATTTATGGGATTACCTGAGATATAATGTTTGATTCTTTGACCGTTCATCACCTTCGGATTTGTGCCTTCGAAGTTGTTGATTTTTATGGCACCAGAACGGTAGACCTCCTCGATAACGTAAGGACCTTCCCATTTAGAGAGAAGCTTTCCTGCAAAAAATATTAAACGAGAGTTGTATAGCAATACATAATCACCTACATTAAACTCATGCTTTTGTATCCTTTTGTCATGCCATATTTTAACTTTTTCTTTAAACAACTTGGCGTTTTCGTAGGCTTGGGTTCTTCATTCATCAAGTGAGCTACTATCAAATAACCTCTTCTCACCGGCAAGTTTAAAATCATAATTAAGTTCTTTAATAGCCCAATAAGCCTTGTGTTCTAGTTCGAGAGGTAGGTGGCATGCTTTTCCATAAACCATTTTATACGGAGACATACCCATAGGACTTTTATATGTAGTTCTATAGGCCCATAATGCATCATCAAGTTTCTTGGACCAATTCTTTCTAGATCTATTAACAGTCTTTTGCAAAATTAATTTGAGCTCTCTATTACTCAATTCTACTTGACCACTAGACTGAGGATGATAAGGAGATGCAATTCTATGATTAACATCATATTTAGCAAGCATTTTACGGAAAGCACCATGAATAAAATGTGAACCACCATCAGTCATTAAATATCTAGGGACTCCCAATCTTGGAAAAATAACTTCTTTAAGCATTTTAATAGAAGTGTTATGATCAGCACTACTAGTTGGAATAGCTTCTACCCACTTAGTAACATAATCAACAACAACTAAAATATGTGTATAACCATTAGAGGAAGGAAAAGGTCCCATATAGTCAAAGCCCCAAACATTAAATGGTTCAATAACTAGTGAATAATTCATAGGCATTTCTTGACGTCTACTAATATTACCAATTCTTTGACATTCATCACAAGATAAGACAAACTTACGGGCATCCTTGAAGAGAGTAGGCCAAAAAACCAGATTGTAGTACCTTATGTGCAGTCCTATCTCCAGCATGGTGTCCTCCATAAGCTTCGGAGTGACACTTGCGTAGGATCTGTTCCTGTTCATGCTCAGGTACACAACATCTAATAACACCATCTACTCCTTTATAAAGATGTGGGTCATCCCAAAAGTAATGCCTCAAATCATAGAAGAACTTTTTCTTTTGCTGGTATATGAAACTAGGTGGTATAAACTTAGCAACAATGTAATTAGCATAATCAGCATACCATGGAGCAGTATGAGAAGCATTTATGACATTTAATTGCTCATATGGAAAACTATCATCAATAGGTAATGGGTCATCAAGCACATTTTCTAACCTAGACAAGTTGTCTGCAACGGGGTTCTCAGCTCCTTTTCTATTAACAATATGCAAATCAAATTCTTGTAGCAAGCGAACCGATCTAATAAGTCTAGGTTTAGCATCTTTCTTTTCCATAAGATATTTAATAGCAGCATGATCAGTGTGAATAGTTACTTTAGAATCAACAATATAAGGTCTAAACTTATCACAAGCAAATACAACTGCTAAGAATTCTTTTTCAGTAGTAGCATAATTTCTTTGAGCATTGTCTAGAGTTTTACTAGCATATTGAATAACATTTAGTTTCTTATCAAATCTTTGTCCTAGAACAGCACCTACAGCATAATCACTAGCATCACACATAATTTCAAAGGGTAAATTCCAATCAGGTGGCTGAACAATAGGTGCAGAGATCAATGCTTTCTTAAGTATTTCAAATGCTTCTACACAATCATCATCAAAAACAAATGGTATATCTTTTTGTAATAAATTAGTCAGAGGCCGAGAGATTTTTGAGAAGTCCTTAATGAACCTCCTATAAAAACCGGCATGACCAAGGAAACTTCTTATACCTTTGATGTCCTTGGGACATGGCATCTTTTCAATAGCATCAACCTTGGCTTTATCAACTTCAATACCTCTTTTAGAAACTTTATGTCCCAAGACAATACCTTCATTAACCATAAAGTGGCACTTTTCCCAATTCAAGACAAGATTAGTTTCTTCACATCTCTGCAAAACTCGATCAAGGTTGCTCAAGCAATCATCAAAAGAAGATCCATAGACGGAAAAATCATCCATGAACCTCACAAATCTTTTCACAAAAGTCAGAGCATATAGCCATCATGCATCTTTGAAAGGTAGCAGGTGCATTACATAAACCAAAAGGCATACATCTATAAGCAAAAGTACTAAAAGGGCAAGTAAAAGTAGTCTTTGATTGATCTTTGGCTGACACATGTATTTGAGAGAAACCAGAATAACCATCTAGAAAGCAAAAATGTGTATGTTTAGATAATATTTCTAGCATTTGATCAATAAAAGGTAAGGGGTAATGATCCTTTTTAGTAGCCTTATTTAATTTGCGGAAATGAATTACCATCCTATAGCCTGTAATAATTCTTTGAGGAATCAATCCATCTTTATCATTAGGAACAACAGTAATACCTCCTTTATTAGGGACACAATGGACATGGCTTACCCACTGACTATCAGCAACGGGATAAATTATACCTGCCTCAAGGAGCTTTAGTATCTCCTTTCTTACCACTTCTTTCATTTTAGGATTCAGCCGGCGTTGATGATCACAAACTGGTTTAGCATCTTCTTCCAAATTAATTTTATGTTGACATAGAGTGGGACTAATGCCCTTAAGATCATCAAGAGTATACCCAATAGCAGCACGGTGCTTCTTCAGAGTTTTCAATAATCTCTCTTCTTCATGTTCTGAAAGGTTAGCACTAATAATAACATGATATATCTTTTTCTCATCAAGATAAGCATATTTAAGAGTATCAGGTAACAATTTAAGCTCAAACACGGGATCACCCTTGGGTGGAGGAGGATCCCCTAGGATTTCAACAGGTAAATTGTTTTTCAGCATAGGTTCCTGTTTAAAGAATACTTCATCTAATTCCCTTCTTTCATTCATAAACATATCATTTTCATGGTCTAGCAAATATTGTTCTAAAGGATCACTAGGAGGTATGGCAATAGAAGCAAGACCAATAATTTCATCCTTACTAGGTAATTCTTCTTCACGATGTTGTCTACTAAATTTAGAAAAATTAAATTCATGAGTCATATCATCTAAACCAATAGTAACAACATCTCTTTTGCAATCTATGGTAGCATTAATCATATTTAAGAAGGGTCTACCAAATATAATGGGACAAAAGTTATCTTGTGGGGAACCAAGAACAAGAAAATCAGCAGGATATTTAGTTTTCCCACACAAGACTTCAACATCTCTAACAATTCCCATTGGTGAATGATGTCTACTACACAACCTTCTTCTTGTAGACGTTGTTAGGCCTCCAAGTGCAGAGGTTTGTAGGACAGTAGCAAATTTCCCTCAAGTGGATGACCTAAGGTTTATCAATGCGTAGGAGGCGTAGGATGAAGATAGTCTCTCTCAAGCAACCCTGCAACCAAATAACAAAGAGTCTCTTGTGTCCCCAACACACCCAATACAATGGTAAATTGTATAGGTGCACTAGTTCGGCGAAGAGATGGTGATACAAGTGCAATATGGATGGTAGATAAAGGTACTTGTAATCTGAAATTATAAAAACAGCAAGGTAACTAATGATAAAAGTAAGTGTAAACGGTATTGCAATGTGTTGAAACAAGGCCTAGGGTTCATACTTTCACCAGTGCAAGTCCTCTCAACAATAATAACATAATTGGATCACATAACTATCCCTCAACATGCAACAAAGAGTCACTCCAAAGTCACTAATAGCGGAGAACAAACGAAGAGATTATGGTAGGTACGAAACCACCTCAAAGTTATTCTTTCCAATCAATCTATCGGGCTATTCCTACAAGTGTCACAAACAGTCCTAGAGTTCGTACTAGAATAAGACCTTAAGACACAAATCAACCAAAACCCTAATGTCACCTAGATACTCCAATGTCACCTCAAGTATCCATTGGTATGATTGTACGATATGCATCCCACAATCTCAGATTCATCTATTCAACCAACACATAGAACCTCAAAGAGTGCCCCAAAGTTTCTACCGGAGAATCACGACGAAAATGTGTGCCAACCCCTATGCATAGGTTCATGGGCGGAACCCGCAAGTTGATCACCAAAACATACATCAAGTGAATCACGTGATATCCCATTGTCACCACAGATACGCACGGCAAGACATACATCAAGTGTTCTCAAATCTTTAAAGACTCAATCCGATAAGATAACTTCAAAGGGGAAACTCAATCCATTACAAGAGAGTAGAGGGGGGAGGGGAGAAAACATCATAGGATCCAAATATAATAGCAAAGCTCGCGATACATCAAGATCGTATCACCTAAAGAACACGAGAGAGAGAGAGATCAAACACATAGCTACTGGTACATACCCTCAGCCTCGAGGGAGAACTACTCCCTCCTTGTCATGGAGAGCACCGGGATGATGAAGATGGCCATAGGAGAAGGATTCCCCCCCTCCGGCAGGGTGCCCAAACGGGTCTAGATTGGCTTTCGGTGGCTATGGAGGCTTCTAGCGGCGGAACTCCCGATCTATTGTGCTCTCTGATGTTTTTAGGGTATATGGAGATATATAGGCGGAAGAAGTACGTCAGGGGAACCACGAGGGGCCCACGAGGGTGGAGGGCACGCCCAGGGGGTGGGCGTGCCCCCTGCCTCGTGGCCTCCTTGTTGCTTCCCTTACGTGGACCCCAAGTCTCCCAGGTTGCTTTCCTTCCAAAAATAAGTTCCGTGAAGTTTCAGGTCAATTGGACTCCATTTGATTTTCCTTTTCTGCGATACTCTAAAACAAGAAAAAAACAGAAACTGGCACTGGGCTCTAGGTGAATAGGTTGGTCCCAAATAATATAAAAGTGTATGATAAAGCCCATAAACATCCAAAGTTGATAATATAATAGAATGGAACAATCAAAAATTATAGATACGTTGGAGACGTATCAGCATCCCCAAGATTAATTCCTGCTCGTCCTCGAGTAGGTAAATGATAAAAATAGAATTTTTGATGTGGAATGCTACCTAACATATTTCTCTAAGTAATTCTTCTTTATTGTGGCAAGAATATTCAGATCCATAAGATTCAAGACAAAAGTCTAATATTGACATAGAAATAATAATACTTCAAGCATACTAACTAAGCAATTATGTCTCTTCAAAATAACATGGCCAAAGAAAGTTATCCCTACAAAATCATATAGTCTGGCTATGCTCCATCTTCACCACACAATGTATTCAAATCATGCACAACCCCGATGACAAGCCAAGCAATTGTTTCATTTAATAATTGTTTCACCATTTAATAATTGTTTCATACTTTTGATGTTCTCAAACTTTTTCAATCTTCACGCAATACATGAGCGTGAGCCATGGATATAGCACTATAGGTGGAATAGAATGGTGGTTGTGGAGAAGACAAAAAGGGAGAAGATAGTCTCACATCAACTAGGCGTATCAATGGGCTATGGAGATGCCCATCAATAGATATCAATGTGAGTGAGTAGGGATTGCCATGCAACGGATGCACTAGAGCTATAAGTATATGAAAGCTCAACAAAAGAAACTAAGTGGGTGTGCATCCAACTTGCTTGCTCACGAAGACCTAGGGCATTTTAAGGAAGCCCATCATTGGAATATGCAAGCCAAGTTCTATAATGAAAAATTCCCACTAGTATATGGAAGTGATAACATAGGAGACTCTCTATTGTGAAGATCATGGTGCTACTTTGAAGCACAAGTGTGGTAAAAGGATAGTAGCATTACCCCTTCTCTTTTTTCTCTCATTTTTTATTTTTTATTTTTTTATTTGGGCCTCCTCCTTTTTTATGGCCTCTTTTCTCTTCCTTTTTTATTTGGGCTACTTTGGCCTCTTTTATTTTTTTATTTTCGTCCGGAGTCTCATCCCGACTTGTGGGGGAATCATAGTCTCCATCATCCTTTCCTCACTGGGACAATGCTCTAATAATGATGATCATCACACTTTTATTTACTTACAACTCAAGAATTACAACTCGATACTTAGAACAAGATATGACTCTATATGAATGCCTCCGGCGGTGTACCGGGATGTGCAATGATGCATGAGTGACATGTATGAAATAATTATGGACGGTGGCTTTGCCACAAATACGATGTCAACTACATGATCATGCATAGCAATATGACAATGATGGAGCATGTCATAATAAACGGAACTGTGGAAAGTTGCATGGCAATATATCTCGGAATGGCTATGGAAATGCCATAATAGGTAGGTATGGTGGCTGTTTTGAGGAAGGTATATGGTGGGTTTATGGTACCGGCGAAAGTTGCGCGGTACTAGAGAGGCTAGCAATGGTGGAAGGGTGAGAGTGCGTATAATCCATGGACTCAACATTAGTCATAAAGAACTCACATACTTATTGCAAAAATCTATTAGTTATCGAAACAAAGTACTTCGAGCATGCTCCTAGGGGGATAGATTGGTAGGAAAAGACCATCGCTCGTCCCCGACCGCCACTCATAAGGAAGACAATCAATAAATAAATCATGCTCCGACTTCATCACATAACGGTTCACCATACGTGCATGCTACGGGAATCACAAACTTTAACACAAGCATCTCTGAAATTCACAACTACTCAACTAGCATGACTATAATATTACCATCCTCATATCTCAAAACAATCATCAAGTGTCAAACTTCTCATAGTATTCAATGCACTTTATATGAAAGTTTTTATTATATCCCTCTTGGATGCCCATCATATTAGGACTAAATTCATAACCAAAGCAAATTACCCTGCTGTTTAGGACTCTCAAAATAATATAAGTGAAGCATGATAGTTCATCTATTTCTATAAAATAAAACCACCACCGTGCTCTAAAAAGATATAAGTGAAGCACTAGAGCAACAACAAACTACTCCGAAAAATATAAGTGAAGCTCAATGAGTAGTCGAATAATTATGCAACTATGTGAAGAATCTCTAACATTTAATAATTTCATATCTTGGTATTTTATTCAAACAGCAAGCAAAACTAAATAAAATAAAATGACGCTCCAAGCATAACACATATCATGTGGTGAATAAAAATATAGCTCCAAGTAAAGTTACCGATGAACGAAGACGAAAGAGGGGATGCCATTCGGGGCATCCCAAGCTTAGGCTCTTGGTTGTCCTTGAATATTACCTTGGGGTGCCTTAGGCATCCCCAAGCTTAGGCTCTTGCCACTCCTTATTCCATAGTCCATCGAATCTTCACCCAAAACTTGAAAACTTCACAACACAAAACTTAACAGAAAACTCGTAAGCTCCGTTAGTATAAGAAAATAAATCACCACTTAGGTACTGTAATTAATTAATTAATTATTTATATTGGTGTTAAACCTACTGTATTACAACTTCTCTATGGTTTATAAACTATTTTACTAGCCATAGATTCATCAAAATAAGCAAACAACACACTAAAACAGAACCTGTCAAAAACAGAACAGTCTGTAGTAATCTGGATCAAACGTATACTTCTGGAACTCATAAAATTCTCAAATAAATTGTTGGACGTGAGTAATTTATCTATTAATCATCTACAAAAAGAATTAACTAAATAGCACTCTCCAAATAAAAATGGCAGCAATTCTCGTGAGCGCTAAAGTTTCTGTTTTTTACAGCATGATCATAAAGACTTCACCCAAGTCTTCCCAAAGGTTCTACTTGGCACAAACTCTAATTAAACACATAAAAACACATCTAAACAGAGGATATATGAATTATTTATTACTAAACAGGAGAAAAAGGCAAGGAACTAAAATAAAATTGGGTTGCCTCCCAACAAGCGCTATCGTTTAACGCCCCTAGCTAGGCATGATGATTTCAATGATGCTCACATAAAAGATAAGAATTGTTACATAAAGAGAGAATCATGAAGAATATGACTAGAACATTTAAGTCTAACCCACTTCCTATGCATAGTGATTTTGTGAGCAAACAACTTGTGGGAACAAGAATCAACTTGCATAGGAAGGTAAAACAAGCATAACTTCAAAACTTTAAGCACATAGAGAGGAAACTTGATATTATTGAAATTCCTACAACCATATATTCCTCCCTCATAATAACTTTCCATAGCATCACGAATGAATTCAACAATAGAACCAGTACATAAATCATTCTTTTCATGATCTACAAGCATATAATTTTTATTACTCTCCACATAAGCAAAATTCTTCTCATTCGGAATAGTGGGAGTATCATAAGAAACTCAAATACTATAAATTGTTTCCACATTAAAAGAGTAATGTTCAAAAAAGGGGTAACCATAATCATGACAAGTTTTATAAATATAATCACTACTTTTTATAGCATAAGTATCATCACAATAATCATCATAAGTAGGAGGCATGCTATCATCATTATAAATTTGCATGTCAAAACTTGGGAGACTAAAAATATCATCTTCATTAAATGTAGCATCCCCAAGCTTGGGTGTCGGTGTACTAGAATAGGGGTACCCTAGTACCCCGAACTTGTGCACGGGCAGTTGCAGCACCCCGCGGCAAGGCTTGCCGGGTGAACGCCAAGATCCTCCGTGGTTCCCTTGGAGCCATTCAAGAACAAAGTATTTAAGCTCAGGAGACAAGGCCCCGGCAAGAGGAGCTTGCCGGGAAGGCCAACCAAGGCACTCCAAGGAACTTGCCGCGACGTGCCTCGCGCTCCGGCAAGGCAACAAGGCCCCGGCAAGAGGAGCTTGCCGGGAAGACCAACCAAGGTACCCCGAGGCCCGGTGAGCGACAAGCTTCCGGACCCGAGAAGATAGCAGCAGCGGCAAGGCGCTTGTCGCGGCAGGCAGCCACTCTGTGCCCACGCTCCAGCACATCCACCAACGTGTCGTTCTGGGGGCCTATCCAGGCGCGCGTGGCGGGAGGCTGTGCAGCCAGCGGTGCGCAGTGGCATGCGAAGCTGACAAGATCGCCATCATGGCGAACGGTGGCGCCCCTAACGGTCCCTTTCTGCACTGTTTGGGCGACTCAGACGGGCATTTAATGCCCTTGTCCCCTGCCGTCAGGGTTAGGTAGGGTGCACTGTACAAGTAACTGTACCAACCACCTCGCTTTTACATTTGTACCCTTCTCTATGTTGCCACCTGTCGGTGACCCCTTTAGCGTATAAAAGGAGGCCCATGCGCAACGTAGAGGGGGTTCGGTTTGATTCATTCGTAAGCCAGAGAACACTTAGCGCTCGCGAGCAAGAACACAAGATAATACAACCAGACAAGCAGCAGTAGGAGTGTTATCTCTCCGGAGAGCTCCGAAGCTGGGTAAACTGCTTGTGTGCTTCGCCTCGATCTGCTCTTCGTGCGATCTCCGCCCCCCGCCGAACCGAAAGGGGCCCGGTCCGCCGGCCCCATAGGTGTTCGTGGATCAGTTTCCCCGACATCTTTGGCGCGCCAGGTAGGGGGCGTCGAGATTGTGTGAACCTGATCCGGCGTTCACATGAGCTAGATCTTCATTCCCTTCATCAACATGCCACCAAAGAAGAAGACTTCAGCGGCAGCCGCTCCGTCCACGTCACTTCCGCCACCGTTGGAGCAAACGGGTGGTGGAATGGATGCCGTCGGAAGAATGGACGTCGACGAGGAAGCTCATGATGCTGCCAGGTCCAAGAACAAGGCTGCACAAACCTCGGCGACTGTACATGTTCCACGCCACTCTCAGGAGGCGCAAGACCAACAGCGTCATGGCACTTGCAGTGCCATACGCATGATAGGCCAAGACCAAGCTGGTGGATCTCGGGGTGCTCAAGACCAGCATGCACGCCAGCGTGCTGGCACGAGCGGGGAACGGTCGCCTGGACGGGATACTGCTCCTTCTAACATAGTTAGAAGTCCGAGCACGTCCCGCTCCTCGCGCCGTCCGCCACTGCCACCCACCACTCCAGCAGAAGCTTTGGCGCGAGCTCAACTTCTCCTAGATTACCCTCCGACGTCGGACAAGATCGACGAATGGAGGGCCACCATTCAGAGTCTCATCGGCTACGCCGACGGCGACACTCCACGGCGGCCGAGCGCGTCGCCGCCGCGGCAGGGTTGCCAGGCGCGAGCCGGTGGCGACGAAACGGGTGGAGGTGCAACTACCATGCAATCACCACCCCGAAGGCCAAGATCGCCGACTCGCCGGATCCACCTCGACAGCGACTCCACTGCATCGTCGGATCCACGAGCTCGTCGCGATCAGCGCCAAGTTCTTCATGATCGGCAACAAGAAGACGTTCGAACTCGCATCGAGCACCAAAGAGAAGCGCTACGTCAATCCGACAAGCGCGCTGGGCCCTCTGTTGACATGCATGCGCCAGGGGAACCAGGCAATCTGCCGTACGCGGTAGGTTGCCCTGCGTTCACTCGTGAGCTGCGGCAAGTCCAGTGGCCCAGCACGAAGAACTTCAAGCCAGACGTACCGGAGAAGTACGACGGCAAGACGCATCCGTCAGAGTTCCTCAGCATCTACACCATCGCGGTGCAGGCTGCCGGGGGACGGGATGACAAGATCCTTGCCAACTACTTCCCGCTGGTGCTCAAGCCCAACGTCAGATCCTGGCTCATGCACTTGCCGGACAACTCCATATCCTCTTGGGCTGATCTGTGCCATTAGTTTGTCGGTGCCTTCACAGGCGGACACAAGCCTCATGGCCAGGAGAGTGATCTTCATCTGCTCGCCCAGAAGGAAGGAGAGCCCCTGCGCAAGTACATTCAGAGATTCAGCAGTGTGCAGCACAACATCCCAGACGTCCACCCTGCCGCGGTGATCAGCGCGTTCCATCAGAATGTGCGAAACCGCAGGATGCGGGAGGAAATGGCAATGTGCAAGATCAGGGACGTCAGTGAGTTATATGCACTGGCCGACTAGTGTGCACGTGCTGAGGAAGGGAGGAGACTCCCCGGAGAGAATGTAGGAGCAGGAGGATCTGACAGTGAAGATGCTGCCCCGGCAAGGAAAAACCGGCGGTGGAACAACAGAAGGAGGAAAGGCAAAGAGGTGCTAGTTGTTGAGCAGTCCGGCAACGGTGGTGGCGCCAAGGAAGCCAAAGCTGGTGACTCCGGCAAGGAGGTTGCCGCGGAAGTGGCGGTCGCCGACAAGCAGGACGACACCAACAAGCAGTATTGCAAGATCCACCGCACCAAGGGCCATGATCTCCAGAACTGTAAGAAAGTCGAGCAGCTTGTTGAGCAACAGAAAGCTGAATACGAGCGGCACGACAAGGAGAAGGCCCAGGAAGGTGCTGGGGGATTCGGCAAGAAACGTCCCGGCCGAGGAGGACGCCGTGGCAAGGCCAAGCAGCGGCAAGGAGACAGACCTCCTCGCGGCCGCGACAAGGATGAAGATGATGACGACGATGAAGACATGGATGATGAGGAGGCTGATAAGCAGGAGTTCCAGAAAGCCACAGAGGTCCTGTGCGTTGACGGTGGTGCTTCTTTGCATACCTCGCACCGCCAGCTCAAGCAGTGGGTGCGGGAAGTTAATGCAGCAGAACCACCCGTCGAGTCATGCAAGCCTCTGAAATGGTCCAGCACGCCTATCATCTTTGATATTGAGGACCACCCTGATCGCATAACTGCGGTCGGGTGCTTGTCGATGTTGGTTTCACCAACAATCCGCAACCTCAAGGTCACTAAGATGCTAGTTGACGGCGGGGCCGGCTTGAATCTGATCTCCTCCGCGGTGCTCCAGAAACTCCAGATCCCTGACAGCGAGCTCGAAGAGACCGGTACATTTCAAGGAATCAACCCGGGAAGGAGCAAGCCGAAGGGAAAGATCACCTTGCCGGTAATATTTGGCAGCGAGCTGAACTTCAGGACTGAGAGGGTCACGTTTGACGTCGCTGACTTTGCATTACCTTACAATGGAATTCTTGGCCATCCGGCACTCGCCAAGTTCATGGCAGCCTCACACTATGCGTACAACGTACTGAAAATGCCAGGCCCGATAAGTGTCATCTCTGTCCCTGGCGACAAGAAGGATGCTCTTATCTGTGCCGACAAGATCTACCGGGAAGCAGCAGCCGCAGCAGAATGCAAGACACTTGCCGCTGAAGCTCCCGGAGGGAAGAAGAAGACCAAGTCCGGCAAGAGCTCTGATGCCCACTCCGGCAAGCGCACCTCTTCGGAGTGCTGCACTACCGTCGAGGACGCACCATCGAGCTCCACCGGCAAGTGTAAGAAGGCAATGGCAGCTCCACCTGAGACCAAGAAGGTGTTTGCCAAGGAGGACGGCACTGGTGGTACCTTCACCATCAGCGCCACTCTTGACCCCAAATAGGAAGGCGCGCTCGTTGCTTTCCTGCGGGCGAATGTCGACGTGTTTGCATGGCAACCGTCTGATATCCCCGGTGTTCCCAAGAAAGCAATTGAGCACCACCTTGCCGTCTGTCCTCATGCACGACCCGTCAAGCAGAAAGTCAGGAAACAGGCAGTGGAGCGCCAAGAATTCATCGCAGAAGAAATCAAGAAGTTGGAAGCAGCAGGCCTTGTCAGAGGAGTGCTCCATCCCACGTGGTTGGCCAATCCTGTTGTCGTGCGCAAGGCTAACGGGAAATGGAGACTTTGTATTGACTTCACTGATGTTAATAAAGCTTGTCCCAAAGACCCATTTCCCTTGCCGCGCATTGACCAGATTGTTGACTCCACAGCCGGATGTGATTTGCTTTCATTTCTTGATGCATACTTAGGATATCATCAGATCTTCATGGCAGAAGAGGATGAAGATAAAACCGCATTCATCACCCCGTGTGGCATGTACTGCTTCGTACGGATGCCTTTCGGTTTGAAGAATGCTGGTTCAACATTCGCAAGGGTAGTCCACCACGCTTTTGAGCCGCAGATGCACAAAAATGTGGAAGCCTACATGGATGACATAGTGGTCAAAAGCAAGAACAGGGCGACCCTGGTTCAAGATTTAGACGAGACATTTGCAAATCTGCGCAGGATCAACCTCAAGCTTAACCCCGAGAAGTGCATGTTTGGAGTCCCATCCGGCAAGCTTCTCGGGTTCTTCGTGTCTCAGTGGGGAATTGAAGCCAATCCCGACAAGATCAAGGCCATTGAGCAGATCGAAGCACCAAAGCGCGTCAAGGATGTACGAAGGCTTGCCGGTTGCGTGGCTGCTCTCAGCAGTTTATCTCTAGATCTGCTGAGCCCGCCCTGCCATTTTTCAAATTTTTTAAAAAGGCAGGTCCAATGAAATGGACTCCGGAGGTGGAGGCTGCGCTGCAGGACTTGAAGAGATACCTGTCCTCCACTCCAATACTTGTCGCACCTAAGCCGCAAGAGAAGTTGCTGCTGTATATAGTGGCAACCAATCAAGTGGTTAGTGCTGCGTTAGTGGCGGAGAGGGAGGCAGATGATGAGCCAGCAACCACGGCAGATGCATCCAGCGACAAGCAGGGGGCTTCGCCAACAAGCTCTGGTCCCGACAAAGATGGATCTGCGCAGGAGCATGATAAGATGCAGAAGAGAATGGTGTAGCATCCAATTTACTTTGTCAGTTCCCTTCTACAGGGGGCTAGATCAAGGTACTCTGGTGTGCAGAAGTTGCTTTTTGGCCTCCCCATGGCCTCGAGAAAGCTGCGCCATTACTTCCAAGCACATGAGATCACAGTCGTCACTCGCTTTCCGCTGAAGAGGATACTACAAAATCCAGAAGCGACAGGCAGGATTGTCGAGTGGGCGCTGGAACTGTCAAGCTTTGGCCTCAAATTTGAGAGCACTTCAACTATCCAAAGCAGAGCATTGGCAGAGTTCATAGCAGAATGGACGCCAACCCCAAATGAAGAAATTCCAGAGACAAGCATCCCCGTCAAAGAGGCAAGGAAAGAGTGGCTGATGTACTTTGATGGTGCCTTCTCACTGCAAGGCGCTGGTGCGGGCGTGCTGCTTGTCGCACCCACCGGAGAGCACCTCAAGTACGTAGTCCAGATGCACTTTCCCAAGGAGCAAGCAACCAACAATACTGCAGAGTATGAAGGATTGCTTGCCGGTCTCAGAGTCGCAGCAGACCTTGGGATCAAGAAGCTCATTGTCAGGGGTGACTCACAGCTTGTCGTCCGCCAAGTGAACAAGAACTACCAGAGTCCATTGATGGAAGCATATGTTGATGAAGTGAGGAAGCTAGAAGAGCACTTTGACGGCCTACAGATGGAGCATATCCCAAGAGCTCAGAATGACATTGCTGATGGCCTGTCAAAGTGCGCCGCACTAAAGTTACCTGTGGAACCAGGGATCTTTGTGCTCAAGTTGACTCAACCATCCGTAACACCATCAACTGGGCAAAGCAAGAAGAGGAAGTTGGTTTCTGGTGACTACTTTCCGGCAGAGCTCCCCGAAGCCGCCGCCAAGAAAGTCCCCAAGATCAACACCAAGGATGCTGAGGGCAGTCTGCTCCGGCAAGCCTTATGGTTTGTTCCGTTGAAGCAGACGCTCCCGACAAGTTTTGCTCCGGCAAGCTTGCCGGGGAACATCAAGCTCCGGCAGGGCCGCAAGTCCTTGCCGTAGAAGCGGATGTTCCCGCAGCAGTAGATGTGCCTTTAGTCCTTGTTGTCGAGCCACAAGCTCCAGCATGGGCACAGCAGATTGTCCATTTCCTTCAGACAGGAGAACTTCCCGAAGAGCAAGAAGAAGCGGAAAGAGTAGCCCGGCAGTCAAGTATGTACCAGTTTGTCGATAGCATACTGTACAGAAGAAGACTCAACGGTGTGAAATTGAAGTGTATTTGCCGGGAAGATGGACAAAAGCTGTTGGCAGAGATACATGGAGGCATATGTGGCCACCACATAGGCGCAAGAACACTTGCCGACAAAGCTTTCCGGCAAGGTTTCTTTTGGCCGACAGCCCTCCAGGATGCAACTGCACAAGTAACCAAGTGTGAAGTGTGCCAGTTCCACTCCAAACAGATACACCAGCCAGCTCAAGCTCTCCAGACGATCCCTTTATCCTGGCCATTTTCGGTCTGGGCGCTCGATATCCTCGGCCCCTTTCCCCGAGCTGTCGGGGGCTTTGAGTACTTGTACGTCACAATCGACAAGTTCACAAAGTGGCCGGAAGTGCAGCCAGTGAGGAAGGTGACAGCACAGTCAGCAGTCAAGTTCTTCAGGTCAATTGTTTGCCGTTTCGGGATCCCTAACAGGATCATCACCGACAACGGCACGCAATTTACGAGCCGCACCTTCATGCAGTACGTCCAAGACCTTGGCGCCAAGGTCTGCTTTGCTTCTGTTGCTCATCCGAGAAGCAACGGTCAAGCAGAGAGGGCAAATGCTAAAGTGCTGCGCGGGCTCAAGACCAGAACTTTCGACAGGCTGCGCAAGTGCGGAAGAAACTGGATCGAGGAGTTGCCGGTGGTTCTTTGGTCGATCAGAACGACGCCAAATCGAGCCACTGGCCAGACACCTTTCGCTCTAGTCTATGGAGCAGAGGCAGTTCTCCCCACGGAACTCGTATACGGATCGCCTCGAGTGCTCGCTTACGATGAGCTTGAGCAAGAACAGCTGCGACAAGACGACGCACTGCTCCTTGAGGAAGATCGTCTTCAGGCTGCTGTACGAGCTGCTCGATACCAGCAAGCTTTGCGCCGCTACCATAGCCGCAAAGTTAAGGCCAGAAGCTTCGAGGAAGGCGACCTTGTTCTTCGGCGCGTTCAGTCCGCCAAGAATTCCAACAAGTTGACGCCGAAGTGGGAAGGCCCTTATCGGGTGAAACGAGTCACAAGGCCCGGCGCTGTCCGCCTTAAGACCGAAGATGGCATTCCGGTGAGCAACTCCTGGAACATAGAACATCTTCGTAAGTTTTTCCCGTAAGGCGCGGTTGCCGGAACCCCGTTCCGGCAACCACCTTTTGTACAAGTCTTGCCGCTGTTGCATGTAATCCTTTGTACAAAGCCGGGCGCAGATCCCGTGCATAAATAGAACCCCATGTGCTCCGCACAACTTGTCCATTTCATGCATTAGTTTCCTTTCTTGCATGTGTTATCTGACATTTTGTGCAGCACATACATCCGGTAAGCAATAACGAGCCGAAGGGCTCCATATTATTATTTTCTCTTCTTTCTTCTTTTTCAACAAAGGAAAAGAAGGTTCCCTCGCACACATGTTTGCCGGGGGGAAGGAGAAGATTGTGGTATGGACCAGGCGTCGTTCAAGCAAAGTTCTGCCTTGCCGGGAAGCAAACAACAGAAAAGCTAAGTTGCCAAAGTTTGAGCAATCAATTTTTAAATTTTTTGAGTTATCTTCCTCGAACGACCCTGCTTTGTATGGAAAACCTGTACGCGGAGGAACCAACTCATGGCTAGTTGCGCCCTTACTTTGTTTCGAGTCCGCTCAACAACTTAAGTGTGTTGCATTTAGTCGCGACAAGGTTTCTTGTCGGAAGCAGCGCCGCCAGCAGGCTGCTGAAGTTCCGCACTCAGCGCTCGCGGCTCGGGCGCCTGCGCCGACAAGTTCCCTAGAAGTGTAGGGTAAAAACATACAAAGGAAGGAATCTAGTAGAGGAAATAACATAGCAATTGATAACAGAAATAAAGTTATATTACAAGATAACTTGTCGCAACTCTAACAGAATGTTTTCATAACATGATTAGCAGCGACAAGGGAAAAGAAGAAATGGGCGGCCTAGTCTACGCGTCCGCCCTCGACCCTCTTAATCTCGCTCACCTTGTCCACAATGGGTGCGACAAGGGCCTTGAGTGCGTCCCGATTGGCGTCTGGCGGCAAGGACTTGAGGACGTTGGTGAAGCTGAGGCCTGGATTGTGGAAGGCCACCTTCATCAGCACCTTCTGGAGAACCCCGGCGCAGATTTTGCGCGACTCGTCGGCCAGCTGCTTTGGGATCCTCTCCCGGAGCCGCTGGAGTGTCGTCGCCACGCCCTTGAAGAACAAGCTGAGCTTGGCGCTGGGTTGGAGATTCTCGTCGGAAGGATAACCAAAGTCCTCCATCCCCAGCTGCGCCAGCTCCTCGTTGATGACTGCGACAGTATTCACCAGACCCTCGGTCCAGTGCTCCACAGTGTCTCTGAACGAGTTCTGGGTAACTGCAATGCTCTCCAGCAGCGCCGCGTCAGCCTTGACCTTCTCCGACAAGGTCTTCTCCCGCTCCTTGGCGGCCTCCAGCGTCTGCGTCAGCATGGCCAGCTTCAGCTCCAGGTCCGCGTTGGAATCCTTGGCGGCGCTGAGCTCCTTGCCCCTCTCAGCGAGAAGACCTTGCAGCTCACCGTGGGTGGCAGCATCCTTCTCACGCTCACGCTTGAGCGCGGCAAGCTACTCGCCGCTCTTCCCAATGTTGGCCTCCAGCTGCGCCACCTTCTCCTCCAGCTCTTTCTTGGCGGCCTCTACGATCGCGGCAGCGTCCTTTGCCTCCTTGAGTGCCTCGCCAAGTGCTTGCTTGCGCTCGGCGAGCTCCTCCTCGTAGCTGTCGAGGTTGGCCTTCCGCTGCACCAATTCACCTTCTCGCGCGGACTGCTTCTCGGCGGCCAGCCTTTGTTCCTCCTCAGCTTCGGCCTTCTCGAGAAGGAAGGCCGTGCGCTCCTCGTCGAGTCGCTCCTGCTCCTGTGCCAGGGACCAGAGAGCTTCTTGATTCTGGCCCCGGAGCTCCTCCGCGCGCTTCTCCATGTCAACTCCCGCCTTCGCGACAAGCGCTTCCTGGGAAGCCAGCTTGGCTTGCCGGGCGCGGTAGAGTGACAGAAGCTTCCGTAGCAGCTGCTCCTCCTCAGGCTCGCCACTGCTGCTGCCGGGCGCGTCGACCAACGACAGTCCGGCGGAGGCGAGCACCTCCTCATCAAAAGCTTCCCCCTCGACCGGCGCCCTGGAGCTCGACGCCCAGGGCAGCTTGATGAAGATACCGTCACCGGCCTTCAAGTAGGCGCCGGGCTGGGGCTCCTCGGAGCCCGGCTCCGCAGAAGCGGCAGAGGGATCAGCAGTCGGTGGAGAACCTGGCGCTCCTGCGGCCTTAGGGTCGTCAGTGCGATCGCCCGACCCCTCACCGGCTTCTGCGGCGGCAGCCTTGGCGGCCTCCTCACCGGCGGCCTCATCAGCACCGGTCCCTTCCTCGCCGGCGCCCTCTGTCTCCATTGGCTCAACGGCAGATGGATCTGAAGAACGAAGAATGGAGAAAAATCAATCAAAAATCCAAGAGAAGAAAATCAGAAGAAGAAGAACCCAAGGGAAAGTTTCTGGGCAAGTGAATTACCTGTGCCAAGGTCTGCAGTTGCGGTCTCGGACGCCGCAGGATCGATGGTGCTGCCCCTTGCCGGAGAGTTCTCCCTTGCCGGAGAGCGCTCCCTTACCGGGAACCCCTCCCTTGGCGGCATAGTCGAAGCAGATGGCGCTTCGGGGCCAGCTTCCGGGCGCTCCTGATGTGGCTGCTCTGCTCCTACACAAGTCAACAAGCAAGATATCAACAAAGGAAAAAGCACTCATGCGCGCCCGACAGCAGAAAGCTAACTATGAACTTACGCTGGGGGCTGCGCTGGGGGCTGCTTTGAGGAGTGATTGCCGGGTCCGTCAAGGTGGTCTCGGACCCACCTCCTGCCGACACGGTGGGGTCATCCTCGATGACGATCACCGCGGCCTTGGCTCTCTTCGCCGCTCTCTGGGCCAGCGTCCTGAAAAGAAAGGAGTCCAGATTGAAGCAAGTCAGATACAAGATATAAATAGCAAGATTGAAGAACTACAAGAGCACCAAGGAAACTTACTCTTCTTCCTCCTCGTCGGAGCTGAGCGTGGAAAGATCGAAGTCCGTCCCTCCTCCGGTGCGGCGAGGCGGAGGAGTAGGATCCCTTGCCTGCTTGGCGGGGGCGGTGGCGGTGGCCCGGGAAGATCCCGCTCCAGTTGCCGTTGCTGCGTGAGGCCCTCCCGCGGCAACATTGCTTGCCGCGGTAGAGCGCGTCGCACGGCTCGGCGGCTGTTGACCCGGCCGCCGCCCCGCTGCGTCCTCGGCCCTACGAAGGCGCCTTCTTGGCGGGGCCGGGGGCTCCGCCTGCGGCAAGCCTTCTGAAGGCTCAGGCTCTTCCTCGCCGGCCTCACTCGGCTCAGCTTCAGAGCCGGCAGGCTCTTCCTCGCCAATGAACTCCGCGCGCTCGGCAAGGTTTGCCGCCTCTGCAGCCTCCGCCTCCTCCACAGTGAACCCGAACAGGTCCGCGGCAGCTGCGGCCGCAACCTCTTCCGCCCTAGTGGCGATGCGCTGCAGCTCCTCGTCGGTGGTGTCACGAGTGAGGCCCTTCTGCTCGTCAGCGTGGACCGGCACTTCTTCCAAGTTGTCGAAGAACGCTTGCACGACGTCATCCGCAGGCTCTTGCCAAGTTGGAACGATTCCGTGTGAATCGCACAACGGCATCATGGCGCGGATCCGGTCAAGCGAAGAATTATTGCATAAAGGAACTACGCCCCTCGGCAGCGTGAATGGGTGTTGGGGGTCGCGTTTGAACAACTCCAGGAGCATTGCATCCAGCTCCAAGATGGTGATGTTGTAGTTGAGGCCCGGCCGCAGCCTCATGATGTCCGCCGAGTTCTTGAATTCCCAGGCGAGCCTCCCCCTCTCCTGCAGGGGGGCGATGCGGCGGCAGAGGAAATCTGCGCCTACAGCACCTATAGTGAGCCCGGCAAGCCTGAGGCGAAGGATCCTAGTAATGGCAATCTTCAGCCTCTCGTCTTCCGGGGCCACGTTGCTCCAGTCATTGCCGCGCACTATTGGAGCTTGGCGCACGGCGGTGAAGGGCTGCGGATTCTCCTCGACGATCCAGCACCACTCCTCTCTCCACTCATCCCACTTGCTGCGGAGCTCACCCTCCAAGTACGCCTCCTTCTTGCCGACTCTCGAGATCCAGGCGATCCCTCCGGCAAGTGGCTCTCCTCTCTCTACCCGAGGTATGAAGAAGTGGCGGAAAAGGGCAACATTGGGGTGGACTCCGACAAAGTTTTCGCACAAATGTGCGAAAACTGCCATGGTCAGAACGGCGTTGGGGGTGAAGTCAAGGAGGCGGAACCCGTATGTGTTAATGATATCGCAAAAGAACTCCGAGAAGGGCGGGTAGAGCCTGCAATAGAAGAATAGCGCGAAGAATGGGTACCCGTTTGGAGCCAGCTCCGAAGCAGCGGCTGGGAGTACCCTCGTGCGCGGATGCGCACGCGTCTCCATCGCCCAAAAGAGGTAGAAGTACTCCCTTAGCTCCTGCACGCTGAGCTGGGGGGAGAAGATCGCCCGCTCCTTCCGCAGCACCGCGAGCTGCTGCGCCTCGGCCGACTTCACGCCCTTTCCCTTGTCGGCTTTCGGAGCCATGGCGGAGGTGGTGGGGGAGGTCGACGGCGTTGGTGATTGTCACATCCCTAGCTTTACCCTGGCCTTGGACTAGCTTGGTTGCTGCATCATGTTTAAATTCAAATAAAATTTGAATTGAGGAATTTTCAAAGCCTCAGAATCCCTTAAAAAAATGATCAAGATAAAAATTGCTTCAAATAAGTCCAAGAAAATGTTCTTGTTATCCTCTGGAAATATTGGCAAGAGGTAAAATCCAAACCAATATTTTCAGTATCTCAGAAACATTTATTTTTGGGTATTTGAATTAAATCAATAGCTATTTGAATTGGACTTATATCTACTGTTAAATAAATATAGGTCGAATAATTCTGAAATATTTTTGTGGAGCATTGTTTTACTTCTTTTAGCTCCTAAAAATATTGTCAGAAGCAAAATAAATTGAATTGGTTTCAAAACCAAATTCAAAACAAACCTGCAAAATAGAAAACAGAAGTAAAATAGAAATAAAAACCAGAGAGAGAAAGACCCGTACCTGGCGCTCACCTCAGCCACCCGGCCCAACTCCAGCTGGCGGCCCAGCCCGCCACCGCTACCCCCCCTGTCGTCTTCTTCCCTCGCCAGAAGGACGCGGGCACGTGCCGACGCGCGCACGGCCCCGCACGCCACCTCCTGCTTCCCCCCCGGCCTCCTAGCGACGCCACGACGACGCCCCGTGTCCCCTCGCTCCTCTTTCTCACTCGCTGCACCCTCTCTCCCTCCCCTGACTCTCTTCCCCGAGCCACCCGAGAGTCGCCGTCGCCGCCGCTCGCCATAGCCACGGCCACCGACCACCACTCGCCTCGCCGACCAATCCAGAAGGACCGCAGCGTCGTCCTCGTCACCTATGCAGAGCCAAGCTACGCCGGACGCACTGCATCACCGCCTTCCTCATCGTCTTCAAGCTCCGGCCCCGAGATCGCCGGCGACCCCGCGCTCGCCTCGCAGCCTCCCCGAGCCCACTGACCACCCCTGCGGACTCGACGTGAGCTCCTCTTCGTTTCCCCTCCGTATTTTCGCTCAATTTCGTGCCGTATCCATCGTCTCCGCCGAGCCCGAGAGCCCATTGCCGCCGGCCACGAGGTCGCCGTGGCTAGAGCTCACGCGCGTCACGTCCAAGCACACCACCATGCTCAGCACCACGCCAGGATCCCAAAACCCTAGTCTATCGCTCCTGTGGCGCACCGTAGCCACCGCTCGCGCCTCACCCGAACTCCGGCCGCCGCCGTCGTCATGATTGCCGTCGCCTCCGGCCACCCTAGCTCCTTCCGTTGGCCCTGTTAGATGCGCGCGGGCCTGGGCATCCCGTAGAGCCCCTCCGCCGCTCTTTTGGTCATCGGAGGGTGAATCCCGACGCTCTCCGCCGTCCCTGGCCTCGCCGGCGACGAGCCTCGGGTCAACTCCGGCGAGTTTGACCCGGGCTTGACCCCCTCTCTCTCACTGACCTGCGGGCCCCGCCTGGCTAATTAGGTTAGGTTAGTTTAACTAAGCTAGGTTAGTTTAGTTAGACGCTGACACTCGGGACCCACCGGTCAGGGGTTGACCGAACCGTGCCACGTTGACCTGCTGACGTCATCATGACGTCAGTATGACGCAATAATGCTTTCTGGATTTATTTATATTCAGAAAATACCACAAACTTCAAAAATTCATAGAAAATTAACCGTAACTCCAAATTAAATAAATTATATATGAAAAATTATCAGAAAAAATCAAGGAATCCATCTGTACCATTTTCATGCATGTTAGAACAACTTATAGCTGCTGTTTAGCACAAATCAATTAAATGGCATTTGAATAATCACATATGGAGTTTAAATTTGAATCTTGTATTCAAACCAACTTCATTTAATCTGTTGCTAGTTGCATTAGCTCAAAACACATTCATTTTGCCATGTCATGATCATGCATCATATTGTGCATCGCATTGATTGTGTTCCCTTCTATGTTGCCGGTAATTGTCCCCTCTCGATAGACGTGATACCGATGATGTGATCGTTGACACTGATGAAGACTCAATGCTATCTTCAGAAGTGCCAGGCAAGCAGAACCCCCTTGTTCATTCCGATACAATCCCACTCTCTCGCTCCTGCTCTCTTTTACTGCATTAGGACAACATCGATTCATCTGTTACTTGCTGCGGTAGCTGAACCCCTTTATCCTCTGCATGACCTGTCATTCCACAGTAATTAGATGAAACCCACTAGCATGAGTAGGAGTTGTTTGAGCCCTGATGTGCCTACTCATTCATGCTTGTTTGTCATGCCTGCTACTGCTTAGAGTTGAGTCAGGTCTGATTCATCCGGGATGAATCAGAGGTGTGTGAACATGTCCTACGGTGTGTGAGCTAAGCGTGTGAACACGATTTGGTAAAGGTAGCGGTGAGAGGCCATGTAGGAGTACATGGTGGGTTGTCTCATTGCAGCCGTCCTCAGGAACTGAGTTCTGTGTTTGTGATCCATGTTTCAGCTACTACCACGCATTGGGCCCGAAACCAATGGACCCTCTCGGCTTCTTGATCACCCTTGTCCTCTGTCCAGGAGTTGCAAGTAGTTTCTGGTGTTTGTAGTATGCTGGAGGCCGTGCGCAGCGCTGACCGTAGGGGTGGGCTGTGATGCGGTAGGCACGTGGCCGGGTAAACCGGGCGCCCGTTTGGTGTCACGGAACCCTGTTCACATCGTTTGGGGCTGTGAGCGAAACTCCGGCCGGATCTCCTCATGGATGGAACCCGAATAGGCGATAAACCTGGACTAGAGACTTGAGTGTTTAGGTAGGCCGTGGCCGACACCCACGTTGGGCTTCCGCTTGAAGGTTGCCGAGTACATGTCGTGTAAACGGCGGTAAGTGGTGAGAGCGTGTGTGAAGAAGTACACCCCTGCAGGGTTAATATGATCTACTCGAATAGCCGTGTCCGCGGAAAAGGACTTCTGGGTTGCTTATATCAGTTCATAGACAAGTGAAAGTGGATACTCTAAAATACGCAAGATAAGCGTGAGTGCTATGGATGGCGTTCTCGTAGGGAGACGGGAGCGGATCCATAGTGGTGTATTGATATGGTGAATATGTGGACTCGTGTGCGCCACCTCAAAAGAGTCGCTTGCAGTCGTAGTTTAGGATAGCCACCAAGTCAAAGCTGGCTTGCTGCAGTTAAGCCCCACCATCCTTTTGTTGATAATGATGCATATGTAGTTAGTTCTGATGTAAGTCTTGCTGGGTACATTTGTACTCACGTTTGCCTATTTTATGTTTTTGCAGAGAGACTTCGGTCTCACTAGTAGTTCCGCGTGGACTTCGACGTTTAGCTTGTTACCTCAGCTACGATCTTGTGCCCCCGGCAGGATCTGGTAGATAGTCAGGCTTCTCAGCCTTTTTCATTTATAGATGTCTGTACCCAGACATGATAGCTTCCGCTTGTGCTTTGACTTGTATGCTTTGAGTGTTGGGTCATGAGACCCATGTTTGTAATATCTCGCTCCTCGGAGCCTAATGAATAATTGCTTGAGTCTTAGAGTCATGTTGTGATGCCATGTTGTATTTGCACATATCGAGCATATTGTGTGTATGTTATTGAAATGCTTGGTATGTGTGGGATCTGACCATCTAGTTGTTTATCTTTAGTAGCCTCTCTTACGGGGAAATGTCTCCTAGTGTTTCCACTGAGCCATGGTAGCTTGCTACTGCTCCGGAACACTTAGGCTGGCCGGCATATGTCCTTCTTCGTTCCTGTGTCTGTCCCTTCGGGGAAATGTCACGCGATGAATACCGGAGTCCTGCCCAGTGCTACAGCCTGGATTCACTCGCTGATGACCGACACGTTCGATGCTGGGTCATGGATGCCTGTCCCTGTAAGTCTGTGCCACTTTGGGTTTATGACTAGTCATGTCAGCTTGGGCTCCTTATCATATGGATGCTAGCGACACTATCATATACGTGAGCCAAAAGGCGCAAACGGTCCCGGGCAAAGGTAAGGCGACACCCGTGGGGATACCGTGCGTGAGGCCGCAAAGTGATATGAGGTGCTACAGGCTAGATCGATGTGACATCGAGTCGGGGTCCTGACAGTGATGCTGGTGGCAATGGGGGGCGGAGCGCTGCTCTCTCGGCTTCGAGAAGAAGGGGGGGAGCGGCGGAGGTTCGTGAAGGTGGAGTAGTAGCAACCAGCGAGGGGGAACGAACTGCCCCTGTTTCCTCTGCTTATAAAGAGGGACAGGGCGGACGTTTCGCCCTTCCGAATAAAGAACCACCCACGATCTCTCCCACGATGCCGCATTCGACGCGTGTCATTAGGGGAGAGCGCGGTGGATACGGAGCGAGATTCGGCGTGGCCCAGCCCGCGTGTGCCCGTGCCCTGTCTTGGGCCTGGCCCAACAGCGCTCGGCACCGTGTCTGGCCCAGGCCCGGGGGCTCCTATCGGTGTACTAGAATAGGGGTACCCTAGTACCCCGAACTTGTGCACGGGCAGTTGCAGCACCCCGCGGCAAGGCTTGCCGGGCGAACGCCAAGATCCTCCGTGGTTCCCTTGGAGCCATTCAAGAACAAAGTATTTAAGCTCAGGAGACAAGGCCCCGGCAAGAGGAGCTTGCCGGGAAGGCCAACCAAGGCACTCCAAGGAACTTGTCGCGACGCGCCTCGCGCTCCAGCAAGGCAACAAGGCCCCGGCAAGAGGAGCTTGCCGGGAAGACCAACCAAGGTACCCCGAGGCCCGGTGAGCGACAAGCTTCCGGACCCGACAAGATAGCAGCAGCGGCAAGGCGCTTGCCGCGGCAGGCGGCCACTCTATGCCCACGCTCTAGCACATCCACCAACGTGTCGTTCTGGGGGCCTCTCCAGGCGCGCGTGGCGGGAGGCTGTGCAGCCAGCGGTGCGCAGTGGCATGCGAAGCTGACAAGATCGCCATCGTGGCGAACGGTGGCGCCCCTAACGGTCCCTTTCTGCACTGTTTGGGCGACTCAGACGGGCATTTAATGCCCTTGTCCCCTGCCATCAGGGTTAGGTAGGGTGCACTATACAAGTAACTGTACCAACCACCTCGCTTTTTACATTTGTACCCTTCTCTACGTTGCCACCTGTCGGTGACCCCTTTAGCGTATAAAAGGAGGCCCATGCGCAACGTAGAGGGGGTTCGGTGCGTTTCATTCGTAAGCCAGAGAACACTTAGCGCTCGCGAGCAAGAACACAAGATAATACAACCAGACAAGCAGCAGTAGGAGTGTTATCTCTCCGGTGAGCTCCGAAGCTGGGTAAACTGCTCGTGTGCTTCGCCTCGATCTGCTCTTCGTGCGATCTCCGCCCCCTGCCGAACCAAAAGGGGCCCGGTCCGCCGGCCCCATAGGTGTTCGTGGATCAGTTTCCCCGACATTGGGAAACATTAATTGCAGCAAATATATTCTCAAAAACATCATCTTCATCAAACATAGCATCCCCAAGCTTGGGCCTTTTCATATCATAAGCATAATCACTCTCATAATTAATAGTATGGATAGCACCAATAGTATAGCAATTATCATATTCTTCCAAGAAAGTGCCAAAAAGATTTTCAAGATCATAAGAAGTATCATTATCTTCCACAATTATATTTTCATGAGGCACAATAGTAATAGGAGCAGCATTATTTGGGAGAGATATCTTTTTACCTCTCTTCCTTTTTCTTTTCTTCTTCTTCACCACATCATGTGTGGGTTCAATCCTCTTTTTGGAGCTCCTTATTAATGAGATTGGTTGAATAGGCAGCTCCTCCTCGTTACCTGATTCATCATAAGAAATAATAGGAGGGTATTGGGAAGTCTCTTCCCTTTCATTAGTATTATCTTCATCTTTTATTTCTTTTCTTTTCTTTATGTAGTTGGCAATATAAGGATTTTCAATACAATTCACCACACAATACATATAAATTTCCTCTGGATCAAAATGAAGAACTCTATCAAGGGCAATTTTGGAATATCCTTAGTTATATGTTTCATTTCTTCATAACCCAAGAGCAAACTAAGTTCATTATGATGTGCAAGGGAAATCAAGTCATCACAATTTTTGGACACGATACAATCATGAAACAATTTGCATTGGGTACTGAAATGATCATGTTCATTACAAAGTTCACAGGTATGGCTAAGAAAGTTTAAATTTTCAGCACAATCATCTAGCCTTTCTTGCAACAATTTAGTTTCTAAGTACTTATGCCTCTTGCAATATCTATCTTCCCTATTTGGTGTGTACTTACAAACCCAATGCACTCCACAAAAATTGGCATGTTTATAGGAGACATTTTCATCATAACTAGTGCAATCATCATTAGTACCATGGATATTCAAGGAGTTTGTACTAACAACATTGCAATCATGCTCATCATTCAAATATTTAGTGCCAAACATTTTAATGCATTCTTCTTCTAACACTTTGGCACAATTTTCCTTTCCGTCATACTCACGAAAGATATTAAAAAGATGAAGCATATGAGGCAAACTTAATTCCATTTTTTGTAGTTTTCTTTTATAAACTAAACTAGTGCTAAAACAAGAAACTAAAAGACTCGATTGCAAGATCTAAAGATATACCTTCAAGCACTCACATCCTCGGCAACGGCGCCAGAAAAGAGCTTGATCTCTACTACACAACCTTCTTCTTGTAGACGTTGTTGGGCCTCCAAGTGTAGAGGTTTGTAGGACAGTAGCAAATTCCCCTCAAGTGGATGACCTAAGGTTTATCAATCCGTAGGAGGCATAGGATGAAGATGGTCTCTCTCAAGCAACCCTGCAACCAAATAACAAAGAGTCTCTTGTGTCCCCAACACACCCAATACAATGGTAAATTGTATAGGTGCACTAGTTCGGCGAAGAGATGGTGATACAAGTGCAATATGGATGGTAGATAAAGGTATTTGTAATCTGAAATTATAAAAACAGCAAGGTAACTAATCATAAAAGTGAGCGTAAACGGTATTACAATGCGTTGAAACAAGGCCTAGGGTTCATAATTTCACTAGTGCAAGTCCTCTCAACAATAATAACATAATTGGATCACATAACTATCCCTCAACATGCAACAAAGAGTCACTCCAAAGTCACTAATAGCGGAGAACAAACGAAGAGATTATGGTAGGGTACGAAACCACCTCAAAGTTATTCTTTCCAATCAATCCGTTGGGCTATTCCTATAAGTGTCACAAACAGCCCTAGAGTTCGTACTAGAATAACACCTCAAGACACAAATCAACCGAAACCCTAATGTCACCTAGATACTCCAATGTCACCTCAAGTATCCGTGGGTATGATTATACGATATGCATCACACAATCTCAGATTCATCTATTCAACCAACACATAGAACCTCAAAGAGTGCCCCAAAGTTTCTACCGGAGAATCACGATGAAAACGTGGGCCAACCCCTATGCATAGGTTCATGGGCGGAACCCGCAAGTTGATCACCAAAACATACATCAAGTGAATCATGTGATATCCCATTGTCACCATAGATACGCACGGCAAGACATACATCAAGTGTTCTCAAATCTTTAAAGACTCAATCCGATAAGATAACTTCAAAGGGGAAACTCAATCCATTACAAGAGAGTAGAGGGGGGGAGAAAACATCATAGGATCCAAATATAATAGCAAAGCTTGCGATACATCAAGATCATATCACCTCAAGAACACGATAGAGAGAGATCAAACACATAGCTACTGGTACATACCCTCAACCCCGAGGGAGAACTACTCCCTCCTCGTCATGGAGAGCACCAGGATGATGAAGATGGCCACCCGAGAAGGATTGCCCCCCTCCGGCAGGGTGCCGGAACGGGTCTAGATTGGCTTTCCGTGTCTACGGAGGCTTCTGGCGGCGGAACTCCCGATCTATTGTGCTCTCCGATGTTTTTAGGGTATATGGAGATATATAGGCGGAAGAAGTACGTCAGGGGAGCCACGAGGGGCCCACGAGGGTGGAGGGCGTGCCCAGGGGGTGGGCGCCCCCCCTCTGCCTCGTGGCCTCCTCATTGCTTCCCTTATGTGGACTCCAAGTCTCCCGGGTTGCTTTCCTTCCAAAAATAAGTTCTGTGAAGTTTCAGGTCAATTGGACTCTGTTTGATTTTCCTTTTCTGTGATACTCTAAAACAAGGAAAAAACAGAAACTTGCATTGGGCTCTAGGTTAATAGGTTAGTCCCAAAAATAATATAAAAGTGTATGATAAAGCCCATAAACATCCAAAGTTGATAATATAATAGCATGGAACAATAAAAAAGTATAGATACGTTGGAGACATATCAGTGAAATAGTATCTCTATTGGCAAGTTTAATTTGGACATCAATATCTTCAATCTCAGCAGGTGTAATATCATGCATAACTTCTTTGTATAAGGAATAAGGTATTGCACTAACACTGCCACCTATATCACATAAGCCATGATAACAATGATCTCCTATTTTAACAGAAATAACAGGCATGCCTACTACAGGTCTAGGTTTATCTTTATCACGGGGTTTAGCAATTCTAGCAGTTTCATTAGAGAAATAAATAACATGCCCATCAATATTATCAGACAAGAGATCTTTAACAATAGCAATATTAGGTTCAACTTTAACTTGGTCAGGAGGTGTATATGTTTTAATATTGCTTTTACGAACCACGGTTGAAGCTTTAGCATGATCCTTTATCCTAACAGGGAAAGGTGGTTTCTCAACATAAGAAGTAGGGACAATAGGATCATTATAAGTAATAGTCTTTTCTTCAACTTTAATAGGTGCAGCTACTTTTACTTCTATGGGAGGATGATATTTAAACCACTTCTCCTTGGGGGGATCAACATAAGTAGCAAAAGATTCACAGAAAGAAGCTACTATCTCAGAGTCAAGTCCATATTTAGTGCTAAATATACGAAAAATATCGGTATCCATAAAAGATTTAACACAATCAAAACTAGGTGTCATACCTGACTCCTTACCATTGTCGAGGTCCCAATCTTTAGAGTTGCGTTTAATTCTTTCCAATAAATTCCATTTGAATTCAATAGTCTTCATCATAAAAGAGCCAGCACAAGAAGTATCAAGCATGGTGCGATTGTTACCAGAAAGTCGAGCATAAAATTTTTGAATAATCATTTCTCTTGAGAGATCATGATTGGGGCATGAATATAATATTGATTTAAGCCTCCTCCAAGCTTGAGTGATGCTTTCTCCTTCGCGAGGCCAAAAATATATATATAATTGCGATCACAATGAACAAGATGCATAGGATAAAACTTCTGATGAAATTCCAATTTCAATCGTTTGTAATGCCAAGACCTCATATCATCACATAGCCTATACCATGTCGATGCATCTCCCCTCAAAGATAACGGAAAGACCTTCTTCTTAACAACATCTCCGGGACACCTGCAAGCTTAAATAATCCACAAACTTGATCCACATATATCTGATGTTCATCAGGATGTTTTGTTCCATCTCCTAGAAAAGGATTAGCTAGCAGTTTTTCTATCATACCCGAAGGATCTTCAAAGCAAGCATTTTCATTTTCATATTCATTTTCAGTAGGTTCAGTAGGTTGAGGAGCAACTCTTTGCTCTACTGGTCGGGGTGAAGATACCCCGAACAAGCCCCTCAGAGGATTACCTTCCATGGTAACAAGTGACAGTAAATTTCAGCACACTATATAAATTTTTCCTTACCAAATTCCACCTACCAAAGGCGCTTCACTCCCCGGCAACGGCGCCAGAAAAGAGTCTTGATGACCCACAAGTATAGGGGATCTACCGTAGTCCTTTCGATAAGTAAGAGTGTCGAACCCAATGAGGAGCAGAAGGAAATGATAAGCGGTTTCCAGCAAGGTATTCTCTGCAAGTACTGAAATAAGTGGTAACAGATAGTTTTGTGATAGGATAATTTGTAACGAGCAACAAGTAACAAAAGTAAATAAAGTGCAGCAAGGTGGCCCAATCCTTTTGTAGAAAAGGACAAGCCTGGACAAACTCTTATATGATGTAAAGCGCTCCTGAGGACACATGGGAATATCGTCAAGCTAGTTTTCATCACGTTCATATGATTCACGTTCGGTACTTTGATAATTTGGTATGTGGGTGGACCGGTTCTTGGGTGTTGTCCTTACTTGGACAAACATCCCACTTATGATTAACCTCAATTGCAAGCATCCGCAAATACAACAAAAGTATTAAGGTAAACCTAACCATAGCATGAAACATATGGATCCAAATCAGCCCCTTACGAAGCAACGCATAAACTAGGGTTTAAGCTTCTGTCACTCTAGCAACCCATCATCTACTTATTACTTCCCAATGCCTTCATCTAGGCCCAAAGAATGGTGAAGTGTCACGTAGTCGACGTTCACATAACACCACTAGAGGAGAGACGACATACATCTCATCAAAATATCGAACGAATACCAAATTCACATGACTACTAATAGCAAGACTTCTCCCATGTCCTCAGGAACAAAAGTAACTACTCACAAAGCATAAACATGTTCATAATCATAGGGGTATTAATATGCATATAGGATCCCCAAGCTTAATTCCTGCTCGTCCTCGACTAGGTAAATGATAAAAACAGAATTTTTGATGCGGAGTGCTACTTGGCATAATTTTAATGTAATTCTTCTTAATTGTGGTATGAATATTCAGATCCGAAAGATTCAAGACAAAAGTTCATATTGACATAAAAATAATAATACTTCAAGCATACTAACTAAGCAATTATTCTTCTCAAAATAACATGGCTAAAGAAAGTTATCCCTACAAAATCATATAGTCTGGCTATGCTCCATCTTCACCACACAAAATATTTAAATCATGCACAACCCCGATGACAAGCCAAGCAATTGTTTCATACTTTTGACATTCTCAAAACTTTTTAAATCTTCACGCAATACATGTGCGTGAGCCATCGATATAGCACTATAGGTGGAATAGAACGGTGGTTGTGGAGAAGACAAAAAGGGAGAAGATAGTCTCACATCAACTAGGCGTATCAATGGGCTATGGAGATGCCCATCAATAGATATCAATGTGAGTGAGTAGGGATTGACATGCAATGAATGCACTAGAGCTATAAGTATATGAAAGCTCAAAAAGAAACTAAGTGGGTGTGCATCCAACTTGCTTGCTCATGGAGACCTAGGGCATTTTGAGGAAGCCCATCATTGGAATATACAAGCCAAGTTCTATAATGAAAAATTCCCACTAGTATATGAAAGTGATAAAATGAGAGACTCTCTACTATGAAGATCATGGTGCTACTTTGAAGCACAAGTGTGGTAAAAGGATAGTAGCATTGTCCCTTCTCTCTTTTTCTCTCATTTTTTTATTTGGGCCTTTTCTCTTTTTTTATGGCCTCTTTTCTTTCTTTTTTTCGTCCGGAGTCTCATCCCGACTTGTGGGGGAATCATAGTCTGCATCATCCTTTCCTCACTGGGACAATGCTCTAATAATGATGATCATCACATTTTTATGTTTCTTACAACTCAACAATACAACTCGATACTTAGAACAAAATATGACTCTATATGAATGCCTCCGGTGGTGTACCGGGATATGCAATGACTCATGAGTGACATGCATGAAAGAATTATGAATGGTGGCTTTGCCACAAATATGATGTTGACTACATGATCATGCTAAGCAATATGACAATGATGGAGTGTGTCATAATAAACGGAATGGTGGAAAGTTGCATGGCAATATACCTCGGAATGGCTATGGAAATACCATAATAGGTAGGTATGGTGGCTGTTTTGAGGAAGGTATATGGTGGGTGTATGATACCGGCGAAAGGTGTGTGGTATTAGAGAGGGTAGCAAAGGTGGAAGGGTGAGAGTGTGTATAATCCATGGACTCAACATTAGTCATAAAGAACTCATATACTTATTGCAAAAATCTACAAGTTATCAAAGCAAAGTATTACGCGCATGCTCCTAGGGGGATAGATTGGTAGGAAAAGACCATCGCTCGTCCCCGACCGCCACTCATAAGGAAGACAATCAATAAGTAAATCATGCTCCGACTTCATCACATAATGGTTCACCATACGTGCATGCTATGGGAATCACAAGCTTCAACACAAGTATTTCTCAAATTCACAACTACTCAACTAGCACAACTTTAATATCACCATCTTCATGTCTCAAAACAATTATCAAGCATCAAACTTATCATAGTATTCAACACACCCATAAGAAAGTTTTATTATTAATCTTGTGTACCAAGCATATTAGGATTTTAATAAAATTACCATGCTATTAAAGACTCTCAAAATAATCTAAGTGAAGCATGAGAGATCAATAGTTTCTATAAAACAAATCCACCACCGTGATGTAAAAGATATAAGTGAAGTACTAGAGCAAAATTATATAAGTCAAAAGATATAAGCGAAGCACATAGAGTATTATAACAAATTCTAAATCATATATGGCTCTCTCAAAAAGTGTGTACAGCAAGGGTGATTGTGGTAAACTAAGAAATAAAGACTCAAATCATACAAGACGCTCCAAGCAAAACACATATCATGTGGCGAATAAAAATATAGCTCCAAGTAAAGTTACCGATAGAAGTAAACGAAAGAGGGGATGCCTTCCGGGGCATCCCCAAGCTTTGGATTTTAGGTGTCCTTGGATTATCTTGGGGGTGTCATGGGCATCCCCAAGCTTAGGCTCTTGCCACTCATTGTTCCATAATCCATCAAATCTTCACCCAAAACTTGAAAACTTCACAACACAAAACTTAAAGTAGAAAATCTCGTGAGCTCCGTTAGCGAAAGAAAACAAAAGACCACTTCAAGGTACTGTAATGAACTCATTATTTATTTATATTGATGTTATACCTACTGTATTCCAACTTCTCTATGGTTTATAAACTATTTTACTAGCCATAGGTTCATCAAAATAAGCAAACAACACACGAAAAACAGAATCTGTCAAAAACAGAACAGTCTGTAGTAATCTGTAGCTAGCGCAACATATGAAACCCAAAAAATTCTAAAATAAATTGCTGGACGTGAGGAATTTATCTATTAATCATCTGCAAAAAGAATTAACTAAATAGAACTTTCCAAATAAAAGTGGCAGCAGTTCTCGTGAGCGCTAAAGTTTCTGTTTTTTTACAGCAAGTTCAACAAGACTTTCCCCAAGTCTTCCCAACGGTTCTACTTGGCACAAACACTAATTAAACACAAAAAACACAACCAAAACAGAGGCTAGATAAATTATTTATTACTAAACAGGAGAAAAAAGCAAGGAATAAAAATAAAATTGGGTTTCCTCCCAACAAGCGCTATCTTTTAACGCCCCTAGCTAGGCATAACAAGCAAGAATAGATCTAGGTATTGTCATCTTTGGTAGGCAATCCATAAGTGGCTCTCATAATAGATTCATAAGGTAATTTAATTTAATTTCTAGGAAAGTGTTCCATGACTTTCCTTAATGGAAATTGTAATCTAATATTTCCTTCCTTCATATCAATAATTGCACCAATCGTTCTAAGGAAAGGTCTACCAAGAATAATAGGACATGAAGGATTGCAATCTATGTCAAGAACAATAAAATCTACGG
>NC_041382.1:94360342-94367324 GCF_002162155.2 Triticum dicoccoides | reverse complement strand
GAGGATAGAGAGAGGGCAAATAAAACGGCAAGGGTGAAGTGGGGGAGAGGAAAACGAGAGGCAAATGGCAAATAATGTAATGCGGGGGATAAGGGTATGTGATGGGTACTTGGTATGTTGACTTTTGCGAAGACCTCTCCAGCAATGGCGCCAGAAATCCTTCTTGCTACCTCTTGAGCACTGCGTTGGTTTTCCCCGAAGAGGAAGGGATGATGCAGCAAAGTAGCGTAAGTATTTCCCTCAGTTTTTGAGAACCAAGGTATCAATCCCGTAGGAGGCTACGTGCTAGTCCCTCGTACCTGCACAAAACAAATAAATCCTCGCAACCAACGCAAATAGGGGTTGTCAAGCCCTATAAGGCTACTTACGAGAGTGAGATCTGATAGATATGATAAAGATAATATTTTTGGTATTTTTATGATAAAGATGCAAAGTAAAATAAAGGCAAAGTAAATAACAAAGGAAATAACTAAGTAGTAGGAGATCAATATGATAAAGATAGACCCGGGGGCCATAGGTTTCACTAGTGGCTTCTCTCGAGAGCATAAGTATTCTACGGTGGGTGAACAAATTACTGTTGAGCAATTGACAGAATTGAGCATACTTATGAGAATATCTAGGTATGATCATGTATATAGGCATCACGTCCGAGACAAGTAGACCGACTCCTGCCTGCATCTACTACTATTACTCCACTCATCGACCGCTATCCAGCATGCATCTAGAGTATTAAGTTAAAAACAGAGTAACGCCTTAAGCAAGATGACATGATGTAGAGGGATAGACTCATGCAATATGAAGAAAACCCCTTCTTGTTATCCTCGATGGCAACAATACAATATGTGCCTTGCCGCTCCTACTGTCACTGGGAAAGGACACCGCAAGATTGAACCCAAAGCTAAGCACTTCTCCCATTGCAAGAAAGATCAATCTAGTAGGCCAAACCAAACTAATAATTCGAAGAGACTTGCAAAGATAACCAATCATACATAAAAGAATTCAGAGAAGATTCAAATATTATTCATAGATAGACTTGATCATAAACCCACAATTCATCGGTCTCAACAAACACACCGCAAAAAGAAGATTACATCGAATAGATCTCCACAAGAGAGGGGGAGAACATTGTATTGAGATCCAAAAAGAGAGAAGAAGCCATCTAGCTACTAACTATGGACCCATAGGTCTGAGGTAAACTACTCACACTTCATCGGAGGGGCTATGGTGTTGATGTAGAAGCCCTCCGTGATCGATGCCCCCTCCGGCGGAGCTCCAGAACAGGCCCCAAGATGGGATCTCGTGGATACAAAAAGTTACGGCGGTGGAATTAGGGTTTTGGCTCCGTAACTTATTGTTTGGGGGTACGTAGGTATATATAGGAGGAAGGAGTACGTTGGTGGAGCAACAGGGGGCCCACAAGGGTGGAGGGCGTGCTTGGGGTAGGCAGGCGCGCCCTCCTACCTCGTGGCCTCCTCTGTTGTGCCTTGATGTAGGGTCCAAGTCTCCTGGGTGTTATTCGTTGAGAAAATCACGTTCCCGGAGGTTTCATTCCCTTTGGACTCCGCTTGATATTCCTTTTCTTCGAAACCCTAAAACAGGCAAAAAACAGCAATTCTGGGCTGGGCCTCCAGTTAATAGGTTAGTCCCAAAAATAATATAAAAGTGGATAATAAAGCCCAATAATGTCCAAAACAGTAGATAATATAGCATGGAGCAATCAAAGATTATGGATACGTTGAAGACGTATCAGCAAGCCATAGAAAATAAATGGATCTTCAAGAAGAAGACTAACGCTGATGGTAATGTTACTATCTACGAAGCTCGACTTGTTGCGAAAGGTTTTCGACAAGTTCAAGGAGTTGACTATGATGAGACCTTCTCACCCATAGCAATGCTTAAGTTTGTCCGAATCATGTTAGCAATTGCCGCATTTTATGATTATGAAATTTGGCAAATGGACGTCAAAAGTGCATTCCTTAATGGATTTCTTAAAGAGGGGTTGTATATGATGCAACCAGAAGGTTTTGTCGATCCTAAAGGTGCTAACAAAGTGTGCAAGCTCCAGCGATCCATTTATGGACTGGTGCAAGCATCTCGGAGTTGGAATATATGCTTTGATAGTGTGATCAAAGCATATGGTTTATACAGACTTTCGAAGAAGCCTGTATTTACAAGAAAATGAGTGGGAGCTCTGTAGCATTTCTAATATTATATGTGGATGATATATTGTTGATTGTAAATGATATAGAATTTCTGGATAGCATAAAAGGATACTTGAATAAGAATTTTTCAATGAAAGACCTCGGTGAAGCTGCTTATATATTGGGCATCAAGATCTATAGAGATAGATCAAGACGCTTAATTGGACTTTCACAAAGCACATACTTTGATAAAGTTTTGAAGAAGTTCAAAATGGATCAGTCAAATAAAGGGTTCTTGCCTGTGTTACAAGGTGTGAAGTTGAGTCAAACTCAATGCCCGGACCACTGCAGAAGATAGAGAGAAAATGAAAGGCATTCCCTATGCCTCAGCCATAGGTTCTATCATGTATGCAATGCTGTGTACCAGACCTGATGTGTGACTTACTATAAGTCTAGCAGGGGGGTACCAAAGTAATCCAGGAGTGGATGTCACAACCCCAGTTGAATGCTTGTAATTAGTGGCATTGCATACATGCATCATACTTAAATTTCTGAAACTTGAGTTGAGGATTGTTGAAGCCTCAAAACTTGAATCAAAAGCACGTCAAAGAACCGTGGAAAATGCATTCAATGTTACAAAATGGCCTTAAATAATGTTGGTTATATTTGGCAGAGGTTTTTGCACCAAACCAAAATAATGAACATTTTTAGGAATATTTTGGCACTGAATTTAAATCATTATTTTATTTGCATTTGGAATTATATTCATAACATGTATAGAATATATTTCCAAATACCCTGAAACATTTTATGTGCATTTGGAATAGTCCATTCAGCAACATAAAAATATTCAGAGGAATGTTTGGCATTATTTAAGTTCAGCCTTGAATTTTTGAACAGTGGCAAATGTTTAAATAAATAGAAAACAAAAGAAAAGTAAAATAGAGCAGAACTTACCTCAGCCTACCTGCGCGGTCTGCTACTGTTGTTGGCCCAGCTGTGTAGCTCAGCCCACCTAGCCCACCTGCTAGTCATCTTCCCCCTCTGCCAGTAGGCAGAGGCAGGACGAAGCGCGCACGCGCCCAAGCACGCCACGCCTCCACCTGCTTGTCTGCCTCCCCGCCAGCGCAACACCGCGAGCCCTCTCTGCGGTGCCGTCCGGACCGAACCCTCCCTCTCTTTCGTACTCTCTCTCTTCCTCGCCTCTGCACCGCCACGGCCGAACGCTGATGTCCTCGCCGCTCGTAGTTGCCGTAGCCATAGCCTCCCCCTCGCCTTGCTGACGCGTCCACAAGCTCTGCCTCGACTCCCTCGACCTCCTCGACGAACCGTGGGTCAACTTCGGCGAGTTTGACTTGGTTTGACTCCCCTTTGAGTCACCAACACGCAGGCACGGCCCTACTAATTAATCTAGGATTAGCGCCAATTAAACCAGGATAGTTTAGTTAGTAACTAACACACGGGTCCCACGGGTCAGTTTGACCTGGGCCGCTCCGTTGACCGCTGCCGTCAGCGTCATGTCATGTTGATTCAGTAAATCATTTAGTGGATTTTTTTTAATTCTAAATAACCAGAAAATCCAGAAAATGATTCAAACTTCAAAAAATCATAAAAAATAATCTATAGCTCAGAGTGAAATAATTTATATATGAAAAATGATCAGAAAAATCCAAAGAATCTGTTTATGCCATGTTCATGCATGTGTGAGCAAGTTAACTCCACTGTTTAGGATAAAACATGATTATGTTAAATTTGAAAAATAGGTTTGGAGTTGGAATTTGATGTAGTTTGAATTCCACTTCAATTAAAATGACTTGCTGTTGCATTAGCTCAATTCAGTACCTTAATACGTCATATCATTCATTTGCTCGTGCATTGCATTGAATTGAATGTTGTTTCTATTCCTTTGTCGATGTTGTTCCCTCTCGGTAGACGTTGTTCCGACGATGTGATCGATGACACTGATGAAGACACAATGCTATCTTAAGAAGTGCCAGGCCAGCAGAACCCCCTTGTTCATTCCGATACAATCCCACTCTCTCACTCCTGCTCTCTTTTACTGCATTAGGACAACAGCGATACAACTGTTACATGCTGCGGTAGTTGAACCCCTTTCCTCTGCATGACCTGTCATTGCCACAGTAAATAGATGAAACCCACTAGCATGAGTAGGAATTGTTTGAGCCGTGATGTGCCTACTCATTCATGCTTGTTGTCATGCCTGCTACCGCTTAGAGTTGAGTCAGGTCTGATTCATCGGGGATGAATTGGAATGTGGTGAACATGTCTTACTATTGAGAGCTAAGTGTGTGAACACGATTTGGTAAAGGTAGCGGTGAGAGGCCATGTAGGAGTACATGGTGGGTTGTCTCATTGAAACTGCCCTCAGGAACTGAGTTCTATGTTTGTGATCCATGAACAGCTAATACCACACATTGGGCTCCGGGCACTCCAAGCGCTCTCGACTTATTAATCAACCTGATCTCTGTCGAGGAGTTGCAACTAGTTTCTCGTGTTTGTAGGTAGTGCTAGTAGTCTACCAAGTGGCACCAGATACAGGTGGGCTTGGGACAGACTAGGTGCAGTGGCATAGTGTACCAAGCGTCGCCCGTTTGGTGGGCTTGGGAACCCTGCTCACATCGTTTGGGGCCGTGAGCGACACGCCGGCCGGGTCTCCTTGCGGATGGAACCCGAATAGGCGATAAACCTGGACTAAAGACTTGTGTGGTTAGTCAGGTCATGGCCGACTCCCTCGCCAGGCTTCCGCTTGAAGGTTGCCAAGATACACGACGTGTACATGGTGGTAAGTGGCGAGAGCGTGTGTGAAGAAGTACACCCCTGTAGGGTTAACATCATCTATTCGAATAGCCGCATCTGCGGTAAAGGACTTCTGGGTCACCTGTACAGTTCATAGACAAGTGAAAGTGGATACTCTAAAATGTGCAAGATAAGCATGAGTGCTATGGATGGCTTTCTCATAGGGAGACGGGAGAGAATCCATAGTGGTGTATTCATATGGTGAATATGTGGACTCGTGTGCGCCACCTCAAAAGAGTTACCAACAGTCGTAGTATAGGATAGCCACTGAGTCAAGCTGGCTTGCTGCAGTCAAACTCCACAACCCCTTTGTTGATACTGACGCATATGTAGCTAGTTCTGATGTAAGTCTTGCTGGGTACATTTGTACTCACATTTGCTTAATTTATGTTTTTGCAGAGAGACTTCAGTCTCACTAGTAGTTCCGCGTGGACTTCGACGTTTAGCTTGTTACCTCGGCTACGATCTTGTGCCCTCGGCAGGGTCTTATAGGTAGTCAGGCTTCTCAGCCTTTTTCATTTGTAGTTGTCTGTACTCAGACAAGTTAAGCTTTCGCATGTGCTTATTGCTTGTATGACTTGAATGCTGGGCCATCAGACCCATGTTTGTAATATCTGGCTCCTAAGAGCCTAATGAATAAATACTTTGAGTCGTAGAGTTTTGTTGTGATGCCATGTTGTATTTGCACATATCAAGCATATTGTGTGTATGATTTTGAAATGATTGGTATGTGTGGGATCCGACAATCTAGTTGTTTATTCTTGGTAGCCTCTCTTATGGGGAAATGTCTCCTAGTGCTTCCACTGAGCCATGGTAGCTTGCTACTGCTCCGGAACACTTAGGCTGGCCGGCATGTGTCCTTCTTCGTTCATGTGTCTGTCCCTTCGGGGAAATGTCACATGTTGTTCCTTTAAGTCCTTGTAGCTTGCTACGACTTGGGTTCATACGTTGATGACTGACACGTTCGTTGCTGGGTCATGTATGCCTGTCCCTGTAAGTTAGTGCCACCTTGGGTTTACGACTAGTCATATCGGCCCGGTGTCTCTGTCAGGTAGATGCTAGCGACACCATCATATACGTGAGCCAACACTATGAAAAAAAGACACATCCGTGACATTTTGGGCCGAACGAAAATTTTTTCTATCATACATATGACACTTCTATGACGATAATTGTGACAAAACCCGGTATCATCATAGATGTGGTGGGCTCCTACTTCTATGACAAAAAATCATGATAGAAAATGGGCTTTTCGTCCTGGGCGGGCCGGAGACGCAGCTGCATGACATCTTTGAGCCGTCCATGACGGAAAAAAACCATGGTAGAAGCGAGGGGGAGGAAAATTTTGGGGAGATCCCGGTTACGGTGGGAGGTCGGGGGCCGAGCGATGCGCGTTTCTCTCGTACATGTACGTGCGTGTGTGCGAGGCGTTGGCTCTAACTGAACCCGAGCGAGGCGTTGGGCTCTAACTGAACCCGAGCGATTGCACTGCAGGCTACGCGTTACTGAACCCGAGCGATTGATCGATGGCTGTTAACTGAACCCGATCGAGCGATTCCTTGGCTACTGCTACTAACTGAAGCCGATCGATGGGATGAACAGTGAGCGTTGCGGGGGGTGGATGAACAGTGAGCGGTGGCATTGCCTCTGGATGAATAGGACCCCGTGGTGTGGTGGAGGGCTGGATGAACAGTAGACGGTGGAGGGGTGCCCATGGAGGGGTGGATGAACATGACCCCGTGGTGTGGAGGGCAGGATGAACAATAGATGGTGGCAGGGTGCCCATGGAGGGGTGGTTGAACAGGACCCCGTGGTGTGGAGGGCTGGATGAATAGTAGACGGTGGAGGGGTGGTTGAACAGTAGCCGGTGGAGTAGCGCACGGTGGAGGCTGGATGAACAGGAGCCTGTGGAGGCTGGAGGAGGTCGACGGTGGATGAATAGTAGCTCGTGGAGGCTGGAGGGGGTCGACGGTGGAGATGAACAGTATCCCGTGGAGTCCCGTTTTGCGGTACGCCACACCCCT
>NC_041382.1:94340047-94358160 GCF_002162155.2 Triticum dicoccoides | reverse complement strand
TTTCGCGAAATACGGTGGCCCACCCGGTGGGTCCCAGCAGTCAGGGGGAAAGGATTTTTTTTGCAAAATACTGGTGGTCCGTCTAATGGGTCCCTGCTGTCAGGTGGAGGAATAATTATTTTCCGCGTAATAAGGAGGCACTTCCTTGTGGCTGCCATGGACCCAGCTATCAGCCTCTCCACGTACAGTATTCTTCCGATGGAATTCGGTCGTTGACCACATTGACCACGGCGCACCGACAGCACCACGGCGGTGGACGACGGCGAGGCCTAGGAAGGGGAAGATGCGGAGCCGGGGAAGACGCGGCAGTGGATGCCCACGCGGAGAGGAGTACGAGGGTTCACTGGTTCGGCTGCGCTACCGTTGCCGCAGAATAACAGGGGGTGTGGGTAAGTGGAGTGGAGGGATGGCCTGGCCAGCGGTGGGAGTAGTATGGGGGCGGTGAGGCCTCCGCGGCAGCACAGCCGACCACAGGAGGCAGGAGCAGGCGGCACGACCGGCGCTGGTTTGGGCGGCTGGAGCAAGAAGACCAGAGGTTGAAGAAGCACTAAGGCCGTTGGACGGACATCGTACGGTCAGTCGAGCTAGAATCATGCATATTGACTAAGTTGACAAAGCCCTTCGTCCCCGTCAACTTAGTAGGCCCACTATACTGGGTCCCAGCTAGCAGGGGGAGTATTCATTTTTTTGTGCGTAATAAGGAGGCACTTCCTTGCGTGTGAAGATATAGCTGGTGGGTCCTAGCTGTCAGCGGCGATAACGTTTTTTTCATGAAATATAGAGGCCGTTTCGATGGGTCCCAGATGTCAGGTGGAGGAAATCATTATTTTGCGCGTAATAAGGAGGCATTTCCTTGCGTGCGGCCGTGGACCCGGCTGTCAGCCTCTCCACGTACAGTCCACTTCAGATGCATGTCGGTCATTGACCACGCTGACCACGCCACGCTGAGAGCACCAGGGCGGTGGACGAAGGCGAGGCCTAGGAAGGGAATGACACGGAGGCAGGGAAGACTCGGCCGTTGTTTTTATTTCCCACGCGGAGGGGAGTACGACTGTACGAGGGTTTACTGGTTCGTCTGCCGTCGTCGGAGAATAACAGCAGGTGTGGGTGAGTAGAGGGATGGCTAGGCCAGCGATGGGAGTACGATGGGGCGGTGAGGCCTACGCGGCAGCACAGCCGGCCGCGGGGAGGAGGGAGCAGGCAGTCCCGCTGGCGCTTGTTTGAGCGGCTGGAGCAGGAAGAGCAGAGATTGAAGAAGCACGACGGCCGTTGGATGGACATCCAACAGTATACAGGCCATCTGTGGAAAGCCTCAAATATGTGGAAAACAGCATACAGCCCATCTGCCATTATTTCAAATAATTTACAGCCCATTTGCTAATTCTTACGGGTTTTTTTGGAGCCCATATTCTTTATGTTAGCATTACAGCCCATATTGTGGCCACGGTTAAAAAATTATACGAAATTTTGCATATGTCGGTGCGGTCTGAACTGTTTTTAATCCCGAAATTTCGAGTCACATTCAGACTGATTTTAAAAATAAATGTATATCAATATAAAATCCAATAAATTGTCCACGCATAAAAATCAATGCAATTTAAAATCTCGAAATGAAAAAAAAGATATTTGAAAATAATTGCCGGTTTGATGTGTTTTAAAAATGTACAGCCCATTTCTCATTACTGATAGGCCACTCTCCTCGTCTTGAAAGATTTACAGCCCAACACGCCTGATAAAGCGACTTACTTGACAAATCACAAAAAAACTGGGCTATCCATTTTCAGAAAGAAAAAAAACTACTGGACTGGTCTGTGGTAAACATAAAAGAAAAGGTTGTCTAGACAGGCCAGAGTGTCCTGCACAGCCCAGTTGACACCCTGCTTCTGTCTCAAAAACAAATTAGATAAATGCCACTCCAATTATGGCGATTCATAAAAATGCCACTGCAATTTCCAAACTTTGAAAAATGCCACTGCAATTTTTGCAAACTTTGGAAAACGCCACTGCTGTTTGCAAACTTTGAAAAACGCCACTCCAGACTTCAAAAAATGCCACTAGAAATGGCATTTTTCAAGTTTGGAAATTGCAGTGGCATTTCTCAGATACACCAGATTTGGAGTGGCATTTATCAAATTAACCCAAAACAAAAATAACTGGGCGAGCTGCTGGATCCCTGGTGTCGGCCGCTCGTTGTGCAATTCTCTCGTTTATTGACTACGTTGACAATGGCATGGGACCCCGATGTCAGAAATCCACTAGGAGGATCCATTTTTTTATTGGCTTGAAATAAGGAGGCACTTGCTTGCGTACTGCCATGACCTTGGCGGGTCCCTACTGTCATCCTCTCCACGTACAATCATCTCCTGATTGTGTACGCGTCAACTTGCTAGGCCCGCAAGTCAGCCTCTAAACCGTGGAGGACAAATACAACCCATTTAAAAAATAACAGCCCATTCCATATGTTCAAACGGAAAGTTCAACATTCAGAGCAAAGTAACAGGTCTGATCCACATATAGAGTACTGAACTTCCACGTTGACAACCATCATAGCCAAGTGAACTATCTACTCCCACTAACACTCTAGTAGCGTACAAGTACTAACTTACTCTTAGCTAACTAGACGATGTCGGCCACCATCTGCTGTCCATGCTAAACGCCGGCACCAGCGTCCTCCGCCTCGCCTCGAACTTGCCAGAGGTGCGATATTGCATGTTGCTCGCGCGCGTTGGCCCTTTCCATGCCGGCGTGGTCCACTGAAGCTTCGGCTTCCAAGCGGGAAACCCACTTGACGAGCTGGTAGTAAAAATCGGCGTCGCGAACGCGTGCGTGCTCGACAGCCTCCAGGGCTATTTTCCGGGCGCCGGCCTCCACGTAGTCGGCCCAGTTGCGGGCGCTCTGCTCGCGACTCAGAGCGTCCGTGCGTTGCTGCTCCATGTCCCGCTGGCGGCGCAAATCAGCGAGACCCTGCTCCTCCGCCATGCGGTCGCGCTCCAACAACTCCTCGATCTCCGCATTGCCATCTAAAGACAGATAGAATGCCTCCTCCCTCCGTCTGCCTTCCGGTGAAAACCCGAACACTAGTTACAGCGGTGACCGCCTCCGGCGTCGCCTACCACGGATGGGCGGGGGCATGGCGGACGTGGCGAGCGACGTCGGGCCGGTGGGGGCTTATGAGGATATGGCGAGTTGGGTCATGGTGGCACCTGAGAAGGCCGGGAAACAGTACTTATAGGCGGAAGGTAGCGCGACGGTCATTGGAATTCAATGCATAATGGCTTAGCGCGCCAGCTTGCCGTGAAAAACTAGAGAAACTGAAATTATGACTATGTCGTCCCGTCCCGTCTGGGTCGCACGCCGGCATGGCGGTCAAACGAGTGCACTCGAATCATCTCCCTCCTTGTCAATAATGATTCCACGGATTTAAAGCATATATTTTTTTGCATCAGTTAGCTGCCTTAATTACGGCTGGCTGCATGCAGGCACTCAGAATCGCTCGCAGGCAGTACGCGAAGCAGCATGCAGCCACTTAATCACTGGAATTAATTAGGCTTAAACTTCTGCATGCCGAGGGCACGCATGCAGCCACTTAAATCGCTGGAATTTATTAAGCTTAAACTTCTACATGCCGTTAATTATTGCCATGCCTTGGTCTTGCTGCTTTGCTCACGGGACTAATAAACCCGGACGGAGGGAGTACCTTGGTTGGTGAGAGGTTTGAATTAAGCCCTACAAACCGGAAAGGAGGTACTAGTACGTGCGTGATCCGCTATTTATTCGTGTAGGATCGAGTAGGTCATTTCTTGAATTGAGCCCTGCAAACCAGAAAGGAGGTAGTACGTGCGTGATCCGCTATTTATCCGTGTAGGATCGATAGTGTAGCTTGTCAGTTTCTTCAGAGGTAGGCATTTTTATCCGTGTAGGATCAATAGTGTAGCTTGTCAGTTTCTTCATAGGTAGGCATTTTCATTCAAAAAACTGCCACTTCGCATCTTGCGTCGCAAATAAAACTGCCAGGAGTGCATTTGTAGGCTAGCTAGTGATCGATCAGTAACTTGTAAACACTGGGCGAACAAAAATAAGTAACTGTTAATGCATCTCAATGATTCACAGATCATATACAAATATGTAGCTCCAAAAGCAAAGATCGGCCACTTTGGATCTTGCATCGCAACTAAAACTAACTAGTACGATTCCCATACATAAGATCAACATGTTAATGCATCTCAATGACTCACAGATCATATACAAATATGTAGCTCCAAAAGCAAAGATCTAGAAAAAACATCTGTTCTTCCTACTAACATGGATGCTTCTCTTGGCCAACATTCAGTACAGACTGAAATACAAATTTGTTTGTGAAGTCTACAATTCCTCTTGCAAACGTAAGTGGTTTCACCAACAACTGGAACCATGAGAATGAACCAGACATGATGGAGGAACATCCACTGCAATATGATTTGGTCTTCTCTCGATCACACGGCGAGACTATTTTCGGAATACAAACTTTAACTTAGGCAAAATGATGCCCATTGTATAATCAGACCAAAGCAATGAAGCACCTAGTGTTGGCCAATAAATAGTACAGTACTACTTTTCTGCAGTCCATGAAGTGACTATCCAATCTTTCTGTGTCTATTTTCAAATGGCACTGCATGCAGTGACTATACTATTCTCTTGTGCAGTTCAACCAAAATTGCCGACACTTTGTTGGTTTGCCAAATAGCAACAGGCAGACATCTCTGTCTGCACAAATATCAAGCAGCTAGTAAACATATACCACACCTTGTATTTTCGTTCTAAACATGTCTCTTCCGCTTAGCATCTGTCATGTTCTGCACTGGATAATCTGATACAGTTATGTTCCCTGGACAATTTCATACTGAGTTGATTTGCTGGTTCAGAGCAGAAATATAGCGCCTATTCTTCATCAGACCAAGGATATCCATGTTCGCAGTGATGGAAGAGGTGAAATCGATACAACCGAAATTGAGCATCCAATCATTGAATCCTATCCTGCACCTCCAATGTAGGTCCACCCTGCTAATAAATTCACATGCAAACCACTAGTATTACTATCTAATGACAGTACAAAAAGAGTAGAAAGATAGTAGAAAACCATGTACCTTTGTAATGAACAGCTCATAGTGCCACCAATTGGATATAAAGGTTGGGAAAAAAACATGCTCCTAATGTTGAACCAGTTGGACTTTTTGTGCAGTTCCACTAAAATCGAGCATCCCTGTTTGCATAGATATTGAAAGTGTGATTACTCTAAAATTGGCAATAGTTGAAGCATAGACTCACAAACATAAGCATTCCAATTTCTTAATGGGAAAAGGTAGCAAGACTGTTTCTAACCACCTGTTTGAAGGAATAAATAAAGCAACAGCGGCTGATGTGAGGAAGGCATACATAGTTTTTTCTGGAAAAGTGAGTCATTCCTGACCTTTCCTCTTCTTTTAAGCAAATTTTGTGCAGTTCTACTAAAATAAAATGCCATCACCGCCTTGACAATTCAGTGACACTGTACAAAAGGAAATGACTTAACATTACATCATGATGTCAAGTATGTAGTCGACAGGCATTAGAGACAAACATACAGACCTCCTCAAGAGAACAGCCGGAGGAGGAGGTGCCCACTCTTGACCTTTCCTCTTCTCTTCATAATTGTCTGTGCAGTTTAACCAAAATAAAATGGCATCAGCGCCTTGGCATTTTGGTGACACTGTACAAAAAAATTAACTTATCTCATGAAAGTGAGGTATGTAATCTATAAGCATTAACAATGCAAAAATCTAACGGGAGTAACAAGTTTCATCGTTGGTATACTTGCTGTGCAACAACTTTAGAATGCCTTATAGCTAAAAAATCTTTAATACATCCACAATCAACAGCTAACCCTGAAATAATCCAGTGACATTAAATGGCATTGCTTAAATTTATGGGTGGCATTAGACTGAGAGCGGCATTAGTTAAATGTGGCATCACTTTAGCAGTAGCATTGCTTGACTTGACTGCTGGCATTATACTAACAGCAAAACAAGTGGCAATAAGAGCATGGGAGCCACCAGTATGATGTACCTCCACGGACGCAGAGTGGTGAGGGAGGTATGGTTGCCCAGAGCAACAAATATCCAGGCAGCATATGTGGATTACGGTCCCATTTTTGTTCTCTTTAGCCACCTTTTTCCTATGCGAGGACAACAAATCGATCGACCTGGTCATTCTCTATTGCGTTGTCATGCCTTTCTACCCTTGTTCAACCAAGAGACACGAGACTCGTTCCTTAGCTACTGATTTTCCCCTTTTCAACCTAGATGCGGGTTCGATGCCTACTCTCTTGGACAGTACAGTCTCCCTTCCTTTCCTTATTCAACCCAGACATGGATTAGTCTGCATGAAGTAGGGTTTCCTTTAATAGTGCAAATTATGGTTTTCGTCTGCGTGGCCAGCAGAGTAGAGGATAGCAAATTGGGAAGATGGTGGAGTGGAAAAAGATCCACATGCAACGACATAGCAGATGGGGCAATAGAACAAGGTTATGGCTCGAAAAGAGGTAGCATACCTGAGGGTCGGCGGGAAGTGGCTTCGCTCGTGGTCGTCATCCTCCGCACACACTACGACAGCGAGCTTGGGGACGGAGGCCATCCCGTGCGGGCGCTAGGTCTGAGAGGACGGCCTTGTCGTCAGTGCGTGACCTCGCTCGCCGACGACGAGTGCGTCAACGTTGCACGTCCTTTTCTTCCCCGGCGGATCTGTGACCACCGGCGAGGAGGGAGAGAGGGGTCGTCTTTTTTAGATCTGGAGAGAGGGCGGTAGTGTGAGAAGCAAGTGGGCAGCCCTTAGCAAGAAAGCACTGAAGCTCCAGCCTATATATATCTTTTTTATACTACTAGTACTGGAGGTGGGGTAGTGGTAGAGTAGTTTATATTTTCTCTGCGTACAGTACCAGTTAGTCGTGCTTCAAAACTGATCGGCACGCCATTAAAAAAATAAAGGTTGATAACTAATGCGGCACCTCGGGCCAACGCGGCCAGATCGCATTTTGCACGAGAAATTACACACCATGTTTCGTTGACATGTGGTCCCGTTCCAACATATCAGTGAGACGACGGCGAGTAGTAGGAGTATTTCCGAACGGACGTGTATGCCGCGGCGCCTCTTCGTGAGCCGTGGCAAACTCGCAACCGTCCACCGACTCTTTGCCTTTCCCTCTCGATTTGGAACTGCTGTCGCACGCTCTTCCTCTCCCTCCTCCATTTTCCTTCAGCCCTTCACCCTTTCTTCTGCCATTGTTCGATCATCTTCTCCATGGAGGGAACAGGCCGGAAACGACCTTGTTATTCTTGCCCCGATCTGAAAGATGACGTGGTGGAGGAACTCATTGATCGGTGCGATGTCATCACCTCGACTAGCATGGCAGGTTCGTTCCAGCCCATTCTCGACTCAACTAATAACATCATTGCAAGGAACCCAAGGGTTAAGGAGCGGTTTGATCTCCCCTATCTTCTTCACCGTGACCCTGCTCGCTGGCGAGCGGACGACGGAGACCTCGCCTTGTGCAAGTTGATGCCGCTTGATAATGATACGTGTGATGTCAAGATGCCATCGCTTAAGGGTAAGTCCTGGGCTGACGCAAATGGAGATTGGGTTGTTTATATTGGGTACAATTGCGAGTGGGAACTTGTGAATGTGTGCACTCGTCAGCAGATTCCACTTCCAAAAATCTCCGAGTGCCCTGAGGTTGAGCACACAGATGATCTACGTACGTTCAAATACGATCATGGTGACTGTCGTGTACTGAAGATAGCAATTTGTCGAGTTCCCAACCGCTCTTGGAATTACAAAAACTATGATGTTGTTGCTATCTTCGACAAGCTAGTTGCTGTCCTTCGTGGTTCGACTGGATGGATATTACTCAAAAATCAGTTTCTATACACGGATGTGTACTGTGATGCAATTGAATACAAGGATCTTGTGTTTGCTGCCACCTCTCGTGGCACTGTTTTTCATGGGATCCTCATTTTTTCGGTACGTTTGTCTTCCACCGTAATTATAATTGTTTCATCCACATGCATGCGGGTTAGCAACTTTCCCTTTACTAATTAACCTTCTTCTTGTGTTTCCAAGGTCCTGTGGACATCCCACCACCTATACTTGAAGATTTTTATAAAGGGGGAGATGACGATGGTGATGATCACGAGCATGAGGACGAGCAGCGCCGATATACTCTGTGGCGCCTGGCAACTAATTCTGATGGATCACCTCTTCTTGTGTGTATACAGCCCACTGATGATGTTACTGCTAAGGAAGCAGGTGTAGTCTCCCATGGTCGCACTCTCCGGACCTATTCCAACACCCGTTGCATGGTATTCGGGATGGATACTAGTGTGCTAGCGCCAACTCCTTCTCCCTAGCACAAAATTGATAGTCTTGGAGAAAACTCGCTCTTCCTTGGACGAAACTATCCGATAATGGTGAAAGGTGATCCAACCGCTGTTGACACATTTATGAGAAGCAACTGTGTCTATACCTCGGACATTTGCGTGGTTCCCTACCCTGGTACTGATATAGTAGGCCGCTTTAGACTGGATGACCAGTCCTGCGTTGGTCTCCAGATCGACAATGCATGGCCCGTCCCAGAGAATCACTTGTGGTTCAAAGCAAGTGTTTCCAACGCCGAGGAATGGTTGAGTTGAAGTTCATTTCATTGCTTGTTATTTGTTGTGTGGTGAAAACTTTAGTATTTATAATGTATCCTCGTTGTCGATGTGGGTTGATGATCTGTTGTTCTATGTAATAAAATGATATGCTTGTGATAAACTTACTAAATTTATGAATGGCTTTCGAGTCGCTTCTCTGAGTGAGTGGTGCAACAAGGCAAAAAAATATTTTCCGAATACATAATTGTACGTGCATTGCAACAGGTTATCGGATGAGGCCAATCAACAATAGTAGTACACTATTTGTACTAGCTTCACATGCTTCGCGTGTCGGGCGGGTGTTTTTACTGTAGCCATATGTTAATGTGTTCGTTGGACGTAACCAGCACCTCGAATCCTCGATACTAGTATACTATATAGTAGGAGTAAGTAGGAGGAGTAGTAGGGTGGCATGGGCCAGAACAAGCATTCATGTCCAGGAGTACGGCACACGCCACCACCACGACATCCATCTGACACCATATTATTTCTTGGAGTCCGTGCGAGAGCAATATCTTCAACCTTGTCGTTTCTCTAACTTCAGCCATCACGCGGCGGGTGAGGTGGGGGTTTGCTGATAGTCGGTTTCCTTAACTGCGGTCCCACTTGTAAGGCTAACTCCAACGCACGACCCCAAACGGACCTCCATTTTGCACGAACTCCAACGATAATTTTGACTACTCCTGTAGTAAGTTGGATTAGTGCCTTCTCGATGCATTCATTGTTGATCTGCGGAGGCTTGATCTTGCGTGCTTCTTTCTTCTTCGAGTGTAAAGAAGTAGACGTTGCTTCCTCGCTTCTAGTCTCATGTCTAGCATCTATTCTATACTAGCTAAAAGTGATAGAACATCTACTAAATTGCACTCTATCAATATATGGATGTACTCTTCTTCCCAATACAAAAACATGCATCCATTCTACTCCCTCCATTGCACAATACTACATGCCTTCTATTTGTCAAAATATATATGTATCTAGACATGTCTTAGTATATAGGTACATCCATTTTTGGACAAATGGAAGTCAAGTATTTTGGAACGGAGGGAGTACACAATAAAAAAATTTAAGTTAGCACAACTAGTCTAATCCGAGAGCAGAACCGAAGATTTGGTCGGGTTCTTCCTCCTTTTGCCGACACGTGGGACATCCAGCATCTAGGTCGTGTCATGAAAGAAAATAGAGTGGTAGTTGAAGCCACGAGATGTGCATCTTGGGTTAAACTGTAAATAGAATCTTACTCCAAAAGCGGCCACCGAAGATCTTTATTGGATTTGTTTTTCATCACCAGCACGTCAAGGTGAAAGATGTGCAGGTTCAGTGGGTCCTCTTGCGTTTTCACTGACATGTGGGGCTGCATGTGAGCAAACAGACGATGGGCTCTGCGTGTCCGCTGGCTGGCTGAGAAGAGAGATAGAGGAGGGCTGAGCACGGACTGCAGGAAATTTGTTCTATGTACCTCGATATAGGCTTGATATAGTGGGGTGGCATGGGCCATAACTAGCATTCACGTCTAGCAGTATGGCACACGCCACCCACACGAGTCCCATCCGACACCAATTTTCTTGGAGTCCGTGCTACAGCCATCTCTTCTCCCTCCCGTCCTCTTTTCTCAGCCATCACGCGGTGGGCGGGGTGGGGGTTTGCCGATAGTTGGTTTGCTCAACTGCGGTCCCACTTGTAAGTGAAAATGCAACACCGCACGAATTCCCGCTTGAGCAGCGTGCCAGACCAACCGTGTGGGGATGCGACGCGAACATGGCAGGCTTTTCCTTTTGAACTCGTAACTTGTAAAATTTGGTTCTGCTCCATGGCGCGACCGATAGATAGAAAATAACGATTTTGCCTAGAGTAATGAGAAGTTTGCTTCTGACGCCATTCATGCATGGAGTACGTACGAAAATTATGAAGTTGATGCGAAAGGTAAGATAATTACTGTAGTATCATATACTACTACATGGATTTGACGGAAGGATAAAAATACATACGGATCCATCAACGTTCAACGACATCCTCACGCCCTAGTGCACCGGGTCACCAACCGACGTGTCAGGAGCAGCGGCGTTGGCGGCGAGCTCAACGTGCTTCTGAACAGTGCCGTCCAAGGTTGCCTTGCGCTCCAAGAAGGCCAGCGTCCTATCGTCCTCCTCTTGCATGTACTAGTCCTTGTGGACGATTTGCGCGTAGACATGGGTGATTATGTCGATGGTGTCTTGCTGCGCCAGGCGCTGCGCGGCGAGCGCGACCTCGAGGTGGACATTCTCTGGCGCGACAGCGGGCAGTCGCAGGGCCACCAGTGCGTCGAAGAGGTTATTACCATAGTGGTCGTTGAGGGTGGCAGGCATCGCAGAGCCTGGGCGCGTCGGCTGGAGGCTTACGTCAAAGTCGTCCGCAAGCTTCCTGAGGACGGTGAACTTGTCGAGGAAACCGACGAGGACCTCGTCGAACAAGGATGCGAAGTTGTCATCCAAGCAGCCCCTCGCCCTGGCAGCCTCAAGCAATACTACCTGCCGGGCCGCAGGCCGGCGTCGTGGACCATCTGGCACAGCCGGCTGATGCTTGCGCTCATCGCCTCCATGGGTCTAGCGTAGCTTCTAGTCAACTGATCTTGCGATTCGAGTGATCACTCAGCCCTTGGTTAGTGTGCGTAGGTGCGTAGGATTTCATACTACTCCTCGCCCCTCTACTGCACCTGCCTTTGGCTGTATGATAGTTGGGCCAGCCACCCCCTGGGGCCACGTGTCATTCACCCAAAGGCAGTTGTCGTAAGTCAATGACGTTGCGTCCCCCTCCGTGCCGGTGCAGTATAGTCATCTCACCGGACCTCTAGTTGGGGCCAAACGAGAGAAGTTTGATGTTTACTAGTTTATTGGTGCCCTTTGCATTTTGCGCCAAGTTTTGACCTTTGATTTAACTAATAAAATGTTAATGCATGTAAACAAAAATTTTGTGTAAGTCACCTTACGAAAACCAAATAATCCCAAAATACTTAGGCACGGTGCATTAACTCCCTCCTTGTTTCTTATTTCGTGACATATCAACCAATGAGAGATGTGGGCCGTGCATGCTTTCAATGACTTGAGACTAGTACCAAACATGACATGCAGTGTTTAGTTCATTGCATGTAATCCTATTACAGTACTCTAGTTAGCAAAAAACATTAAGTTCTCTCGCCGATAGGAATAAAACACCATGTATTTATTTACAGAGGGAGTAGTACATTTTTGGTGACATGCATTACTAGATATTGCTAGTCAATACTAAAATCCAGATGGACGTGGAAGTACTCCTAAATCTAGACGGTGGTGCTACTAGTACTAGTAGTAGTACTACCAATGTAGTAGTAGGAGTACTAGCACTGTACTACCCGTTGGTCAAATTATTACATGCTGCTCCTCACAGTGAAGTGACAAGACCCTGCGCCGGGGATGACACCTGAGTATAGGCGCTGTGTTCGGCATACCATAGTCAGCCTCACCATCTGCAGTCACTATCATCATGGCTGTAGAGCTAGCCTGCTTACAACTAGCCCTGTTCGACATAATTTCCCATGCGTAGATGCCCATGCATTGCACGGAACACCAAGATTGGGGGTGGACAGCTCCGGCAGCGGCCATCGCGCTAGATTTTTCCACGGCCTTCTACTCCTTGATGTGGTGGGGAGGAGATGAGGCTGATTGTGAGAGACAAGGAGTTGTTTGTAAATAGGGAACAAGTGCGGGCATCTTTTTGCAAAAATGGAGAAGCTTGGTTTGTATGTGTCAGATCTAGATCCGACGGCTATTGGTGAAATATGGGAGGCACAACATCATCACCAACTCAGGACCTGTTTGATTCGCAGGATTTTGAAGACGCAAGAATAAGACACGGCAATATTACAAGTTTCAAACTGATATTACAAATGTTAGGAGTAATGTTGCACCTACGAAGAGGGAATTACTAGGAAGTTTACGTAAGAACTTTCGTTGCTTTAGGTGGATGCAGCATTATCGTATAAACTAAAATCCACCGCCCTGACAAGTCACTAATGGGCAAATAAGTTTTCGAGTCTCTGGCCACTTGATGTTTCAAAAACAAATTCAGCTTCTGTGGAGACTTTGTCATTTAGGCTTAGACGCTTGCGATGATCAGCACGCCATTCATTGTTGCGCCAGAGAATGCCAAACCTCATTACCTTGAGCACACTTGCCTCTAGAACAAAGAATCTGGCAAATTTAATCTCAGATGTGCTGCCTCGGTATCGATCAAATCAATTTCTGTAAGATGGAGATCAAGGCATTCGATGAGATTGTTATAGTGCAGCACATTTTTCACTTTCAGGTCTTTTTTATCTGCAGAAGAAGAGAACATATTAGAGCAGCTGGCTGCATAAGATTGTCGTGTCATCAAGAGGTACCAATATCATTCGCTCATACGATAGGGTTGGCTGGCTAGTGATATTTTTTTCACTCTCTCTCTCTCTCTCTCTCTGTGTGTGTGTGTGTGTGTGTGTGTGTGTGTTTCCTCTCATTTAACTAGGAGCACGTGAAGTGCTTGGGCATTTGTTGCCTTCCACTATGTGGCCGATGCCATATTTCGCAAAAGTATGCCACATAATACGCATCGATGTAAAATCAAAAGATTTTGACACCGCTCTCGCGATGTGAGAGAGTTGGCACCGCTGTGCACATAGACCCACATGTCTAAACAAATCAATCAAACCAACTACACCAGCCTCTCACTCTCCCAAACAAGTGTTTTTTTATTGCCTCAGTCCTCTCTCTCTCCCACGCAGTGTTTTTTCATTGCGTGAGTTAACTTGGCACCGGAGCAAAGTAGGTGATCCAGATTAAGACACCAGGTGAGCAATGGAGGGGCATCGATGCCAAATGCATCACAAGTGAATTTGGCACATGTTTTGGCCTACATAGCCCACTTTTGTAATACTACCTCGTATTTAGTATAAAATTTTGACCATAGATTTACCTAAGAAAATGCCAATGCATGTCACTAAAAATTATACCATTTGAAATTATGTTCAAATATGAATCCAACGATATAGTTCTTAGTGACATGCATTAACATTTTGTCAGTTGAATCTATGGTCAAATTTTGATACTACAAAATTGGAAGAGTAAACCAGGACGGAGGTAGTACTTGCTCTTAGGGTAACCATAAGTTACTTTCCACTATGACTAGCCTAGGCTACTATAGTAGTACAGCATAAAAACGATGCAGGTGATCATGTGAGAAAAAAATACTAAAAACATTTCTTTCGGTGCAGTGCGTAGATGTAGTTTTGAACACTACACTTGTCATCGTAATTTGGGAAAATTACGAAAAAATTGAGCTACGTTGTGATTACTGTTTACTTATAGGAAGAGGTTTCACCTTGATGAGTAGCTTCTCCGTGCACGAAAAGCATGTAAGGAATCCAACAACTTGATCCAGATTGGGGCCGATAGATTTTAGTGCTAAGATCTTCACTGTGCGCATGGACTGGGTCAAGCTTGTGGGAATCATTTTCTGGAAGACGGTCGTAAATACATCAAGAAGAAATTTAAAAATGTGAATGTCAAGAAGACGGAGAAGAAGATGAGTGATGTACCTGAACGATTACGGATCCAATAGAGAGTTCGGAGAATTTGGCAGACGAGTACACCAACGCTGTCAATTTCGGCGCGTCAGTGACCCTGATTTTTGTTGGACCTTCTAGATCCGATACAAGCAATCTCTCAAGGAAAGGCGCATTCTCAATGACCATAACATGGAACAGCTGGAGTGATCTCTTCCCAATTGATGTCTTGTTGCAGGGCCAGCAAGACACATAAATCCATAGGAGATTCGTCTAGGCGATGTGGAGGCTAATGAACCCGTGGATCTGCTCAAGACGAAGGTACTCGAGCATAGTACAGTTGCGGAGCAGGTGCTCCATAGCCTTCTTTGAGATGACAACGTCAAAGAGGTCGAGCTGCTTGAGTTGAGGGAGAAGAAGAGCGGGCGCGACATTAATCTGGGGAAGATAGCAGGAGCTGAAGCTGGCGTGGCGCAGCGTTGGTGTTAGGCGGAGCGCGGACGGCGGTAGAGAGCGACATCGTCCAGCTTCAAAGCTGAGCTCCTCGAGCTGATCTAGGGCGGGGGATAAGAACCACTCATCGAACTTGGGTTGGACCTTGCAGTTGGTACTGAACATGCGGATGTCAAGGCGTTTGGCTGGCCCAGGGTGTGATGAAAGGATCTTGGAGACTGCGGCCATGCGTTTGCAATCCCCGTCGCAGAGGTAGCTGTCGACGGTGAGGTTGAGGGGGAAGCAGCGCTAGAGGGGGCGCCACTGCCGGGAGAGCAGGGCGGTCCGCACGGCAGATTTGATGGGGAGGAGGCCGATGATGACGAGCAGCGTGTCGTCGGGGAGGCTGCTGATGAAGTCCAGGCTCACCGGATGCAGTTTTGGCTCGAGCCGCCTCCGCTTGTTGGCTGCCTCGCCGTCCATCTCAACCGGCGGTGACGCCGGTGTACACGTGTGCTCGTGTGTGTTGTGTGCTGGGTGTGCGCGAGTACGTCCTTCTGTGCATGCCGCCGCGCAGTGGTGAATTGTGCGCGAGTGCGTCCTTCCCGCGCAAGAAGTTTGTCCTCAATGCGCCCTCAATTTACTACCATGCGGGGTGCTACCCCGAATGGTTTCAACTTTGTTTACTTCACCGCGTGTCAGATGGGCCTCTAGTTTACTTATTTTCACCCACTGCCACATGGGCCAGCACACGAAGATACAGAACACAAGCTGATAAGGCAGCATGTGGATTGGTTGACCGGTCAACTAAACAATATACGGAGCTATATGCTGACACAGTGAGCGTATAATCCATCGATATAGAGAGTTTGAGTGAGAGGGGAGGCCCGTGAGAGATAGCAGAGAGAGAGAGAAAGAGCTACCCCCTCCATTCGATAATGTAGTTCCAACATTTTTTTAAGTCAAACTTTTGAAACTTTAACCAAGTTTATAAAGAAATTACTTATATCTACAATACCAAAGATAAATGATAGTATGAAGTAAGTACATGTTGTGATGAATCTAATGATTGTTCCAGATGTAAATGTTTTTCTCCACATATACCTGGTCAAAATTTTCTGAGGTTTGACTTTTCAAAACATCCATATGCTTATGGACGTGACAGAGTCCCTAACAAGAGAGAGAGAGAGAGAGAGTGAAAAAAGCGTGTGTGCGTGTGTGAAAGAGACATGGACGACACACGGTAAAAGTAGAGAAAAAGCGTACGTGTCTTATGCAAACATATCACACATGCATCTTCGACAACGGAGGCAAGGTGAGGAGATAGTGTGTGGTTGTTTGGAACCGAGAGAGCAAGACCCCTAGCACATGGCCAAGAGGGGTCTGAAAAACAAGGGAGAGAGGTCGAGAGAGATGTACGGAGAAAATGCAGACATGGGGAGGAGAGAGTGTATGTTTGTCATAGAGAGATCCCCTGGAGATCGTGATGGGACTACATGGGTGGGAGATCGAGTGACAAGGTGTGTGCGCGATAGAAGATGCCCTGAGAGATATCGAGATAGACGTATGGATGGAAGGAGACAATACGTGTGTTCCTGATGGCTAGTAAGAGATAATCATACTTAGGATCAAGGGGGAGAGTGCTTGCGCCTATGATGGATTGAGGGATTATGGTACTTAGGGGGGTGCGTGTCACATGGAGAGAGAACAAGGGCGGAGAGTGTTGGATGGGTCTATATGTATAGCGCGAGCGAGACATGTGTATGTGTGAACCAGGGAGATATAAGGCCAGTTTGGCTTGCGTCCTGAGCATCTTTTGCCTGGCCTGGGGTTGTGGCTGGATTTCATGCACGCTTGTTTGGTTGCTACCCTATGAAAAAGAAAGCCCGCCTCGCCTGGGTTCCCTTGCACTTTAATTAGCCTGGCTGAACTCCAGACACTGCAAGTAGCCAGGCCCAGGCAACCGATTTCAAACGCCTGGCCATGCCTGGTCGTGTGGCCACGAGGCTAACAGCAACATGGATGGATATTAGCATTAAATAATTGATGCATGGATTGATTGATGGGACATTGATGCTTTGCCTGGCCCAGGCATGAACCAAATGCTTCAGCACCACACAAGCCTGGCCAGGTAGAAATATTTTACATCTCACGTCCACACCAGGCAGTACCGGCCATCAAGTCATGAGGGTCAGGTCACGAACCAAACTGACCAATAAAGTTTGACAGAGATTGAGGAGCCCCGATAAGGCTGAGTGGTGCGTCGGATAGCTGAGAGGGGGAAAGAGATATTCCATCCGCTCGATAATGCAGTGCATGTAAATTTTTTAGAAGTCAAACTTTGGAAACTTTGATCAGGTTTACGCAAATGTTATTTATATCTACAATACCAAAGATACATCATACAAAACTACATCTCATGGTGAATCTAATGGTATATGTTTGTCGTACTAGATGTAATTCTTTTTCTCCACGTACATGGTCAAACTTTGTGATGTTTGACTTTTCAATAAATCTGTATGCTATGGACCGAGGAGAGTGCCTCAGTCGAGACAGATCAAGTGCGTGTGAAGGAGAATGAGTAAGTGTGCAAAAAGAGTATGCGTGTGAAAGAGAAAGTGACAACAAACGATAAATTAGAAAGAGAGAGTGTTTTTTCGTTTCTTATGCGAACATATCACGCATGCATCTCTGAGATGGAAAAGCGAGGCGAGGAGATACACGAAGATAGCTAGTGTGTGATTGTTTGCAACGGAGAGAGACACCCATGTAGCACATGTCCAATAGAGGTGTGGCCAACAAGGAACAAAGGTCGAGAGGGACACATGGATGGCATGGACGCATGGGGAGGGAGAGAGGGTGTGTTTGTGATAGAGAGATCCCGTCGAGATTGTGAGGGGACTATATGGGTGGGAGATCGAGGGAGTGCGTGCGCGATAGAAAGATGCCCCGAGAGAAATCGAGATAGACCATGCACATGTTTGTGATGGAGACTAAGATTAGCTAGTCATATACATATAGGGGGGACTGCGTGTGCCTACAATTGAGTGAGAGACCATCATACTTGGCTAGTTGGGCATGCGATTGTGTGTGTGCGCGTGTGAGATGGAGAGAGAACGAGGGGGAGAGATAGAGTTTTAGATGGGCCTATCGAGTGCGAGTGAGATATGCATGTGTATGTGTGACCCAGGTGGATGGAGAGTTTGAGAGAGGGGGGGAAGAGCTCTGAGACGACATAGTGGTGCGTGAGAGAGTTACAGGCAAAGAGCCAAGGAATCTGTGTGCGTACGATGAGTGCATCGAAGATATCTAGCTTGGACTAGCTAGAGTATCATACATAGTGTGCGAGAGAGACCTATAGATGGTGTATATATGCATGCGAACTAGAAAGACCCCCCCCCCCACACACACACACACAAAGAGAGAGA
>NC_041382.1:94331714-94335239 GCF_002162155.2 Triticum dicoccoides | reverse complement strand
GAAATGGATAAAACTAGATGTATCTAGAACTAAAATACGCCTAGACCCATCCATTTATTTCCGGATGGAGTGAATACATGTCAATATGTCATGCCTTTCTATTCTTCAGTACCTATTCCATCTCTGCTGTAGCATGTTTTATAACTGAATCACCATTTTCTATATAAGGCATGCAAGGGGAAGACGGCTATGTTAGAATCTGAAGGGTTACAAACTAGGTCTTCGCAAAAGATCCAAATGCCAGGAGATAATAAACCAACTCCATTTTTCATAGATACTGCTCCAGCATAGAGAAACCTAACTCCCACTGATAATAAGCAGATTCCAATGGCCAAAGAACTAGTCCGCTCTAGTCCAGCAAAAGAATGTCAACTCCATTCTAAGAAGCGTGTGCGTATCCTCGCATCATGAAATTTTATAGCATTCTGATCATATTTTCTACATGTTTCTTACTCGTCTCCCTTTTATAAAATAAGGTTAAACGATACAAGACTTCCTCCATTGGGATCGTATTCGAGGAAAATATCTTGCGGGAATTCTCTGTGCTCCAGTGCTGATGTAAGTACCTGTTGTATATCACTATATTTTTACATCAACATGTATTTTGTTAATTAGCGTGAATCTAACCTTTATGTGATCTAAAATTAGTTGTAACAAAATGTTAAAGGCGCCAATGTTGATTTTTGTAAGGAACACTGCCTGGTAGTTTTGCGTACTGAGCTGCATGAATGTGCTATCTCATATCACGCACATTACTGGATTGTAGTGCTTCTCTGGTTGCCCATTCATTCATTGTGTCAATGTTGCTTTCGTATTACCTTACCTGGCTGATGATAGCTGTGCCATATTGTGTTAATTTGGTGTAGACTAGTTGCCCAAATGTTTGTTGTGTCAATGTTGCTTTCCTATTATCTGACTTGGCCAATGATAGCAATGCTAGTGTGTTAATTTTGTGTAGGCTGCTAAAGATAAGAAGACAAACTCTGAAAACAGCAAGGCAACCCCACTGTTTCTTTCCAGTAAATCTAGGCCAGGTAATATGGCAATAACTCATGATTAATCTGTTTGGTTCCTGTCCTAATTTATGTTATGATGCAGTGGTCAAGACACTCTCCACTATCAATAATACAAGCCTGCCAAAGTCGCCATCTGAATCTGTTCAGTATCCTCTGTCTCGAATGCAACGGAATAAATGTATGTTTGTGAACCAATTAATGGTTGAAGCAATGATGGAAATGGTGGAAGAATCAGAGGTGCAGAGTCGTGCGACATAACAACTGATCAATGTTTTCAGAGACAGTGTGGCAAAGCGGCAAGAACTTGCCCACATGCTTATGGGCGCCATCTGTGCTGAGGTTGCAGATTGTGACATTGTAGATGGTTAGGTTCTGCTCATTTATTTGCACTGGCATCAATCTTTGATTGCCCAGTGGATGTAATTTCCTGTAATATATTCTGGATGTGCAATGTTATTCCCTGTATGCCATATCTTTGCTCGTCGTAATGGGCTCAAATTATCTAATTTGGCCTAAATACATGAACGAACTTTAGTGGGCCCATTGAGTTAATGGGTCGTTACTAGGCCGAAAGTTAATGGTCACCCCTCTTACCTCCCGGGTCGTTAACAGGCCGGCATCGAAGCGGCAACAGGTGGCCCCAATTTATTTCATGGGCCGTTAACAGGCCGTTACTAAGTTTGGGCTACATATGGCCCAACTATACTGTAGGCCTTTAACAGGCCGAAAGAGACAACGGGCTTGTATTGGACCATGAAGAGCATGGGCCGCTAACAGGCCGAAAGTCAGGTCGTATTGTAAACGGCCCAACTGTGTTGTGGGCCTTAGCCGAAAGAGAAACCGGGCTGGTATTGGACCATGAAGGGCATGGGCCGTTAAGAGGGCAAAACTAAGGTCCGGCTACAAATGGCCCAACTCATTTATGGTCCGTTAACAGGCCGAAAGGCACACAGGGCCGGGAATTGGCCCAACACTTAAATGGGTCGCTAAAAGGCCAAAACTCAGGTCCGACTACAATTGGCCCAACTGATTTATGGGCCGTCAACAGGCTGAAAGTGACACCGGGCCAGAAATTGGCCCAACACTTAAATGGGCCACTGAAAGGCCGAAACTCATGTCCGACTACAAATGGCCCATCAGATTTATGGGTCGTCAACAGGCTGAAAGACACACCGGGCCTGAGATTAGCCCAACATTTAAATGGGTCACTAAAAGGCCGAAAGATGTACATCCTGAAAATTGGCCCATCCATTAAATGGGTCGTTAACAGGCCGAAATCTCATCGGGCCGATATTGAGCCCAAGTATATAGCGGGTTGTTAACGGGCTCGAACTGATGATGGGTTGCAATGGTGTCAAATCTTTAATGGGCCGAATTGGCACATCTCGTATGGGCCGTGGGCTTAAATGGACCTGACACAAGTAGGCCTTATATGGGCCGACCTGCTAATTTTTACTGGGCCGGCCTTTTTCACCGGAATGGGCCACTGTTGGGCCGTGCCATGTGTCAACATATCATAGGCGCCTATCTGACCCACTGACAAGCTGACACGTCTTTCGTCCGGCCAATAAGAATTTTACACGTGGAAATTTCCCATTGGTCGGGGCTGTTAACGGGTTATCGGATCCAAAACCCGACCCGATAGCTTAACGGTGTTCCATTATGGTGGATGCCACGTGTCGGTCACCCTTGACGAAAGCACTTCTATGACACGTGATTTATCATCATGGAAGTGGACACTTCCGTGATGATAATTTTGGTAATGTCATGGAACACTTCTACGACAGCACAGGTATGACTATCTTGATACTGTCATAAATTTGTCATGGATGTACAGGCATGACAAAAAAAAGCGACCTACTGTGACAAACACGTATCATCATGGAAGTGTATTTTTTTGTAGTGCAAAAGGCGCAAACAGTCCCGGGCCAGGTAAGGTGGCACCCGTGGGAATACCGTGCGTGAGGCCGCAAAGTGATATTATGTGTTACATGCTAGATCCCTGTGACTTAGGATCGGGGTCCTGACAGCTTTGGTATCAGAGCCTGACTGCCTGTAGGATTACCAAGCCAAACTGGTCGAAGTCGAGTCTAGAAATGCTTTAGTTATATAAGGGAATTGATTGTGGAAGGGAACATAAGGATCTTTTTACTCCTTATCCGTGTGTCATTCTGATTCTGAGTCACCCTCATCTTTTCTACAGGGTTAAGAAACTAGGCCTTCTCATCTATCTATCAGGATGACGAGTTACTATGCTAGAGACTTATAGCAATGATGGATTCAATTCTCAGTTCAGTTCCTACTACTTCCTTGTGTTGACAATTGGTCTTAGAACCTTGCTATTGTGATGTTGAGTGGTTATGCCACCATTTTGCAGGATGTCTCAAATAATTTTGAGCATTTACAGCCGTCATCCCATGTTTCTAAATAGTCTGATGCATTTGCAAATCCCTTCTTTCCATTCCCGATGTTCCTTTGGGCCAGATTAACCACACTAACTAGTGTGTTG
>NC_041382.1:94329029-94329525 GCF_002162155.2 Triticum dicoccoides | reverse complement strand
CTGGTACATCAAGGAGAACATTAGAAGCGGAGTGCTAAATGTCTCTCGGTCGATCATCCAGATTTTGTTTCCTTGGCATCGCTAAGGTGAAATATGAGAATGTGTTGCCTTCCTTTGCATCTGCATCATCCATCACTATTCATCATGGTAGTATGATGTGCTGCCAAGATCCTCACTATAGATGTTGATAAAACCCTGATGAATATGAAGATGCTCAAGTTCTTGAGAGTACGCTCAGACACTAGGTTATATCCCCGATATCAATTGGAATGTGCCTTTAGTTTGCCGGTTATTCTACAACCATAGTTTCCTTTCCAAACTGAGCATGCCATTTCTTCGAACTCCTTATAAGGATCGTTTGTAAATTGCCTTAGGCTGGTATAGAGAGTTTCATTGGTCTCCATATCAAAAGTAATTCTTTTTGCCACTTAAGGGAATAATCTATGAGTCACCTTCTCCAAGGTGCCCCGTTTGTTATGAAGGGCAATCAACTCCT
>NC_041382.1:94308343-94327773 GCF_002162155.2 Triticum dicoccoides | reverse complement strand
GCCCAGCTGTGTAGCTCAGCCCACCTGGCCCTCCTGCCAGTCATCTTCCTCCTCTGCCGGAAGGAAGAGGCAGGACGAAGCGCGCACGCGCCCGAGCGCGCCACGCCTCCACCTGCTTGCCTGCCTCCCTGCCAACGCAACACCGCGAGCCCTCTCCGCGGTGCCACCCGGATCGAACCCTTCCTCTCTTTCATACTCTCTCTCTCTCTTCCTCGCCTCTGCACCACCACGGCCGAACGCTGCTGTCGCCGCCGCTCGTAGTTGCCGTAGCCACGGCCTCCCCCTCGCCTCGCTGACGCGTCCACGAGCTCTGCCTCGACTCCCTCGACCTCCTCGACGAACTGAGGGTCAACTCCGGCGAGTTTGACTGGGTTTGACTCCCCTCTGAGTCACCGACACGCGGGCCCGGCCCTACTAATTAATCTAGGATTAGCGCTAATTAAACCAGGATAGTTTAGTTAGTAACTGGCACGCGGGTCCCACGGGTCAGTTTGACCTAGGCCGCTCCGTTGACCGCTGACGTCAGCGTGATTTCATGCTGATTCAGTAAATCATTTACTGGATTTTGTTTAATTCCAAATAACTAGAAAATCCAGAAAATGATTTGAACTTTAAAAAATCATAGAAAATAATCTATTGCTCGGAATGAAATAATTTATATATGAAAAATGATCAAAAAAATCCAAAGAATATGTTTATGCCATGTTCATGCATGTGTGAGTAAGTTAACTCCACTGTTTAGGATAAAAATGATTAGGTTAAATTTGAAAAATAGGTTTGGAGTTGGAATTTGATGTAGTTTGAATTCCACTTCAATTAAAATGACTTGTCGTTGCATTAGCTCAATTCAGTACCTTAATACGTCATATCATTCATTTGCTCGTGCATTGCATTGAATTGAATGTTGTTTCTGTTCCTTTGTCGGTGTTGTTCCCTCTCGGTAGATGTTGTTCCGACTATGTGATTGATGACACTGATGAAGACACAATGCTATCTTCAGAAGTGCCAGTCAAGTAGAACCCCCTTGTTCATTCCGATACAATCCCACTCTCTCGCTCCTTCTCTCTTTTACTGCATTAGGACAACAACGATTCAACTGTTACATGCTGCGGTAGTTGAACCCCTTTCCTCTGCATGACCTGTCATTGCCACAGTAAATAGATGAAACCCACTAGCATGAGTAGGAATTGTTTGAGCCGTGATGTGCCTACTCATTCATGCTTGTTGTCATGCCTGCTACCGCTTAGAGTTGAGTCAGGTCTGATTCATCGGGGATGAATTGGAATGTGGTGAACATTTCTTACTATTCAGAGCTAAGTTTGTGAACTCGATTTGGTAAAGATAGCGGTGAGAGGCCATGTAGGAGTACATGGTGGGTTGTCTCATTGAAACCGCCCTCAGGAACTGAGTTCTGTGTTTGTGATCCATGAACAGCTACTACCACACATTGGGCTCCAGGCACTCCAAGCTCTCTCGACTTATTAATCAACCTGATCCCTGTCCAGGAGTTGCAACTAGTTTCTGGTGTTTGTAGGTAGTGTTAGTAGTCTACCAAGTGGCACCAGGTACAGGTGGGCTTGGGACAGACTAGGTGCAGTGGCACAGTGTACCAAGCATCGCCCGTTTGGTGGGCTTTGGGAACCCTGCTCACATCGTTTGGGGCTGTGAGCGACACCCCGGCCGGATCTCCTTGCGGATGGAACCCGAATACGCGATAAACCTGGACTAAAGACTTGTGTGGTTAGTCAGGTCATGGCCGACTCCCTCGCCAGACTTCCGCTTGAAGGTTGCCGAGATACACGATGTGTACATGGTGGTAAGTGGCGAGAGCGTGCGTGAAGAAGTACACCCTTGCAGGGTTAACATCATCTATTCGAATAGCCGCGTCCGCGGTAAAGGACTTCTGGGTCGCATGTACAGTTCATAGACAAGTGAAAGTGGATACACTAAAATGCGCAAGATAAGCGTGAGTGGTATGGATGGCTTTCTTGTAGGGAGATGGGAGAGGATCCATAGTGGTGTATTGATATGGTGGAAATGTGGACTCGTGTGCGCCACCTCAAAAGAGTTACCAGCAGTCGTAGTATAGGATAGCCACTGAGTCAAGCTGGCTTGCTGCAGTCAAACTCCACAACCCCTTTGTTGATACTGATGCATATGTAGCTAGTTCTGATGTAAGTCTTGTTGGGTACATTTGTACTCATGTTTGCTTAATTTATGTTTTTGCAGAGAGACTTCAGTCTCACTAATAGTTCCGCGTGGACTTCGACGTTTAGCTTGTTACCTCAGCTACGATCTTGTGCCCTCGGCAGGGTCTTGTAGATAGTCAGGCTTCTTAGCCTTTTTCATTTGTAGTTGTCTGTACTCAGACAAGTTAAGCTTCCGCATGTGCTTATTGCTTGTATGACTTGAATGCTGGGTCATCAGACCCATGTTTGTAATATCTGGCTCCTCGGAGCCTAATGAATAAATACATTGAGTCATAGAGTTTTATTGTGATGCCATGTTGTATTGCACATATCAAGCATATTGTGTGTATGATTTTGGAATGCTTGGTATGTGTGGGATCCTACAATCTAGTTGTTTATTCTTGGTAGCCTCTCTTATGGGGAAATGTCTCCTAGTGCTTCCACTGAGCCATGGTAGCTTGCTACTGCTCTGGAACACTTAGGCTGGCCGGCATGTGTCCTTCTTCGTTCCTGTGTCTGTCCCTTCGAGGAAATGTCACACGTTGTTCTTTTAAGTCCTTATAGCTTGCTATGACTTGGGTTCATACGTTGATGACCGACACATTTGTTGCTAGGTCATGTATGCCTGTCCCTATAAGTTAGTGCCACCTTGGGTTTACGACTAGTCATGTCAGCCCGGGTTCTATGTCAGGTGGGTGCTAGCGACACCATCATATACGTGATCCAAAAGGCGCAAACGGTCCCGTGCCAGGTAAGGTGGCACCCGTGGGAATACCGTGCGTGAGGCCGCAAAGTGATATGATGTGTTACATGCTAGATCAGTGTGACTTAGGATCAGGGTCCTGACAGTGGATCACTGGACAACGGTCAAGAACATCCTGAAATACCTGAAAAGGACTAAGGATATGTTTCTTGTTTATGGAGGTGACAAAGAGCTCGTCGTAAATGGTTATGTTGATGCAAGTTTTGACACTGATCCGGATGACTCTAAGTCACAAACCGGATACATATTTATATAGAATGGTGGAGCTGTCAGTTGGTGTAGTTCGAAGCAAAGCGTCGTGGCGGGATCTACGTGTGAAGCGGAGTATATAGCTGCTTCGGAAGCAACAAAGTCTGGATGAAGGAGTTCATATCCGATCTAGGTGTAATACCGAGTGCATCGGGTCCAATGAAAATCTTTTGTGACAATACTGGAGCAATTGCCTTAGCGAAGGAATCCAGATTTCATAAGAGAACAAAACACATTAAGAGACGCTTCAACTCCATCCGCGATCAAGTCAAGGAGGCAGACATAGAGATTTGCAAAATACATACGGATCTGAATGTTGCAGACCCATGACTAAGCCTCTTCCACGAGCAAAACATGATCAGCACCAAGATTCCATGGGTGTTAGAATCATTACAATGTAATCTAGATTATTGACTCTAGTGCATGTAGGAGACTGAAGGAAATATGCCCTAGAGGCAATAATAAAGTAGTTATTTATATTTCCTTATATCATGATAAACTTTTATTATTCATGCTAGAATTGTATTAACCAGAAACTTGATACATGTGTGAATACATAAACAAAACAAAGTGTCCCTAGTATGCCTCTACTTGACTAGCTCGTTAATCAAAGATGGTTAAGTTTCCTAACCATAGACATATGTTGTCATTTGATGAACGGGATCACATCATTAGAAGAATGATGTGATGGACAAGACCCACCCGTTAGCTTAGCATAATGATCATTAAGTTTTATTGCTATTGCTTTCTTCATGACTAATACATATTCCTTTGACTATGAGATTATGCAACTCCCAAATACCGGAGGAACACCTTGTGTGCTATCAAACGTCACAAATGTAACTGGTTGATTATAAGGATGCTCTACAGGTGTCTCCAAAGGTGTTTGTTGGGTTGGCATAGATCGAGATTAGGGTTTGTCACTCTGAGTATTGGAGAGGTATCTTTGGGCCCTCTCGGTAATGCACATCATGATAAGCCTTGCAAGCAATGTGACTAATGAGTTAGTTCCGGGATGATGCATTACGGAACGAGTAAAAGAGACTTGCCAATAACGAGATTGAACTAGGTATGAAGATACCAACGATCGAATCTCGGGCAAGTAACATACCGATGACAAAGGGAATGACGTATGTTGTCATTGCGGTTTGACCGATAAAGATCTTTGTAGAATATATAGGAACCAATATGAGCATCCAGGTTCCGCTGTTGGTTATTGATCGGAGATGTGTCTCGGTCATGTCTACATAGTTCTTGAACCCGTAGGGTCCGCACGCTTAACGTTCGATGATGATTTGTATTATGAGTTATGTGTTTTGGTGACCGAGATCGTTCGGTCCCGGATGAGATCACGGACATGACGAGGAGTCTCGAAATGGTCGAGAGGTAAATATTGATATATTGGACGATAGTATTCGGACACCGGAATGGTTCCGAAGTGTTTCAGGTTTTTATGAGAGTACCGGGGGGTTACCGGAACCCCCGGGGGAAAGATATGGGCCATAGAGGGGAGGGGAGGCAGCCCACAAGGGGTGGCACGCCCCCCCATGGGGAGTCCGAATTGGACAAGCGGAGGGGGTGCGGCCCACCTTTCCTTCTCCTCCTCCTACTCCTTCCCCCTTTCCTCTTCCGCTAAAAGGAAAGGGGGGCGAATTGGACTAGGGATCCAAGTGGGACTCCTCCCACTTGGCGCGCCCTAGGCCGTCCTCCTCCTCTCTCCCTCCTTTATATACGGGGGCGGGGGGCACCTCTAGACACATCAATTGTTTTCTTAGCCATGTGCGGTGCCCCCCTCCACCGTTTACTCCTCCGGTCATATTGTCGTAGTGCCCTGCGCGGATCACATCACCATCACCGTCACCACGCCGTCGTGCTGACAAAACTCTCCCTCGACACTTTGCTGGATCAAGAGTTCTAGGGACGTCATCGAGCTGAACGTGTGCAGAACTCGGAGGTGTCGTATGTTCGGTGCTTGATCGGTTGAATCGAGAAGACGTTCAACTACATCAACTGCGTTAAGCTAACGCTTCCGCTTCTGGTCTACGAGGATACGTGGACACACTCTTCCCCTCCCGTTGCTATGCATCTCCTAGATAGATCTTGCGTGATCGTAGGAATTTTTTTGAAATTGCATGCTACGTTCCCCAACACTACACTCATTGACCCTACACACCTTGCTTCTACTCATGGCTCCATATACATATTCTTAAGCGCGTCTTTGATCATCCGTTGATTCTTTCTACAATTGCAGATAAAAAGTGAGCCCACGTGTTGGACCAAGTGGGACAAAGAGGAAAAAAGGAGAAACATTGGTGAGAAATTGAAAAAAATGTGTTATGTAGTCATTTTAACATGACATGTATTAGAAACAGTTGATAACAACCCAAAATATCAAGGCAATTGTAGATTCGTCAACAAACTTGCTTATAAGGTGTAACACATATATTGAATTCTCTGCAGTTTTCCACACATGTATTTCAATGATATATAAACAATTATGATGGTGGCGGCAGGATGACGGCCTTTGACGCTCTCCGGCGATGGCTACCATGGCGAGTTCGGCACGGATGCGACCATGGCATGACCTCGTTGGAGGCGGAAGTACTGGGCCATAGGCTCAGGCATGGAGAGGTTGGCGATGGCAATGGTTGCATTCTAATTTTAAGTCAGATTTTCGCTTTTACAGAAAATCCAACCGCCTCCAATCGCGAGTGACTCAGTGTTTATGGTAATCAACCCGCATTCCCGTTGTAAGTTAGATTTTTGCTTATCCCCTTATGTTTCTGATAATCAACCTACATGCAAGTTTTAAGTCAAAATTTTCTTTTGCAAAAAACACCCTGATAATTGGGTTAATCAACCTATAGTACATATCAAATGCTTTAAAAAATATTCATATATTCCAACCCTAACTTCAAATTTAACAAATTATATATGGAATTTGATTAGAAAAATGTTTATAATTCGAATATGATGTTGTTTTACCTGTTAACCATTTTAGAAAGATATTTAGGATGCAACCTTAATCAATAGCACATGATCCATCTTTTTTCCATACCGGTGCCGAGCTGGATTGAAAATGAACAACTCAGCAAAATCAGGATTGGAGACGAAAGAAACCATCTATAACCACGCATGCACTTCTCGCCAAACCGTCACATGAAAAACCAGATTTCCCATCTTATGCCGAGAGAGACGCCTTATGGTTGTCAACATTCAAACGCATTGTGATTGTGTGAGCACTGAAGCCATCGCCAGCAAAGGTTGCAAGGAGGATAAGAACGACAGAGATGGGATGCCATGTGTTGAAAGAAATTCGGTAGATCTATTGAGATCTTGATTCATGCTTATTGGGTTAGAAGGGTGTGATTTAAAAAAAATCTTATAGTACTAGAACTTATGGAAGTTGGGATGATTCTATGAGAGAGGCGTTGTAGCACCCGAGCTCCAGTGCTCTCTATATTTGAACAATTTGAAATTCATGTTTTGGAAGTTTCAAAAAATGTGATTTTTTTGAGGATATATATATACATTTTGAATACCCGTGGAAAGTTTTGGTACAAATCACGTTTTGTTTTGCGCTATAGAAAGAAACAAATTTCTGACAGTATATAGGAGAAAAAGGGTGTTATTTCTGTCAATTTTTTTGTATTTCCTAAAATACAATGTATTTCTTTCCAGATTTTTACCAGGCCTTAGGAACATGTGTACATATTCACGTATTTGTTTTAAGACTTTTTAAGCATCCGAAGTGTGTTTTTAAAAAAAATTCAAATACCAAGAGCACTGGAGCTCGATAGCTGCAGGCATTTTTCGTGATTCTATGCCCGTCTTTATTTCCCAAGCACTTGTAAAACGATATGTTGATCATTTGAGGAATAGAAGTCTTGATAATGTAAAGAAAATGCCCTCGGCAGCAGCAGAGCCCGAGAGGCCGGAGCCAAGAAAGGAGCAGAGGAACAGAGCCCCGCGTGTGGGCGCGCCGGCTGACGGAGGGATGAGGCGGCGCGGGGCGCGACAGCGGACGGAGGGATGCAGCCGTCTTCCTCGCGCCGGGGGGAGCTGCGGTTCGGGGATCTCTGGGAAATCAGCGAGCGCGCCACCTGAAGATCTCCATGGCTAGCGCCGCGGAGCTCGGGTACACTGCCCCCTGTGAATTCGAGTTCGAGTTCATTTCCAGTTCAGCCGGCGACTGGCGACAGCTGGTAATCCGATTCCGGCAAGAACCAGGAGCTCTCCGATGAATAAAAGCGCTTGCGGTGGGGGCAGCGGCTCCAACTCGATTCGCTCGCCTCCCTCCCCGATCCCCAGATCCAATCCAGGACACGCCATCGATGGCGGCGAAGGTGCTCCAGCTCCGTAGCTCCGACGGCAAGGTGCTCGTCGCTCCGGCGTGGGACTATCGCCCGGCCGCCGCCCAAGCCCTCCCGCTAGAGACGCGGGTGTCCTCGCGCGCCCTCGAGAGGGTGCTCCAGTACTGGACCAAGCACAGCCTTGCCAAGGCCACCGGTGAGTCCCGGGAGTCCCTGGCCCGCTGGGACGCCGACTTCCAGCGCCGCCTCGAGGAAGACGGCCTCGCCAAGGAGGCCGCCGCAGCCGCCCAAGAACTCCGCCGCTACGGCGTCGACCATGGAGGGCGTCCCCATCACCACGCCGCCACGGCCGCATCTGATGTCGCTGCTCCTGCCAAGGCGGCCCGTGTTGATCCCGTCCGTGTCTGGTGTGTCAACCACGGAGAACGCAGCCATGCGCCGGCGATGCCCGGCTCCTTCGATGCCTCTGATACTGCCACCACCTTGCCGGCCGCTGCTGGTGCTGACCCCGGGGACGTCCGGTGCGCGATCCGTGCCCGTGGGCGCCAGATGGCTGAAGACGAGGAGTCCGCTTGCCACCACCGCAAGGGCCCGGCTTCCAAGGCTCCACTCTGCCTGCCTGCCACTGCTGCTGCGCCTGTGAAGAAGGTCTCTCGTCAGGTCGCTTCCAAGGCTTGCTCTATCGTCGGCTCTACACCACTGCCTGCCACTGCTGCTGCGCCCAGTGTGCAACCGAAGCCGCAGATCAGCATGCGCGAACTGATCGTGAACGCTCGCCTCACCATGGCTCGCCTCGACAAGGCTCGCTCTGCCTCCGAAGAAGAGGCCAGCCGTCGGCGCGACATCGAGCGCAGCCGAGCGGAGGCCCGGCGAAAGGTGGAGCAGATGGTGAACACCGTGCAGTTCAACGACCCGTGGATCCATTACTCCGACGTGACCAAGTCCCCTGAGGAGCTGCTCCAAGCACGACAGCAAGCATGGCGTTATCAAGCTCACCTCCTCGAGATGGCTCGTCGACGGGACTTTGCTGAAGCGATGCAAATCCACAGCACCAAGGAAGCAACCAATTCCTTGGCTTCGTCCAGTGGTATTACGCTTTCCCTGGTCTTTTAGTTGCTTCCTAAACCATGCACACATAAGTTTCATTTAATCTTTGCATCTCTAGGTTCTGCACTTGCTTACCAAGATTTCTAGTGTTCTTTGAATCCCGTTCAGTCATTAGTAATTTTACTAGAGTGTCAGCAGAGTCTCCATCTAGCTAGGCAGCAAAAATCTTGTTAAGATGTGTACGGCATAGTTACACTACATCCACACCTGGTCCTAAGTTAAGGGTTTAAGTAAATAAAGGGCATTTTCAATAAATCAAAGTAAAGCAGATGAGCCTAAAAAGGAAACTCATGTACTGCAATTCCGGCACGAGACAGAGCGTAAGACGCACTCGCCGCAAAATCCAAAACGCCCGTTTGCTACCCGGCTTGTAGCAGGAAAAAGGAGTAGAATTGAACTTGTCGATACACACATAATCATGTGAGCTGCCTAGCGTTTGGAGACTATGCTGACTCTCCTGTAAAATTAATCTTGGCTGAATTGGATTCTTAGGCATTGGCATCTTAGTGAGTTAAAGTAGCAGTTTCCGAAGAGTAACATTGGTTAGTGAACTCTTGTGTGTCTGTGTGGGTGAAGCTTCGAGCTAAGCAAGTCCTTGATGTACCGACTATCAAGTCATACTGTAATCAATTTTGGTTATGAATGAGAAAATTGTTGGCCTGAATTTTGCAGAGCATTTGAGTAATCTTTTCGTATCTATTTATTCTTGTATGCTTTTGTGGCTTCTTACAGCATTCTGCTGCTCACTGAGGCACAGATCCAATGGGTTCATCTCTGATTTCACAATACTTCGTTTGAGTGGTGATGCAACATAACCATGTTTGGGACAGTTACTGGTTAGAAGATTTTTTTGGTTTGAGATACAGCACTCTAATAGTCAAGAATGTGAAAAAGGTGGCATCATATTGCGGCCATCTGTCAAACTCACCACTGCCTGTCTCTGCTGCTTCACCTAGCGTGAAGGTGACTCCAGTTTCAACTCTGCGTGCTCAAAGGGGAATGCGGGATCTCAGCTGCAAAATCCCGAAGCAAAACCGTATTGTTGTTGCTTCACCAAACAAGCAACCTTTCTTGAGTCCGTGTCGGTGAACCTTCGAGTTAAGCAAGTCCTCAATGTACCGAGTAACGAGTCATGTTGTAATAAAAATTTCAGATATGAATGAAAAATTGTTGGCCTGAATTTGGGCACAGCATTTGAGTTATCTGAATTTGCGCACATTATGTTGCTTCTATGGCTTCTTAAAACACTCCGTTGCTCTGTTCAGAAAAGTGTGCGCTGAATGGTGATGCACATAACCATGTTTGGACTGTTATTATTAGTTAGAAGATTTTTTGGTTTAAGAAACTGCAGTCTAATTGTTTGAATGTGAAAAAGGTTGCATCTATGCTTCTCAGATCATATTAGCTTTTCATTTGAATTATGTGCAACCGTAGTCTTACATTCTCAGGCTCCTTGATTTTTTTTCCTGTTCACTGTCATTTTAAGGTTGCTCAAAAATTCTCTTGGCACTTGTGAAAATATGTTTTCACATGTCGAATCAGCAAGTGATGGATGTCTTCCACCTCTTGCAGTAACCATGCACAATTCAGAGAAAATAAACCAATATCAACGGAAAAAGACGAATAGAAATTCAGGTCATGCCCCAAACATATCTATCAGCAGCAGGATCCTATGTTAAATCCAGTAGTCCACTGTTTATCTACATTTCAGAGAACAAGGTGGTTAATTACGTTGCTTCTCCCATAGCTAGCTCTGCTGTGAAGCAGCCGCGGCTTGTTCCATGAACAGGTGCGTGCTCAGAACTGAAACCTCAACTGCTGCTGGTACTATATCATGGTTGTTTGTTAGACTTGAATCATCGGAATCTAGTGGAGTGCTTCTGCCAATGCCACAAATTTATCAACTGAACTGCAAGGAAATGTAAACAAAGCAAGAAATTAGAAAAGAAGGATAGCTTAAATAGAGGTTCAGATTTTGCATAGGATAGCTTCAGTAGAATGGCTAATGCATACTAAGAGTCCAACATACGAATTACTTGGATTTTGACAGATAATAATAGAAGCTCAAATTTGGCCAGGTACTTCTGAGTGTGTCTTGGATCCTTGATTGTCTGCAACTGACCCATCTTCAGTTCTGCACAGTTGCTCTTCCTCAACCAGCCCCCAATGGTGATTTTTGTTACCATGAGCAACAGAGTCTATTTATACAGTCTAGCAGAACAATTGATTTGAAGCCACTACACACTGCTTGGGGATTTGAACAAGTTTTTTTTTCTCAATCTCGGTTTTCTTCGGGAGGGACCGAAAAACCCATTTTCCGGAAAAACTTGAAGTTTTCGGCATTTTTTCTTTCAAAAATTTCAAACAAATTCCGAATTCAAAAACTGAACAAATATGTTAATGCAAACCCCCATTCCTCTTTTGAATTCAAAAACCCAAAAACATTGTTGATGCAAACCGGAAGAATACGTTGATGCTCCATCGTACATAAACTTATAAGAACTGAATTCAAAATCTGTTTAAATTTTTTGAACAAAATACCAAAAATTGCAAGATTTCTAAAAACTGGTTTTTTTGGTCCTTCCCGCAAAAAACCAAAATCGAGAGAAAAAAACATTTTCAAATTCACGTGTGTGTAGTATCTTCGAATCAAATTTTTTTTCTCGTATAGTGCTTCATGCGTATGGTGTGACGTCGGGAGTTCGAATCCTGTTGGGCGTGTTTATTTTTATTATCTAGTATTTCCTTCTTTGCTACTGATAGGTAGGACCCATATGCAGGTATTTTGCATGGGCCAGCTGGGGTGTAGCGTTTAACGAAGAGTTAACGGCAATGAGGGAAATGTACTCAAACATACCCGAAACACAAGTTGTAGGGCCGATTTGTTTCCTTTCAAGTTTATGCATGAATATGTTCGTGGAGTGTAAGTTTATGTATCAAAAGTGTATTTAACTATATTACTAACTTCATCTAACTATCTAAGTTGTTTAATAATTAATTAACAAATAAACCAACTATTCTTGAGTTGCAATAACCATGTCCGCTAAATGAACAAAATAACTTTCATCTCGGAGAAATGGATAAGTGGCATGGAGCTGAATGACTATGATGTTATTTAATTCATTTTTATGGTTGCATGCGTCAATGAATTAGACCTGGGCATTTCCGGGCCGGGACGGGTTTCAAAAAGCCCGACCCCAAGATCCCAATCCCAGGAAATGACTACTTTTCGTATTTAAAATAATAAAATAACTATTTTCAGGGATTAATACTCTAATACTATGCACATATTTATATAAAAAAAACCTGAAAATCATGTTTTGCCGGGCTTTTCTGGCCTTCGGGTCAGGCTATGGGCTGGAAAGTGAGGCCCGGGCCTGGCCCGTAGCCCAGGAAATGACTACTTTTTTGTATTTTTAATAATAAAATAACTATTTTCGGGGATTAATACTCTAATACTATGCCTATATATTTATATAAAAATTTGGAAATCATGTTTTGACAGGCATTTTTTGGGCTTCAGGCCGGGCTGTGGGATGGAAAGTGAGGCTCGAGCCCAACCCAGACGTCGGGCTTCAGGTCGGGCCTGTCGGGCTGGGCCACCCATGCCTTGGTTTACTATGAATGCAGAGCCCGGGGTGGTATCCCTCTTTTTTCGAAAAAAAGTTAATTTCATTTTGCTGCTATCACCTTTTTAATGTATTGCGAGCACTCTTCAACTGCTTTAACATCAGTGATGACTTCCCTGGAGAACTTGCCTTGCTGCACGCGATGGTGGCGCCCTAACGGCCTCGACCCGGCGCCCTTCAGCCAACGCCTATGGCTAGTTATTGGGCTGCTGCGGATGGCAGATCTGGCGCTCCCTAGTGAGACGGAGCAAGGTGGTGGCCCCTCCTCCCTGCACGAGCTAGATCTTATCAATGACGCGTTTGGGGCCCCAGTGTGCGGCGCTGAGGTGGCTAGGCGCTGGTTCAGGCTGGTGTTGGCCGGATATGGCTCGCTGGCCTGCCGGCGGCGAGGTGGAAGGCCCCGACGTGGTGGTGGCGCCACCACAGCGCCGGGGTGTACGGGCCAGTGGGTGGCGGATCAGCTGTGTGGCTGGTCGCATGAGGATGTGGAGGCGGGTTGTTCCGGGCGATGGCCTACATGGCTCTGGCCAACGCCGACAACGCAGTGCTAGTGGGGGTCGTTCTTCCTTCCTGGAGGGTCGTCGTGGTACTCTCCGGCCTTGTCCATCCTCGGGGTTCATCTTCGGGTGAAAGCCTTTGGCACTGCAGCAGCAGGGCTAGGCGACGACGTCGTTCCACATCGCTTCCCCTTGGGGGCGTCGTCTTGAAGACTAGTTCCCCTCCGCGCTTTCCCTGGGCTGGATGTGCACGACATCAAGGTTGGCTGGTGCCCAACGGGTGATGCGAGTGGTTGATGTTGCGACTCGTGCGGCAACGACGATGGTGGTGTGCAGAACTGGGTCGCGGCTATTAAGGGGTTTCTCAAACAACACAAAAGTGACTCCTACGACGACTCCTCTGAATTGGACAGTTATTTGGAGTACTACCCGTGGGACATACATTACTTTACGACTGACAAGTGTTGGAGTTCCTTTGCCAATAAACTGAAGAGAAAAAGAAATGTGACGCGGAAGTTCATGTTGTATGTGCAATCTTCTGAGATAGAGCATTATGACATTCTGCTCAAAGCTGTAAATGATGATTATTATCAACTGGTGACGGTTGTGTTGCCTGGGACAAAAAGCCTGACAAGTGGCTTCCACTTTGGTGCCCTTGTGGAAGACTTGACAATGACAGCAAAGGAAATTGGAGATTATCTCACTGGTCAGTTTGGTAAGCAGATTAGTCCTGGTGAGGCGTGGAGAGCAAAACAGTTTGCTCTGGAGAGGAAATTTGGTACATTTTATGATTCACACAACTTTACCCCGAGGTTACTTAAGGATATAGCACGTAAAAATCCTGGTAGTTTTGTTGACATCAAGGATCCAGAGGTTGCGGGGTGTAAAGATTTCCGAGTCCTCCAGCGTATGTTTTGGGCATTTGGACAGTGCTTACAGGCCTTCCGTACTTGTCGACCTGTGCTATGCATCAAGGGCACACCACTATGCGGGAAATATCAAGGGATGCTGCTGACTGCTGTAGCATTAGATGCTAATGATTTCTCCTTTCCAGTAGCATGTGCTGTCGTTGCGGGCGAGACCAAGGAAAGCTGGTTGTGGTTTCTTAGGAATTTGGAGCGAGCAGTGGTGCATCAGTCTGCCGTGTGCATTATACACGACTACAAAAGGGATTTGATCAATGCTATGAAGGACCTCCTGAATTCCCGTGAACGACAATGGTGTAGAGCAGAAAGTCGGTGGTGCATGGAAGACCTTGCTGAAAACTTCTTTGCGTATTTTGGTGACAAGAAGCTTGCGATGATGTTCAAGAAACTTTGCCAGCAGAAGCGACGCTATAAATTTGGTAAAATCTGGAAGGAGCTAGACGAGTTAACGTCCACATATATGGCGGAGAAAGAACATGGTGCTAGTGAGGAAATGCAGCAGGAATCTGTCGACCATGATGTGGCAGAGCTTGTGGCGCAAAGCCCATGCAACCAGCATGATTCAGTGGGGAATATGAAGGAAGGAGATCACGCCGATGACAGCAACAGAAAGATAGTAAAGTTCTCTGACTGGATCAATCAGAAACCAAAGAAGAAGTGGTCACTGGCATATGACAACGATGGAGCAAGGTATGGCATCATGGGCCGTGATATAGCTGATGTATATAAGAACGACCATGTATTGAAAGGGATAGCATGCCTTCCGCTCAGTGCGATAGTGGAGGTAACATTCCTGCGCTTGGTAAAGTACTTTGAAAACACAAGTGATGCAGCAAACAAAGCAATCGACAACCCATCAATTAACTTTCCGGAACCTGTCCAGGTTGACATGAATTCGAAAATGCAGAAATCCGAGATGCACAGACTTATGTACACGTACGCCAATGAAAAAAAATTATCTCGGTAAGGTTGTGGATCGAAAATTTATAGTTAAGGGAAGGAAGAGGGAGGTGACTGTTCACCTGAAGACGGACTATACCCTCAGGCCTCAGCATGAATAAGTCTAAGGGATCCACAATTCGAAAAACTGCCACCTGTTCATGCAGCAAGCCGCAGGTACTTCACAAGCCTTGCTCTCATGTCATTGTCGTCTGTTGTGAGATTGGGGTTAGCACTGCTATATACATGTCTCCATACTACAACCTGCCCTATCTAGTTCGCACCTCGAGGCAAAAATTCAATAAGTTCTCACATGACTACAGAGATAGGGTACCACGCTACTTCAGAGATACTGTACTATTTGGAGGCCAAGCACCAATTTGGATCCCAGACAAAAGACTGGAGTGTGGCCTTCTTGTTTGTCTACCGCCGGACTGCATGCAAACTGCCGTGATCGAGAAAGGGCAATAGTGCAGAACTGAAGATGGATCAGTTGTAGAAAATCAAGGATCTAAGACACGCTCAGAAGAACTTTGCCAGATTTGAGCTTCTATTATTGTCTGTCAAACTCCTAGTTGTTAATATTTTGGATGCTTAAATGCATTTAGCCGTGGTAGTTAAGCTATCCTATGCAAACTCTAAACCTCTATTATTATTTGCAGTTTTTCCTTGTTGTACTGGAAACCAAAGTTCTTATTTCTTTGCTAGTTGGTTGTAGTTTGATATCTGAATTTCTTGATTGGTTTGTGTTTTCCTAAAACTCTTGTCTGCTTAAATGCTAAATTGTTGCAAAAGACATCCCTTCTTGGTTGATGGTGTGACAGACATGCCAGCTCAGTTGACAAAATTGTAACGGGTGCTACATGTCCATCATGATCGTTCGCCAGTAATGGTTACAAGAGTGTCGCAATTTCCAACTAGGGAGCAAAAACCATATTAAGATGTGTACATCATAGTTCACTGCATCCTTATCTGGTCCTAAGTTAAGGGTTCATTTGAATATTACAAATTCCACTATGTTAATGTTACCTAGTAACCCATGGGACCTGGAGTGGAATTTTTGTGTGGATCTAAAATCTCAAGCGGACTACAACTTCTGTTTTCATCTATCAAACTCGAAATATGCAGTAGCTGCTATCAAGTTTGTCGTAAGTTCCCTAAAAAAAAGTTTGTCGTAAGTAAACTCTGAATCTCTAGTCTTATTTGGAGTGCTTATCTCATGAAAACACAGACATCAAGGTAATACAGTTACTACGCCCATGGCCATGGGAGACTGCAAAATAATTCGTCTCTTATTTCCTGGTTACACTGATAATTTTAACTCATGTATACTCAAATGTCAAATCCTTCCTGCAAACAAGGATGCATCCTGAAAAAATTCTCTGAATCCGCACATGCAATACGTTATTTTCCAAGTTTACATTTTTCACCTCATTTCCTTTGGTGATTGCGGTGTCTTCAGAAACTTCTAAGAAGGTCCAGTCTACAGAAACCTTGCCATTTAAGTGTTGACATGCTGCTTTCAGTTCTGCCCCGTTAGCACGTCTGCCTTGTGTCACGTTGATCTTAAAAAAAACAGAGTAATGTTATGAACACTGCCTATTCATTAGATTGAAAAGAAATGATATGCACAAATGTAATGTTAAATCGTTGGTCAATTCTTTGCTACTCTTATGTTCATCATGCCTGTGTGGGGAATGTATGCATTGAAGCTTCTCCTATCGCTAGCGCTGCTGCATTTTTTGTACGGAGTGTTTGATGGTGAAACGGTATACTATGAAGAATCACATCCTGAACTTCTTTTTCCTGAATTTGAAAAATATCCTGAACTTGTTTTTTCTGAATCCAAACACCAACATACTCTTGTTTTTTCGAATAACACGTCCTGAACTGGGCTAGAGCCTACAGCCCAAGTTTTTTTTTTGAGATTTGCCTACAACCCAAGTAGAAAAAAGCATAAGCCTAGAGCCAGCTGCCCATCCTGAACTGGGCTCTTGGTCGCCCCTATGTCTCGCTTAAAGCGAGACGTAGTGACGCCTCACGTCCGGGGAGCGCCAGATGGGCAGGCCCAGGCGCGCGGGAGGCAATGGCCTCGTTTTTTTTCACGTTTTTTTGATTTTACTTTTGATTTATTTTTTAATTTTCGCTTATACTTCCAGATATTGTAAATAAAACATCTGAAAAATATTAAATATGTATAGAGAAGATGTATATCATAATATGTTAACCAATTATTTGAAAAATGTTAAATGTGTATAGAGAAAATATTTCTCATGTATAAGAAAAATATATACCAAAAATATACAATGTGTGTGAAAAAGTTGACATGTGTTTAAAAAAATGTTTATCTAGCATTTGAAAAAATAATGTTAAACAAGTATTTAATAAAAGTTAACCAAGCCTTTGAAAAATATTAAATGTGTATAGAAAAATATTGACCATTTATTCAAAAAATGTTTAACATGTATTTGAAAATGTTAATCACGCATTTAAAAAATGTTAAATGTGTCTAGATCTTTTTGATCATGTATTTAAGAAAATAATCTTATATTTTATTAAAAAATGTTAATAAAGCATTTGAAAAAAATTAAATATATATATAAAATGTTGACCATGTATTAAAAAATTAATCTTGCATTTGAATGTTAATCAAGCATTTAAAAATTAAATGTGGACAGAAAAAATGTTGACCATGTATTAAAAAAATATTAATCTTGTATTTTAAAAATGTTAATAAAGCATTTGAAAATGATTAAAGTGTGTCTAGAAAAAATGTTGACCATCTATTAACAAATCTTAATCTTGTATTTCAAAAATGCTAATCAAGTATTTGAAAAAGTTAAAAATGTGTAAGAAATGTTAAACTTGCATTTGAAAAATGTTGAGCGTGTGTTAGAAAAATGTCTTGTTGTATACAAAAAAATGTGCACATCGAAGTGGCAGAAGCAGCCACATGAAGATTCAAGCCAAATGAACAAAACACACACGCGCGTGCACACCCACACGCACACGCGCAGACACACACACCAGCAACGGGGCCAATAATGGATTCAGGAATAAACGAGTGACAACTATGAAAGGTTGGCGCTGTGAAAGACCATCGAGATGGGCACCCATCGCTTGTCATCGTTGCCACAAAGACCAGCCACGCAGTTTTGACTCCGCTATAACAAACGGACCACAAAGCGCACTTCACTTTCATCCATTTTTAGAATAGGAGAAGATTAAGGCATGTGGCAATTAATGTAGAGTTAATTAGGCCGTTTGAGTGCGCGTAGGTTGCATGCCATGCATGGGGTCCTTTTCCTTCACATGTGTGTACACGGTGTTGAAACGTTGCACATGCATAGTGTGAACTATTGGAAATATGTCCTAAAGGCAATAATAAATTGGTTATTATCATATTTCATGTTCATGATAAATGTTTATTATTCATGCTAGAATTGCACTCGCTCCGTTTTTACTTACTCCGCGTATTAGGTTTGGTCAAAGTCAAGCTTTATAAATTTTGATAAAGTTTATAGACAAAATTATTAACATATACAATAACAAATCAATACCAGTAGATTTATTATTGAATGTACTTCCACTCCATATAGATTTGTTATGGTAAATATTTATATTATTTTCTATAAACTTGGTCAAATTTTAGTAAGTTTGATTTCAGTCAACTCTAATATGCAGAGTAAATAAAAACAAAGGGAGTATTGACCAGAAACTTAAATACATGTATGAATAAATAAACTACACCGTGTCCCTACTAAGTCTCTACTAGACTAGCTCATTGGTCAAAAATGGTTAAAGTTTCCTAACCATAGACATGAGTTGTCATTTGATAATGCGATCACATCATTAGCAGAATGATATGATGTACAGACCCAATCGTAAGCTTAGCATCAGATCGTTTAGTTATTTGTTGCAACTTTCTTCAAGTCAAGTATCAGTTCCTTAGACCATGAGATCATGCCACTCCCGGACATCGGAGGAATAATTTGTGTTCTATCAAACGCCACCTCGTAACTGGGTGATCGTAAAGGGCTCTACAGGTATCTCCGATGGTTTTTGTTGGGTTGCGTGGATCGAGACTGGGGTTTGTCACTCCGTGTGATGGAGAGATATCTCTGGGCCCTCTTGGTAAGACAACATCATAAGAAGCTTCATGTGACTAATGAGTTTAGTAATGGGATCTTGTATTACGGAACGAGTAAAGAGACTTGCCGGTAACGAGATTGAAATAGGTAAGGAGATACCAAGGGTCAAATCTCGGGCAAGTAACATATCGCTGGACAAAGGGAATTACGTACGAGATTGACTGAATCCTTGAAATCATGGTTCAACTGATAAAGATCTTTGTTGAATATGTAGGAATCAATATGAGCATCCAGGTCCCGCTATTGGTTATTGACCAGAGAGGAGTCTCAGTCATGTCTACATGTTCCGAACTCATAGGATCGCACGTCTAACGTTCGATAGCGCTAGGTTAGTATTGAGATGTTAATAGTGGAAAGTCCAAAGGTTGTTCGGAGCTCCGAAATGGTATGGAGGTAGAGATTTATATATGGGGTCATGCCGGCAAGTGTACCGGAGGCACCGAAGGGTTCCGAGGGTCTACCAGGGGGTCCACCAGCCTCGGAGACCCACGTGGGTTGTAGGGGGCGCCCTAGCCTAGATGGGCCAGGCGCACCAGCCCCCTGGCCCATGCGCCTAGGGTTTTTGGGTAACCCTAGATGAGGGTGCCCCCTTGACTTGGGGGACAAGCTACCCTTAGGGCGGCTACCTCCTCCTAGGAGGAGGGGCCTAGGACCGACACCCCTTCCC
>NC_041382.1:94306412-94307432 GCF_002162155.2 Triticum dicoccoides | reverse complement strand
GGTAAGCGATAAATTGGCCGATTTATCGGAAGATATCTTGAACAGTGGTTCAAATAGTAAATTGCAGCCTCAACATATTCTTTGTCGATGTTCAAACGAACCGAAGATCACCTTGCCTCTCTAATGCTTGTTTCTTTGAGTGAGGAACCGCGTAGTGGACATGCCCCTTATGCTTGATGATCTCCCTCATGCATGCTTGATGACTCAACTAGATCCTATTGAGCTTTTGATGGGGGTACAAGGGATTCATTAACCTATTGCACACAATATACAAGTACTCAAATCAGTACATAGACAACTAGCAAACCGAATTATGCATATATTTGTAAGGAAAATAGTGCTAAAGCTTTTGGACAATCTCAGCGAGGGTCCTGGGCATATTCTTATGGAACATTGCTTGAATGGAGGCGAACCATCCAAGATCTAATATGTTCAGGTCAGGTGAATTAGGTGGTTGATATATCATCTTAATATCCCAACCACCCCTAGGTGCTTCCTGAACAAAAAGTTGATCATTTGGCAAAATGTGAGTCCTAGCGTTGTCTTGTTGTACGTAGATGGTGTTCCATCTATCGCTCTCGGGCCACTTTTCCTTTATAGCCGGAAGTGCATATTTCACTAAGTACTCCCGAATTTTGTTACTGTCCATGCTATCGGCCGACTTCAGCTCCCATGCCCCCTCAACCTATGGATATGGAAACAAGTAAATTTAATACAAATGAGGATGAATGAATTTAGCTGAAATTAATAACATGAACAAGTACCAACCTATTTTGACTTCTCTTCTTAGCTTGAACCCACTCCATATAAGCCCAAATGCCGATCTTGCCATAAAAACATAGTTGCCTTGAGCATCATACCTTGGTCTTGCCATTGCCGACAGGAACATGATTTTTTGAATGTGATTTTTATGTTTACATTCGCGGTGTGGTGCCTCCTTTCCATGACTCTAATACATGTTCTAGGTCTTCCACGTATGATAGAACCATTTCTCGTCGATATGAACCACATCCATATCAG
>NC_041382.1:94302101-94305779 GCF_002162155.2 Triticum dicoccoides | reverse complement strand
GGTTCGCTAGTTATTCGTCGAACTTCCTTCTCCTTCAACCTACAAAAATAATAAGAATATTTCAGCTAAATTCTCATGTTCAAAATTACAAGAATATCAAAGTATAGTTCTCACCTTCGCCAAATAGTGGTTCTTGACATGTTCAAATGTCCAGCAACTTGTTCTAAAGTTGTTCTTGAAAGGAAATATGCCCTAGAGGCAATAACAAAGTTGTTATTATATTTCCTTATATCATGATAAATGTTTATTATTCATGCTAGAATTGTATTAACTGGAAACTTAGTACATGTGTGAATACATAGACAAACAAAGTGTCACTAGTTTGCCTCTACTTGACTAGCTCGTTGAATCAATGATGGTTATGTTTCCTAACCATAGACATGAGTTGTCATTTGATTAACGGGATCACATCATTAGAGAATGATGTGATTGACTTGACACATCCGTTAGCTTAGCACGATGATCATTTAGTTTGTTGCTACTACTTTCTTCATGACTTATACATGTTCCTCGGACTATGACATTATGCAACTCCCGAATACCGGAGAAACACCATGTGTGCTATCAAACGTCACAACATAACTGGGTGATTATAAAGTTGCTCTACAGGTGTCTCCGATGGTGTTTGTTGAGTTGGCATAGATCAAGATTAGGATTTGTCAGTCTGAGTATCGGAGAGGTATCTCTGGGCCCTCTCCGTAATGTACATCACTATAAGCCTTGCAAGCAATGTAACTGAGTTAGTTACAGGATGTAGCATTACGGAACGACTAAAGAGACTTGCCAGTAACGAGATTGAACTAGGTATTGAGATACCGTCGATCGAATCTCGGGCAAGTAACATACCAATGACAAAGGGAACAACGTATATCGTTATGCGGTTTGACCGATAAAGATCTTCGTAAAATATGTAGGAACCAATATGAGCATCCAGGTTCCGCTATTGGTTATTGACCGGATACATGTCTCGGTCATGTCTACATAGTTCTCGAACCGGTAGGGTCCGCACGCTTAACGTTCGGTGACGATCAGTATTATGAGTTTATGTGTTTGGATGTACCGAAGGTAGTTCAGAGTCCCAGATTTGATCACGGACATGACGGGGAGTCTCGAAATGGTCGAGACGTAAATATTGATATATTGGAAGCCTATGTTTGGATATCGGAATGGTTCCGGGTGAGATCCGGAGTATACCAGAGCACCGGGAGGTTATCGGAACCCCCCGGGAGGTATATGGGCCTTATTGGGCCTTAGTGGGAGAGAGGGGAAAGGAGCAAAGGAGGCCCCCCCCCAAGCCCAATCCGAATTGGGAGGGGGGCCGCCCCCCCTTTCCTTCCACCTTCCTCCTCCTTCCTTCTCTCCTAATCCAACTAGGGAAGGGGAGGGAATCCTACTCCCGGTGGGAGTAGGACTCCCCTTGGGGCGAGCCTAGGAGGCCGGCCCCCTCCCCCTCCTCCACTCCTTTATATACGGGGGAGGGGGCACCCCATAGACACACAAGTTGATCATTGATCTTTTAGCCGTGTGCGGTGCCCCCCTCCACCATAATCCACCTCGATAATATCGTAGCGTGTTTAGGCAAAGCCCTGTTCCGGTAGCAACATCATCACCGTCATCACGCCATCGTGCTGACAAAGCTCTCCTTCTAAGCTCTACTGGACGTGAGTTCGCGGGACGACACCGAGCTGAACGTGTGCAGATCGCGGAGGTGTCGTACCTTCGGTGCTAGATCGGTCGATCATGAAGACATACAACTACATCAACCACGTTGTCATAACGCTTCCTCTTACGGTCTACGAGGGTATGTAGACAATACTCTTACCTCTCGTTGCTATGCATCACCATGATCTTGTGTGTGCGTAGGAATTTTTTTGAAATTACTACGTTTCCCAACAGTTCTCTCTCCAGGTGGGATGGATTCCAATGCATCTATGTTTAACTTAACATTCTTCCTTCCTGATTTCAACTTTTGATTGTTTTTCACTGAAGTAATTGAAAGAAATATGCCCTGGAGGCAATAATAAAGTTGTTATTTATATTTCCTTATATCATGATAAATGTTTATTATTCATGCTAGAATTGTATTAACCGGAAACTTAGTACATGTGTGAATACATAGACAAACAGAGTGTCCCTAGTATGCCTCTACTAGACTAGCTTGTTAATCAAAGATGGTTAAGTTTCCTAGCCATACACATGTGTTGTCATTTGATGAATGGGATCACATCATTAGAGAATGATGTGATGGACAAGACCCATCCGTTAGCTTAGCACTATGATCGTTTAGTTTGTTGCTATTGCTTTCTTCATGACTTATACATGTTCCTATGACTATGAGATTATGAAACTCCCGAATACCGGAGGAACACTTAGTGTGCTATCAAACATCACAATGTAACTGGGTGATTATAAAGATGTTCTATAGGTGTCTCCGATGGTGTTTGTTGAGTTGGCATAGATCGAGATTAGGATTTGTCACTCCGATTGTCGGAGAGGTATCTTTGGGCCCTCTCGGTAATGCTCATCACTATAAGCCTTGCAAGCAATGTGACTAAAGACTTAGTTACGGGATGATGCATTACGGAACAAGTAAAGAGACTTGCCGGTGACGAGTTTGAACTAGGTATGAGGATACCGACGATCGAATCTCGGGCAAGTAACATACCGATGACAAAGGGGACAACGTATGTTGTTATGCGGCTTGACCGATAAAGATCTTCGTAGAATATGTAGGAGCCAATATGAGCATCCAGGTTCTGCTATTGCTTATGGACCAAAGATGTGTTTCAGTCATGTCTACATAGTTCTAAAACCCGTAGGGTCCGCACGCTTAACGTTATTGACCGAAGATGTGTCTCGGTCATGTCTACATAGTTATCGAACCCGTAGGGTCCGCACGCTTAACGTTTGATGATGATTTGTATTATGAGTTATGTGATTTGATGTACCGAAGGTTGTTGGAGTCCCGGATGAGATCACGAACATGACGAGGAGTCTTGAAATGGTCGAGACATAAAGATCAATATATTGCAAGGCTATATTCGGACATCGGAAAGGTTCTGAGTGATTCGGGTATTTTTCAGAGTACCAGAGAGTTACGGGAATTCGTTGGGGAAGTAGTGGCCTTAATGGGCCATACGGGAAAGGAGAGAACGGCCTCATGTTGGGGAACGTAGTAATTTCAAAAAGAATTCCTATGCACACGCAAGATCATGGTGATGCATAGCAACGAGAGGGGAGAGTGTGATCTATGTACCCTCCTAGACCGAAAGCGGAAGCGTTATGACAACGCGGTTGATGTAGTCGTACGTCTTCACGGCCCGACCGATCAAGCACCGAAACTATGGCACCTCCGAGTTCTAGCACACGTTCAACTCGATGATGATCCCCGAACTCTGATCCAGCAAAGTGTCGGGTAAGAGTTCCGTCAGCACGACGGCGTGGTGACGATCTTGATGTTCTACTGTCGCAGGGCTTCGCCTAAGCACCACTACAATATTATCGAGGACTATGGTGGAAGGGGGCACCGCACACGGCTAAGAGAACGATCTTAGAGATCAACTTCTGTCTCTAGGGGTGCCCCTGCCCCCGTATATAAAGGAGCCATGGGGGGTGCGGCCGGCCCTAGGAGGAGGCGCGCAGGAGGAGTCCTACTCCTACCGGGAGTAGGACTCCCCC
>NC_041382.1:94214568-94301717 GCF_002162155.2 Triticum dicoccoides | reverse complement strand
GGGGCGCGCGGCAGCCCCTAGGCCTCCTCTCCTCTTCCTCCACTAGGCCCATTAAGGCCCATTAGGTTACCGGGGGGTTCCGGTAACCTCCCGGTACTCCGGTAAAATGCCGATTTCACCCGGAACACTTCCGACGTCCAAACATAGGCTTCCAATATATCAATCTTTATGTCTCGACCATTTTGAGACTCCTCGTCATGTCCGTGATCACATCCGGGACTCCGAACTAACTTCGGTACATCAAAATATATAAACTCATAATAAAACTGTCATCGTAACGTTAAGCGTGCGGACCCTACGGGTTCGAGAACAATGTAGACATGACCGAGACATGTCTCCGGTCAATAACCAATAGCGGAACTTGGATGCTCATATTGGCTCCCACATATTCTACGAAGATCTTTTATCGGTCAGACCGCATAACAACATACTTTGTTCCCTTTGTCATCGATATGTTACTTGCCCGAGATTCGATCGTCGGTATCTCAATACCTAGTTCAATCTCGTTACCGGCAAGACTCTTTACTCGTTTCGTAATACATCATCTCACAACTAACTCATTAGTTGCAATGCTTGCAAGGCTTATGTGATGTGCATTACCGAGAGGGCCCAAAGATACCTCTCCGACAATCGGAGTGACAAATCCTAATCTCGAAATACGCCAACCCAACATGTACCTTTGGAGACACCTGTAGAGCTCCTTTATAATCACCCAGTTACGTTGTGACGTTTGGTAGCACACAAAGTGTTCCTTCGGCAAACGGGAGTTGCATAATTCATAGTCATAGGAATATGTATAAGTCATGAAGAAAGCAATAGCAACATACTAAACGATCGGGTGCTAAGCTAATGGAATGGGTCATGTCAATCACATCATTCTCCTAATAATGTGATCCCGTTAATCAAATGACAACACATGTCTATGGTTAGGAAACATAACCATCTTCGATTAACGAGCTACTCAAGTAGAGGCACACTAGTGACGTTTAGTTTGTCTATGTATTCACACAAGTATTATGTTTCCGAATAATACAATTCTAGCATGAATAATAAACATTTATCATGATATAAGGAAATAAATAATAACTTTATTATTGCCTCTAGGGCATATTTCCTTCAGTCTCCCACTTGCACTAGAGTCAATAATCTAGATTACGCAGTAATGATTCTAACACCCATGGAGCTTTGGTGTTGATCATGTTTTGCTCGTGGAAGAGGCTTAGTCAACGGGTCTGCTACATTCAGATCCGTATGTATCTTGCAAATCTCTATGTCTCCCACCTGGACTAGATCCCGGATGGAATTGAAGTGTCTCTTGATGTGCTTGGTTCTCTTGTGAAATCTGGATTCCTTTGCCAAGGCAATTGCACCAGTATTGTCACAAAAGATTTTCATTGGACCCGATGCACTAGGTATGACACCTAGATTGGATATGAACTCCTTCATCCAGACTCCTTCGTTTGCTGCTTCCGAAGCAGCTATGTACTCCGCTTCACATGTAGATCCCGCCACAACGCTTTGTTTAGAACTGCACCAACTGACAGCTCCACCGTTTAATGTAAACACGTATCCGGTTTGCGATTTAGAATCGTCCACATTAGTGTCAAAGCTTGCATCAATGTAACCATTGACGATGAGCTCTTTGTCACCTCCATATACAAGAAACATATCCTTAGTCCTTTTCAGGTATTTCAGGATGTTCTTGACCGCTGTCCAGTGATCCACTCCTGGATTACTTTGGTACCTCCCTGCTAGACTTATAGCAAGACATACATCAGGTCTGGTACACAACATTTCATATATGATAGAGCATATGACTGAAGCATAGGGAACATCTTTCATTTTCTCTCTATCTTCTGTAGTGGTCGGGCATTGAGTCTTACTGAATTTCACACCTTGTAACACAGGCAAGAATCCTTTCTTTGCTTGATCCATTTTGAACTTCTTCAAAACTTTGTCAAGGTATGTGCTTTGTGAAAGTCCAATTAAGCATCTTGATCTATCTCTATAGATCTTAATGCCCAATATGTAAGCAGCTTCACCGAGGTCTTTCATTGAAAAACTCTTATTCAAGTATCCCTTTATGCTATCCAGAAATTCTATATCATTTCCGATTAGTAATATGTCATCTACATATAATATCAGAAATGCTACAGAGCTCCCACTCACTTTCTTGTAAATACATGCTTCTCCAAAAGTCTTTACAAAACCAAATGCTTTGATCACACTATCAAAGCGTTTATTCTAACTCCGAGAGGCTTGCACCAGTCCATAAATGGATCGCTGGAGCTTGCACACTTTGTTAGCTCCCTTTGGATCGACAAAACCTTCCGGCTGCATCATATACAACTCTTCTTCCAGAAATCCATTCAGGAATGCAGTTTTGACATCCATCTGCCAAATTTCATAATCACAAAATGCGGCAATTGCTAACATGATTCAGACAGACTTAAGCATTGCTACGGGTGAGAAGGTCTTATTGTAGTCAATCCCTTGAACTTGTTGAAAACCTTTTGCGACAAGTCGAGCTTTGTAGACAGTAACATTACCGTCAGCGTCAGTCTTCTTCTTGAAGATCCATTTATTCTCAATTGCTTGCCGATCTTTGGGCAAGTCAACCAAAGTCCACACTTTGTTCTCATACATGGATCCCATCTCAGATTTCATGGCTTCAAGCCATTTTGCGGAATCTGGGCTCACCATCGCTTCTCCATAGTTCGTAGGTTCATCATGATCCAGTAGCATGACTTCCAAAACAGGATTACTGTACCACTCTGGTGTGGATCTTACTCTGGTTGATCTACGAGGTTCAGTAGTATCTTGTTCTGAAGTTTCATGATCATCATCATTAGCTTCCTCACTAATTGGTGTAGGTGTCACAGAAACCGGTTTCTGTGATGTACAACTTTCCAATAAGGGAGCAGGTACAGTTACCTCATCAAGTTCTACTTTCCTCCCACTCACTTTTTTTGAGAGAAACTCCTTCTCTAGAAAGTTTCCGAATTTAGAAACAAAAGTCTTGCCTTCGGATCTGTGATAGAAGGTGTATCCAATAGTTTCCTTTGGATATCCTATGAAGACACATTTCTCCGATTTGGGTTCGAGCTTATCAAGTTGAAGTTTTTTCACATAAGCATCGCAGCCCCAAACTTTCAGAAACCACAACTTTGGTTTCTTGCCAAACCACAGTTCATAAGGTGTCGTCTCAACGGATTTTGATGGTGCCCTATTTAACGTGAGTGCGACCGTCTCTAAAGCATAACCCCAAAACGATAGCGGTAAATCAGTAAGAGACATCATAGATCGCACCATATCTAGTAAAGTACGATTATGACGTTCGGACACACCATTATGCTGTGGTGTTCCGGGTGGCGTGAGTTGCGAAACTATTCCGCATTGTTTCAAATGTACACCAAACTCGTAACTCAAATATTCTCCTCCACGATCAGATCGTAGGAATTTTATTTTCTTGTTACGATGATTTTCAATTTCACTCTGAAATTCTTTGAACTTTTCAAATGTTTCAGACTTATGTTTCATTAAGTAGATATACACATATCTGCTTAAGTCATCTGTGAAGGTGAGAAAATAACGATATCCGCCACGAGCCTCAACATTCATCGGACCACATACATGTGTATGTATGATTTCCAACAAATCTGTTGCTCTCTCCATAGTACCGGAGAACGGTGTTTTTGTCATCTTACCCATAAGGCACGGTTTGTAAGTACCAAGTGATTCATAATGAAGTGGTTCCAAAAGTCCATCAGTATGGAGTTTCTTCATGCGCTTTACACCGATATGACCTAGACGGCAGTGCCCCAAATAAGTTGCACTATCATTATCAACTCTGCATCTTTTGGATTCAACATTATGAATGTGTGTGTCACTACTATCGATATTTAATAAGAATAGACCATTCTTCATGGGTGCATGACCATAAAAGATTTTACTCACATAAATAGAACTACCATTATTCTCTGATTTAAATGAATAACCGTCTCGCATCAAACAAGATCCAGATATAGTGTTCATGCTCAACGCTGGCACCAAATAACAATTATTTAGGTCTAATATTAATCCCGAAGGTAGATGTAGAGGTAGCGTGCCAACCGCGATCACATCGTCTTTGGAACCATTTCCCACGCGCATCGTCACCTCATCCTTAGCCAATCTTCGCTTAATCTGTAGTCCCTGTTTCGAGTTGCAAATGTTAGCAACAGAACCAGTATCAAATACCCAGGTGCTACTGCGTGCATTAGTAAGGTACACATCAATAACATGTATATCGCATATACCTTTGTTTACCTTGCCATCCTTCTTATCCGCCAAATACTTGGGGCAGTTCCGCTTCCAGTGACCAGTCTGCTTGCAGTAGAAGCACTTAGTTTCAGGCTTAGGTCCAGATTTGGGTTTCTTCTCTTGAGCAGCAACTTGCTTGCTGTTCTTTTTGAAGTTCCCCTTCTTCTTCCCTTTGCCCTTTTTCTTGAAACTAGTGGTCTTGTTGACCATCAACACTTGATGCTCCTTCTTGATTTCTACCTCCGCAGCTTTCAGCATTGCGAAGAGCTCGGGAATAGTCTTATTCATCCCTTGCATATTATAGTTCATCACGAAGCTCTTGTAGCTAGGTGGCAGTGATTGGAGAATTCTGTCAATGACGCAATCATCTGGAAGATTAACTCCCAATTGAATCAAGTGATTATTATACCCAGACATTTTGAGTATATGCTCACTGACAGAACTGTTCTCCTCCATCTTGCAGCTATAGAACTTATTGGAGACTTCATATCTCTCAATCTGGGCATTTGCTTGAAATATTAACTTCAACTCCTGGAACATCTCATATGCTCCATGACGTTCAAAACGTCGTTGAAGTCCCAATTCTAAGCCGTAAAGCATGGCACACTGAACTATCGAGTAGTCATCAGCTTTGCTCTGCCAGACGTTCATAACATTTGGTGTTGCTCCAGCAGCAGGCCTGACACCCAGCGGTGCTTCCAGGACGTAATTCTTCTGTGCAGCAATGAGGATAATCCTCAAGTTATGGACCCAGTCTGTGTAATTGCTACCATCATCTTTCAACTTTGCTTTCTCAAGGAACGCATTAAAATTCAACGGAACAACAGCACGGGCCATCTATCTACAATCAAACATAAACAAGAAAGATACTATCAGGTACTAAGTTCATGATAAATTTAAGTTCAATTAATCATATTACTAAAGAACTCCCACTTAGATAGACATCCCTCTAATCCTCTAAGTGATCACGTGATCCAAATCAACTAAACCATGTCCGATCATCACATGAGATGGAGTAGTTTCATTGGTGAACATCACTATGTTGATCATATCTACTATATGATTCACGCTCGACCTTTCGGTCTCCGTGTTCCCAGGCCATATCTGTATATGCTTGGCTCGTCAAGTATAACCTGAGTATTCTGCGTGTGCAACTGTTTTGCACCCGTTGTATTTGAACGTAGAGCCTATCACACCCGATCATCATGTGGTGTCTCAGCATGAAGAACTTTCGTAACGGTGCATACTCAGCGAGAACACTTCTTGATAATTAGTGAGAGATCATCTTAAAATGCTACCGTCAATCAAAGCAAGATAAGATGTATAAAAGATAAACATCACATGCAATCAATATAAGTGATATTATATGGCCATCATCATCTTGTGCTTGTGATCTCCATCTTCGAAGCACCATCATGATCACCATCGTCACCGGCGCGACACCTTGATCATCATCGTAGCATCGTTGTCGTCTTGCCAATCTTATGCTTCCACGACTATCGCTACCGCTTAGTGATAAAGTAAAGCATTACAGTGCAATTGCATTGCATATAATAAAGCGACAACCATATGGCTCCTGCCAGTTGCCGATAACTCAGTTACAAAACATGATCATCTCATACAATAAAATTTAGCATCATGTCTTGACCATATCACATCACAACATGCCCTGCAAAAACAAGTTAGACGTCCTCTACTTTGTTGTTGCAAGTTTTACGTGGCTGCTACGGGCTTAGCAAGAACCGTTCTTACCTACGCATCAAAACCACAACGATAGTTTGTCAAGTTGGTGCTGTTTTAACCTTCGCAAGGACCGGGCGTAGCCACACTTGGTTCAACAAAAGTTGGAGAAACTGACACCCGCTAGCCACCTTTGTGCAAAGCACGTCGGGAGAACCGGTCTTGCGTAAGCGTACGCGTAATGTTGGTCCGGGCCGCTTCGTCCAACAATACCGCCGAACCAAAGTATGACATGCTGGTAAGCAGTATGACTTATATCGCCCACAACTCACTTGTGTTCTACTCGTGCATATAACATCAACGCATAAAACCTAGGCTCTGATACCACTGTTGGGGAACGTAGTAATTTCAAAAAAAATCCTACTCACACGCAAGATCATGGTGATGCATAGCAACGAGAGGGGAGAGTGTGATCTATGTACCCTCGTAGACCGAAAGTGAAAGCGTTATGACAACGCGGTTGATGTAGTCGTACGTCTTCATGGCCCGACCGATCAAGCACCGAAACTACGGCACCTCCGAGTTCTAGCACACGTTCAGCTCGATGACGATCCCCGGACTCCGATCCAGCAAAGTGTCGGGGAAGAGTTCCGTCAGCACGACGGCGTGGTGACGATCTTGATGTTTTACTATCGCAGGGCTTCGCCTAAGCACCACTACAATATTATCGAGGACTATGGTGGAAGGGGGCCCCGCACACGGCTAAGAGAACGATCTTAGAGATCAACTTCTGTCTCTAGGGGTGCCCCCTGCCCTCGTATATAAAGGATCCATGGGGGGGTGCGGCCGGCCCTAGGAGGAGGCGCGCAGGAGGAGTCCTACTCCTACCGGGAGTAGAACTCCCCCCTTTTCCCTAGTTGGATTAGGACTTGGGGAAGAAGGAAGAGAGGGAAGAAAGGAAAGGGGGGGGGGGGCGCCGCCCCCCTCCTTGTCAAATTTGGACTTGGGGGGAGGGGTGCGCGGCAGCCCCCAGGCCTCCTCTCCTCTTCCTCCACTAGGCCCATTAAGGCCCATTAGTTACCGGGGGGTTCCGGTAACCTCCCGGTACTTCGGTAAAATGCCGATTTCACCCGGAACACTTTCGACGTCCAAACATAGGCTTCCAATATATCAATCTTTATGTCTCGACCATTTTGAGACTCCTCGTCATGTCCGTGATCACATCCGGGACTCCGAACTAACTTCGGTACATCAAAATATATAAACTCATAATGAAACTGTCATCGTAACATTAAGCGTGCGGACCCTACGGGTTCGAGAACAATGCAGACATGACCGAGACATGTCTCCGGTCAATAACCAATAGCGGAACTTGGATGCTCATATTGGCTCCCACATATTCTATGAAGATCTTTTATCGGTCAGACCGCATAACAACATACTTTGTTCCCTTTGTCATCGGTATGTTACTTGCCCGAGATTCGATCGTCGGTATCTCAATACCCAGTTCAATCTCGTTACCGGCAAGACTCTTTACTCGTTTCGTAATACATCATCTCACAACTAACTCATTAGTTGCAACGCTTGCAAGGCTTATGTGATGTGCATTACCGAGAGGGCCCAGAGATACCTCTCCGACAATCGGAGTGACAAATCCTAATCTCGAAATACGCCAACCCAACATGTACCTTTGGAGACACCTATAGAGTTCCTTTATAATCACCCAATTACGTTGTGACGTTTGGTAGCACACAAAGTGTTCCTCCGGCAAACGGGAGTTGCATAATCTCATAGTCATAGGAACATGTATAAGTCATGAAGAAAGCAATAGCAACATACTAAATGATCGGGTGCTAAGCTAATGGAATGGGTCATGTCAACCACATCATTCTCCTAATAATGTGATCCCGTTAATCAAATGACAACACATGTCTATGGTTAGGAAACATAACCATCTTCGATTAACGAGCTACTCAAGTAGAGGCACACTAGTGACGTTTAGTTTGTCTATGTATTCACACAAGTATTATGTTTCCGGATAATACAATTCTAGCATGAATAATAAACATTTATCATGATATAAGGAAATAAATAATAACTTTATTATTGCCTCTAGGGCATATTTCCTTCAGTCCTCAAGGGGTGGCCGCGCGCCCCCCATGGCAAGTTTGAATTGGACTAGGGAGGGGGCGGCGCCCCCCTCTCTTTCCTTCTCCCTCTCCTACTCCTTCCCTCTCTCCCCTCTTGGAAAAGGAAGGGGACTCCAACTAGGATTAGGAATCCTAGTTGGACTCCCCTATAGGCGCGCCCCTCCTAGGCCGGCCTCCTCTTCCCCCCTCCTTTATATACGTGGGCAAGGGGCACCCCAAAGGCACTCCAAGATTTGTCTTAGCCGTGTGCGGTGCCCCCCTCCACAGTTTTCCACCTCGGTCATATTGTCGTAGTGCTTAGGCGAAGCCTGCATCGGTAACTTCATCATCACCGTCACCATGTCGTCGTGCTGAAGAAACTCTCCCTCGACCTCAACTGGATCAAGAGTACGAGGGACGTCACCAATCTGAACATGTGCAAATCGCGGAGATGTCATGCGTTCGGTAATTGGATCGTTTGGATCAGGAAGACATTTGACTACTTCAACTGCGTTACTAAATGCTTCCGCTTTTGGTCTACGAGGGTACGTAGACACACTCTTCCCCGCTCTTTGCTATGCATCTCCTAGATAGATCTTGTGTGATTGTAGGATTTTTTCTGAAATACCGCGTTCCCCAACAGTGGCATCCGAGCCAGGTCTATGCGTAGATGTTATATGCACGAGTAGAACACAAAGGAATTGTGGGCGTGGGCATATACATATTGCTTGCCGTCACTAGTTGTTTCTTGATTCGGCAGTATTGTTGGATGAAGTAGCCCGGACCGACATTACATGACCGCATTCATGAGATTGGTTCTACCGATGTGCTTTGCACACAGGTGGCTGACGGGTGTCAGTTTCTCCAACTTTAGTTGAATTGGATTCAATGAACAAGGTTCTTTCTGAAGATCAAAAAACAATCACTATACCGCGTTGTGGTTTTTGATGTGTAGGTAAGAACGGTTCTTGCTAAGCCAGTAGCAGCCACATAAAACTTGCAACAACAGAGTAGAGGACGTCTAACTTGTTTTTGCAGGGCATGTTGTGATGTGATATGGTCAAGACATGATGATATATAAATTGTTGTATGAGATAATCATATTTTGTTAAAGTTATCGACAACTGGCAGGAGCCTTATGGTTGTCTCTTTATTGCATAAGATGCAAGCACCATATAATTGCTTTACTTTATCGCTATGCGATAGCAATAGTTGCAAAAGCAATAGTTGGCAAGACGACCATGTGACGAAACGTCGATAGAGATCAAGATGATGGAGATCATGGTGTCATGCCGGTGATGATGGAGATCATGATGATACTTTGGAGATGGAAATCAAAGGCACAAGATGATGATGACCATGTCATGTCACATATTTTGATTGCATGTGATGTTTATATTTTGTGCATCTTATTTTTGCTTAGTACGACGGTAGCATTATGAGATGATCCCTTACTAAAATTTCAAGGTATAAGTGTTCTCCCTGAGTATGCACCGTTGTGACAAAAAACTATTCCCGTGATGCCTACACCAATTACTGAGGAAGCTAATGATGATGATCATGAAACTTCAGATCAAGTTACTACCTGTCGGTGAGAACGACACCTATGGGATCACTGGGATCCCTTCTACGGTCGGCGGGCGTGGGGTCATGAGAAGAGCAGGTTTAGGAGCAAGCACACGGGTCGTTTACCCAGGTTCAGGCCGCGAGGATGCGTAAAACCCTAGTCCTGCTTTGGTGGATGTATCGAGTTTTCTTGAGCTTTTTGAACTAGCTACAGTGGTTGTGCCGTCCCAAAAAGCCGAATCCCTCTCCTGGTCGCCTCGGGCCTCCTTTTATAGGGAAAAGGGGTTGCCACAGTGGCACACAGGAGGTGGAAAGGCCTACAGTGCATGAGCTTATCGCATAGCATTACGGGACAAAGTGCATTAAATGCGCTATGTAGGTGTCCATTAGCTTTATTGGGGACGGGAACGAGGCCCGTCCCATCCGTCGCCGCTTAGCCTCGCTTCGACACGAGCCCAAACCAGCGATGCATGCAGCGCCATGTAGGCAGGCAGGCAGTTGAGGTGGCGCGGTGGTAGGGCCTTCATGAAGATCTGCATGCCGCCACGCAGGTGCTTGCTGATTTGGCCTGGAAGCTGCATGTTGCCACGCAGGTGCCTGCCCAGCTGGTTGGGATGGCAGCTGCATGCGAACGGTGGTGGAGTCTTGGCTGATGCGGGCCTGGTAGTGGCCCTGCTGATGCCCTCGGCAAGGGTCTTGTCGGGGGCCCGGCAAGGGTCTTGCCATGACATTGCTGTCATCCCCGGCAAGGGTCTTGCCGGGGGTCTTGTGGATTTCCTCGGCTAGGATCCTATCGAGGGTCTCCGTCTTCTAATCCTCATCTGATCTTTTGTTTATGATCTGGACGAAGATTTGCATGCCACTACAGAGGCGCCTCCCGAGCCTTGGTCCCAACGCAGTTGTTTGGGTCAGAGCCTGGGGGCTCAAGGGTGGCTCGCTCTGCCGGTGTTGGGCAAGTTGCCCCGGCAAGGCTCTTGCCGGGGCTGAGGGGCGCCGCCTCGGCAAGGATCTTGCCGAGGGAGTCCACCTCGCCCTCTTGCCCTCCCGAGCTTCTGGTCTTGGCGTCACCTTGGTTGTCTCGTGCTTCGTCTTCTCGCCGGCTTCCCTTCTCTGCCCTACTAAGTGTGGCCGCGGCGCGTGGCCCTGACTGCCCGTGCACAAGTAAAGGAGTCAAAAGGAGAGCCCCTACTTTTGTACACAGACAGGAGCCCCCGGGCCTGGGACACACATAAGTGCGACGCGTTGTTGGGCCAGGCCCAGAATGGTGTGCAGGGAGGTGGGGCGGATTTTACCGTAGTAACTTCTCGTCCGCTGCGCTTCCCCACGACCCGCGTTGAACGCGTGACATGGAGGGTCGTGTGTGACGTGGGGGTCATGCGTGGGGCGGTTCTCGCACGCATGTGTCACATCGTGGTAAAGAGGCGGCCCGCGCCTTCCCCGTAAAAGGAGGGAGGCATAGAGGCACATGCCATTTACTTGGGTGGACTAGGGTCGTGGTCTTCAAGGCGCCCGCGCCCCACGATCAAGGGGTGGGGAGCAGCCGCTTCGCCCGTCCCTTTAATGCTGCTCGCTCGCCATGTGTCCTGCATGCAGGTGGCAGGAGGTGGAGGCGGGAAACTGGGCCGTTGCTGATTGGGGCAGCAGGCCGGTCCTAATTCCCTGCACCCCCCGATGACTGGTTTGGTCGAGTGCGGCGGCCAAGCCCCGACTCTGCCCCTTCATAAGAAGGGGAGGGGGCGGCATTCCACATTCTTCCATCATCCGTCTCCTTCCACCTCCGCTTTTTTCTTCCATCCGCCATGGCGAGAGGAGACGCTGGCCATTCGACGATGGCAGCGAGGGTTGCTGCTCATCAGCGCGTTCCTCCTCCCCAAGAGCTCGTGGCGGCGGAACCGGTCATGAGAGGAAGGGGGAGGGGTGAGGCCGAGGTCGTCACGACGCTCGGGGGAGAGGAGGACGGGGCAGCGCATCGGCCTCGCCTCTGCCAGCGATGCCTCCCCCAAGGGAGCGCCACGTCGGGGACCGGCCCCACGAGTTCTTCATCAGGCTACGCCGGCCACCGCGTCGCCGCCTCCGTCTCCCTACTGCATTTGCTCGGGAGATGGAGCTCGATCCACCCCAGACATTCTGGTTGCACATGAAGGGTTGCGGGAATGGTGACACGTGGGTCGACGCCGGCTTCCCTGCTCCTCACGTCATGTACCTCCGCCACGGATGGAAGACATTCACACGCAACCATAGCTTGACGGCGGGGCTTGTCGTCTACTTCAAGTTAACAGAGGGCAGCCTGCTCTCCGTCAAGGTCTTTGGAGATCTCAAAACTCGCTTGAAGTGCTGCATGGAGAGCTCCTCCAACAATGAAGATTCCTCCTCAAGCGGGAGTGACGAGGAGGACAGCGACGACGCGGGAGTCGAGCGGCAGGATGCCGACTCCGACTTCGACTGACCGCGCCGCCCCTCCCTCGGCCACGCGCCTTGCCGAGGGCCATCCTCGCCAAGCTCTCCATTGGGGTGTTCCCCGTCGTCTCCTTGGGTGGCTGGCGTAGGAGGGTCGGAGAAGGCGAAGAAGGTGGGTGGTGGCCGTCAAATCGGAGTACGCGGGCACCGACGCCTTCGTCGCGTATTGCTGGCCCGCTGCCTCGTCTTCCAACTCCTTTCCTGGTACCAAGATGTTCTCTTGGTGCCTTCTGCTCCTCGCACCTCGCCTAGGCTCTCTTTTCGCCCTCCTGCCCTCTTGTTCCACCTTCTGAGGAGAGGGACAATAAAGGGATTACGGGCAACTTATCTTTTTTTAGTTTGTAAGCCTGTGGGCACTTGTTAATTTTAAGACTTGTTATCCCCTTGCTCATGTTTTTAATTCTGTATGAACTGTACCTGTATGGGATGTTTTTAATGAAAAGGGGTGCTTGCCGGGTTCTTTGTGCATGAGCGAGGCCCATGCCAAGGATGAATCCTTGTTATTTTTAAGATAAACATTGTCGCCCGGCAACAGGCCTTGCCGTCTCCCTACTTCGGTCGACCATTCTCGCGCTCTTGGTGGAGGCAGGGGCGAAGTAGAGTTGGGCCCCTCGTTCATCTCCTCGCCACCAAATTCCGACCCGGGAGGTAGCTCTTGGGTACAGGAAAGGGGGAGCACAGTGGTTTTAAGAATCATAAATGAGGTTTCACATGTCCCAGTTCTATACGGAAACACATAACAGGGGGATGACAGACTTATCTGAATCGGCAGCCCCCGGCAACCTTGGCTTGACGTGGTTGGATCCCTGTATCTTCAGCCCCCGGCAGTCTTGGCCTGTCGGGGCCGGAGCGCCGGTTCGTCCTCTTTTTCCCAAGCGGCTCAGCAGAAGTGTCCACGTGCCCTACGCACCAAAGAGAACAAAAAGACGCGCACTCGACCTCTAGGCCAGGGGTTAGTCGCTGCTAAGCACTATCAACCCTAACCGAGGGAGAGACTTAACCTAGCATGCATGCTATAACTTAGGGTGCCAGCGCTTCGTTTATTTATGCTCAGGTCTGCGCCTGGCTTTGTATAGAGGGTTACATGCCTTGCCGGCAAGGCTTGTACAAAAGGTGGTTTGCCGAGAGGCCCGACAACCGCGCCTTATGGGTAAAACTTGCGAAGATGTTCGATGTTCCAGGAATTGCTCACTGGGACATCATCTTTGGTCTCCAGGTGGACTACACCGGGCCTGGTGACTCGTATTACCCGATAAGGGCCTTCCCACTTTGGCGTCAACTTGTTGGAATTCTTGGCCGACTGAACGCGCCGAAGAACAAGGTCGCCTTCCTTAAAGCTTCGGGCATGAACCTTGCGGCTATGGTAGTGGCGCAAGGCTTGCTGGTAGCATGCTGCTCTCACCGCCACCCGAAGATGATCTTCCTCAAGGAGCGTTGCGTCATCTTGCCGCAATCGCTCTTGCTCAAGCTCGTCATAAGCGAGCACTCGAGGTGATCCGTATATGAGTTCCGTGGGGAGAACTGCTTCTGCCCCGTATACCAGGGCAAAGGGTGTCTGGTCGGTGGCTCGATTTGGTGTCGTTCTGATCTACCAAAGAACCGCCGACAACTCATCAATCTAGCGCCTTCCGCTTTTGTGCAGCTTGTCAAAAGTCTTTGTTCTCAGGCCTCGTAGTACTTCAGCATTTGCCCTCTCCGCCTGGCCGTTGCTCCGTGGGTGTGCCACGGAAGCGAAACAGACCTTGCTACCGAGGTCCTGGGTGTACTGCATGAAGGTGTGGCTTGTGAACTACGTGCCGTTGTCGGTGATGACTCTGTTTGGCACACCAAACGGCAGACTAGTCCCTTGAAGAACTTGACGGCTGACTGTGTTGTCACCTTCCTCACTACTTCCACTTCCGGCCATTTTGTGAACTTGTCAATTGCAACATATAAGTACTCAAATCCCCTGACGGAACGGGGGAAGGGGCCCAGTATGTTGAGCCCCCAAACCGAAAACGACCAGGAGAGAGGGATTGTTTGAAGGGCTTGAGCTGGTTGATGAAGCTTCTCCGAATGGAGCTGCCACGCTTCACACCTGGTTACTAGTGCCGTCGCATCCTGGAGGGCGGTGGGCCAGAAGAAGCCTTGCCAGAATGTCTTGTCGGCAAGGGCCCTCGACCCTATGTGGGAGCCACATATGCCTCCATGTATCTCTGCCAACAGCTCCAGTCCTTCCTTCCGGGGAATGCACTTCAATTTCAGACTGTTCGGTCTTTTTCTGTATAGGACGTCATCGACCAACTGGTACAAGGCAGACCAACGGGCTACTTTTTCCAATTCTTCCTGCTCCTCAGGAAGTTCCCCTGTCTGGAGGAAATAGACGGTATGCTGTGCCCATGCCAGAGCCTGGGGCTCGACGGCAAGCATCAAAGCCATCTCTTTTGCCACGGGGGCAGCCGTCTCTAGGCCAGGGCTTGGCGCCCTGCCGGAGCCAGCTGCCCCTTGGCAGGCTCGGAATCCGCGGCAACACCCTTGCCAGCGGCCCCTGGGGGCTCGGCCGGAAAGTACTTGCTGGGGCCTGATTTCCTCCGCTTGTTCTGCTCCGTTGATGGTTTGACGGATGGTTGAGTTAACCGAAGCAAAAAGGTACCTGGTTCCACAGGTAGCTTAAATGCAGCACGCTTTGACAGGTAGTTATCGATGTCGTTCTCCGCTCGGGGAACGTGCTCCACTTGTATACCGTCGAAGCGCTCCTCCAGCTTCCTCACCTCATCTACGTAGGCCTCCATTAACGGACTCTGGTAATCTTTGTTGACCTGTCTGACGACAAGCTGCAAATCACCCCTGACGATGAGCTTCTTCACCCCGAGGTCTGCCGCGATCCTGAGACTGGCAAGCAGCCCCTCGTACTCAGCAGTTTTGTTTGTGGACATCTCCCTGGGAAAGTGCATGGATCACATACTTGAGCTGCTCTCCGGTGGGTGCGACAAGCAGCACGCCGGCACCGGCGCCTTGCAGCGAGAAAGCCCCATCAAAGTACATGATCCAGTCACGACTTGCTTCCTTGCCGAGGAGAGCGGTCTCCTGGATTTCTTCGTCGGGCTTTGAGCTCCATTCTGCAATGAACTCCGCCAAGACCCTGCTCTGGATTATCGAAGTACTTTCAAACTTCAAATCAAAGCTTGACAACTCCAGGGCCCACTCCACAATCCTCCTGGTTGCATTTGGGTTATGCAATATCCGTTGCAACGGGAGGCGGGTGACGACAGTGATCTCGTGGGCTTGGAAGTAATGATGCAGCTTCCTCGAGGCCATAAGGAGGCTGAAGAGCAATTTATGCACACCGGAGTACCTTGACCTGGCTCCCTGCAAGAGGGAGCTGACAAAGTAGACCGGGTGCTGCATCATCTTCTTCTTCTGCGCCACTTCACTTGGTTGCGCGGGCCCTGTCCCGATGGCGTCAGACTCTGCCGGGGGCCTTGCCTTGCCAGCACCAGGCCCTGCCGGGGGAGTCTCTGACCTGCCATCTGCCGGTCCTGACGTTGCCACTGCCTCTTCGTCGACCTCCCTCTGTGCCACTAGGCGCTGACCACTTGATTCGTTGCCGCCAGATACAACAGCAACGACTCTTGTGGTTTAGGCGCAACCAGTATTGGCGTAGAGGAAAGGTATTTCTTCAGATCCTGCAACGCCGCCTCGGCCTCTAGGGTCCACTCCATTGGGCCTGCCTTCTTCAAGATTTTGAAAAAGGGAAGGGCACGCTCAGAGGACTTGGAGATGAACCTGCTCATGGCGGCAACGCAGCCAGTGAGCCGGCGCACATCCTTGATCCACTTGGGTGCCTCAATCTGCTCAATAGCCTTGATCTTGTCTGGGTTTGCCTTGATCCCACGCTGCGACACAAAGAACCCGAGAAGTTTTCCTGACGGGACGCCAAAGACACACTTCTCAGGGTTCAGCTTGAGGTTGATCTTGCGTAAGTTGGCAAACGTCTCTTCTAAGTCTTGTACAAGGGTCGCCTTGTCCTTGGTTTTGACCACTATGTCATCCATATACGCTTCCATATTTCTATGTAGCTGGGGCTCAAAACCAATCTGGACCACCCTTGTGAATGTCGAGCCAGCACTCTTCAACCCGAAAGGCATCCGTAAAAAGCAATACGTACCACATGGGGTGATAAATGTTGTCTTCTCTTCATCTTCTCTTCTCATGAAGATCTGGTGGTAGCCCGATTAGGCGTCGAGGAATGACAACAGATCACACCCCGCAATGGAGTCAACAATCTGGTCGATGCGCTGCAATGGGAAGGGGTCCTTAGGACAAGCCTTATTGACATCTGTGTAGTCAATACACATCCTCCACTTCCCACTTGCCTTGCGCACCACCACCAGATTGGCCAACCACGTCGGATGGAGCACTCCTCTCACCAAACCTGCCGCTTCCAATTTCCTGATCTCCTCTGTGATAAACTCATGTCGTTCCAAAGCTTGCTTCCTAACCTTATGCTTGACGGGTCGTGCATGGGGACAGACAACAAGGTGGTGCTCAGTCACTTCCCTGGGAACTCTAGGGATGTCGGATGCTTGCCACGCAAACACATCGACATTCGCCCACAGGAAAGTGACGAGCATGCCTTCCTATTTGCTATCGAGGGTGGAGCTTATGGTGAAAGCCCCTCCCGTGCCGTCCTCCTTGACGGACACCCTCTTGGTCTCTGGTGGTGCAGCTCTGGATTTCTTGCTCTTGCCCGTAGAGCTCTCGGGCACGTCCTCGCGGTAGCACAACACTCCAAAGAGGTGCGCTTGCCGGAGTGGGTGCGAGAGGTCTTGCCGGTCTTCTTCTGCCCTCCCGGGGCTTCAATGGCAGGAGCAAGTGCCTTGGCGGCAGCTGCTGCAACTGCTTCTCGATAGAGTTAGTCAGCGCAGATCAGCGCGTCCTTCTTGTCGGAGGGGATGGTGATGATGGTCATCGGCCCAGGCATCTTCAGCGTGTTGTAGGTGTAGTGCGACGCCGCCATGAACTTGGCTAGTGCCGGGCAGCCGAGGATCCCGTTGTAGGGCAAGGGGATCTTGGCCACATCGTAGACGATCCTTTCCGTCCCGTAGTTCAACTCACCCCCAAACGTCATGGGCAATGTGACCTTCCCCTTCGGCTGGCTCCTTCTCGGACTGACCCCTTGAAACGTACCCGTTTCCTCGACATCTCCATCAGGAATTTGCAGCCTTTTGATCACGACGTGCGAGATCAAGTTTAGGTCGGCCCTGCCGTTAACCAACAACTTGTTCACCTTGAGGTTCCGTATCGTTGGCGAGACCAACAATGGCAAACACCCGACCGCAGTTGTGCAGTCAGAGTGGTCCTTGGCGTCAAAAATGAGGGGCGTGCTAAACCACTTCAGTGGCTTCTGAGCGTCGAACAATGGCTCTGTTGCTGTAATCTCACGCGCCCACTGCTTGAGCTGGCAGTGAGAAGTGTGCAGCGAGGCACCACCATCGACGCGCATGGCCTCCGTAGCTTTCTGAAACTCTTGCTCGCTGGACTCGTCGTCCTCGTCATGATCATCATCTTCCTGCTTCTTGTCGCGGCCCCGACCGGGCCTCTCTCACTGGTTATCCTTACCGCGGCGGCCTCCTTACCCGCCACGCTTCTTGCCGGATCCTTCGGCACTGATGACCCACAAGTATAGGGGATCTATCATAGTCCTTTCGATAAGTAAGAGTGTCGAACCCAACGAGGAGCAGAAGGAAATGATAAGCGGTTTCCAGCAAGGTTTTCTCTGCAAGTACTGAAATAAGTGGCAACAGATAGTTTTGTGATAGGATAATTTGTAATGAGCAACAAGTAACAAAAGTAAATAAAGTGCAGCAAGGTCGCCCAATCCTTTTGCAGCAAAGGACAAGCCTGGACAAACTCTTATATGATGTAAAGCACTCTCGAGGACACATGGGAATATCGTCAAGCTAGTTTTCATCACGTTCATATGATTCGCGTTCGGTACTTTGATAATTTGGTATGTGGGTGGACCAGTGCTTGGGTGATGTCCTTACTTGGACAAACATCCCACTTATGATTAACCTCTATTGCAAGCATCCGCAAATACAACAAAAGTACTAAGGTAAACCTAACCATAGCATGAAACATATGGATCCAAATCAGCCCCTTACGAAGCAACACATAAACTAGGGTTTAAGCTTATGTCACTCTAGCAACCCATCATCTACTTATTACTTCCCAATGCCTTCCTCTAGGCCCAAATAATGGTGAAGTGTCACGTAGTCGACGTTCACATAACACCACTAGAGGAGAGACAACATACATCTCGTCAAAATACCAAACGAATACCAAATTCACATGACTACTAATAGCAAGACTTCTCCCATGTCCTCAGGAACAAAAGTAACTACTCACAAAGCATAAACATTTTCATGATCAAAGGGGTATTAATATGCATATAGGATCTGAACATATGATCTTCCACCAATTAAACCAACTAGCATCAACTACAAGGAGTAATTAACACTACTAGCACCCTACTAGCACCAATCCCGGACTTGGAGACAAGAATTGGATACAAGAGATGAACTAGGGTTTTGAGATGAGATGGTGCTGATGAATATGTTGATGGAGATTGCCCTCTCCCGATGAGAGGAGCATTGGTGATGACGATGGCGATGATTTCCCCCTCCGGGAGGGAAGTTTCCCCGGCAGAACAGCTCCGCCAGAGTCCTAGATTGATTCCGCCAAGGTTCCGCCGCGTGGCGGCGGAGTTTCGTCCGAGAAGATGGCTTATGATTTTTTCCCATCGAAAGACTCCATATAGCAGAAGATGGCCACCGGAGGGCCACCAGGGGGCCCATGAGGTAGGGGGCGCACCCTGGAGGGTAGGGCGCGCCCCCACCCTCGTGGGAAGGGTGTGGCCCCCCTGGTGATGTTCTTGCGCTCAGTATTTTTTATATATTTGGAAACATCATCCGTGAAGTTTCAGGACTTTTGGAGCTGTGCAGAATAGGTCTCTAATATTTGCTCCTTTTCCAGCCCAGAATCCCAGCTGCCGGCATTCTCCCTCTTTATGTAAACCTTGTAAAATAAGAGACAATAGGCATAAGTATTGTGACATAATGTGTAACAACAACCTATAATGCAATAAATATTGATATAAAAGCATGATGCAAAATGGACGTATCAACTCCCCCAAGCTTAGACCTCGCTTGTCCTCAAGCGAAAAGCCGAAATCGAAAAATATGTCCACATGTTTAGAGATAGAGGTGTCGATAAAAATAAAATACGGACATGAGGGCATCATGATCATTCTTAGAACAGCAACTTACATAATTCTTTGTCATATAATATCTGATGCTAGAGTAATAATTCAATTACAATATCAAGTATGAATCGTAAACTTCATTGAAAACTAACAAACTACAATCTCGGTCATTGAAGCAATTGCAATTTATCATAACATAGGGAAGAGTCAATGTATAAGAGATTTTCAGCAAGTACACATACTCAACTATCATATAATCTTTCACAATTGCTTACACTCATGCAATACTTATGGGTATGGAGTTTTAATCGTACAAAAAAAGATAGGGGCTTATAGTTTTGCCTCCCAATGTTTTACCTCAAGGGTAATGTCAACAGTAATAGTTCATGAAAACTCACATCCAATTAGCCATATATACCAGGATATTTCCAACATATTGTGCTTGCCAAAGGATAAAATGTAAAAAGGAAGGGTGAAGATCACCATGACTCTTATGCAATGTAGGAGATAAAAGTAAAAGATAGGCCCTTCGCAGAGGGAAGCAGAGGTTGTCATGCGCTTTTATGGGTTGGATGCACAAAATCTTAATGCAAAAGAACGTCACTTTATATTGCCACTTGTGATATGGACCTTTATTATGCAGTCTGTCACTTCTATTACTTCCATATCACACACTCATATAAAGCTTATTCCCTCCACACCAATCAATCATACATATTTAGAAAGCAATTTTTATTGCTTGCACCGATGACAACTTACTTGAGGGATCTTACTCAATCCATAGGTAGATATGGTGGACTCTCATGGCAAAACTGGGTTTAGGGATATTTGGAAGCACAAGTAGTATATCTACTTGGTGCAAAGAATTTGGCTAGCATGAGGGGAAAGGCAAGTTCAATCATGTTGGATGATGCATGACAATATAATTTATCTCAGATGTAAGGAAACATAACCCATTACATTGTCTTCCTTATCCAACGTCAACTCTTTAGCATGTCATATTTTAATGAGTGCTCACAATCATAAAAGATGTCCAAGATAGTATATTTATATGTGAAGACCTCTATTTCTTTATTAATTCCTATTAATTGCAACGATGACCAAAACTGTGTTTGTCAACCCTCAATAACTTTTATTCATCATACTCTTTCTATGTGAGCTCATTACTCTCCATAAGACTCACATGATCTCTTTGTTTCTTTTTATTTCTTTCTCTTTCCTTTTATTCCTTTAGGATCATGGCAAAATAATCAAGCCCTTGGCTCAACACTAATCTTTATTATATAGCTCATGGACTCGATTACATAGAAGGATAAAAAAACAAAACTCACAACTATATCTTACTAAGAACTTTTATTCTACTAGATCAAGATTTTATCAAAAGGATCGAACTAAGAAAAACGGTAAAGATAAAAGTGATGGTGATACGATACCGGGGCACTCCCCCAAGCTTGGCAGTTGCCAAGTGGAGTGCCCATACCCATTTAATTATGTCTCTCTTTTCGGGGATGGTGATGTGATGTTCTTGGCGATGATGCCCCTCAAGATACGATTCTCCTCCTCAAGCTTATTGACTTGCTAGTTGAGGTCCATTATTTCCTTTCGGAGTTTTCCTATAATAGCCAAAGCTCCCTGCACCCAAGGGTGTTGCATAGCTGCGGGAGAACCAGTGACACTCTTTTTCATATTATCATAAGAAAGAAATCTAACATTGAAAGGGATAACCGAGTTTGGAATAGCCGAGCTCTGCAATTCACCCATTGTGAATCCAACTCGGAAGCGGGAAGTGACTTCTTGATCCTCTTCCATGGCATCTATCCTCTTCAATTTGGCCTCCATCTCTTCCTCCGTTGCTGGCCCAAAGAGGTCAACATTGTTGTTTTTCATTGATCTCGGTGCCGGGTGAGACACCCGGCTCTCCCTGACTGATTCTTGCGAAGACATCTTGCTCTAATCTACAACAACAACAACTTGAAACACAAAACAGCGGATAATTGTGTGATACGGGAGTCAAAAACCCCGGGAGATTATATAATGAATTTTTATCGACCAAAATATGTGTCGTGTACGAAAACAGAGTCCGGAGAGCACACGAGGTGCCCACGAGGTAGGGGGCGCACCCAGTAGGGTAGGAAGCGCCCTCCACCCTCGTGGAGGCCTCGTGTCCTTCCCGGACTGCTGCTTATTTTTCTATTTTTCTAAATATTCCAAAACAGAGAAATATTGCCTTAAAAACTGTTTTGGAGTCGGTTTACTTACCATACCACATACCTATTCCTTTTCGGAGTCTGAAACATTCCGGAAAGTGTCCCTTATGTATTCATCTGGGGTTACGGTTTCTATAACATTGGTTTCAACATTTATGGGATTACCTGAGATATAATGTTTGATTCTTTGACCGTTCATCACCTTCGGATTTGTGCCTTCGAAGTTGTTGATTTTTATGGCACCAGAACGGTAGACCTCCTCGATAACGTAAGGACCTTCCCATTTAGAGAGAAGCTTTCCTGCAAAAAATCTTAAACGAGAGTTGTATAGCAATACATAATCACCTACATTAAACACATGCTTTTGTATCCTTTTGTCATGCCATATTTTAACTTTTTCTTTAAACAACTTGGCGTTTTCGTAGGCTTGGGTTCTTCATTCATCAAGTGAGCTACTATCAAATAACCTCTTCTCACCGGCAAGTTTAAAATCATAATTAAGTTCTTTAATAGCCCAATAAGCCTTGTGTTCTAGTTCGAGAGGTAAGTGACATGCTTTTCCATAAACCATTTTATACGGAGACATACCCATAGGACTTTTATATGCAGTTCTATAGGCCCATAATGCATCATCAAGTTTCTTGGACCAATTCTTTCTAGATCTATTAATAGTCTTTTGCAAAATTAATTTGAGCTCTCTATTACTCAATTCTACTTGACCACTAGACTGAGGATGATAAGGAGATGCAATTCTATGATTAACATCATATTTAGCAAGCATTTTACGAAAAGCACCATGAATAAAATGTGAACCACCATCAGTCATTAAATATCTAGGGACTCCAAATCTTGGAAAAATAACTTCTTTAAGCATTTTAATAGAAGTGTTATGATCAGCACTACTAGTTGGAATAGCTTCTACCCACTTAGTAACATAATCAACAGCAACTAAAATATGTGTATAACCATTAGAGGAAGGAAAAGGTCCCATATAGTCAAAGCCCCAAACATTAAATGGTTCAATAACAAGTGAATAATTCATAGGCATTTCTTGACGTCTACTAATATTACCAATTCTTTGACATTCATCACAAGATAAGACAAACTTACGGGCATCCTTGAAGAGAGTAGGCCAAAAAACCAGATTGTAGTACCTTATGTGCAGTCCTATCTCCAGCATGGTGTCCTCCATAAGCTTCGGAGTGACACTTGCGTAGGATCTGTTCCTGTTCATGCTCAGGTACACAACATCTAATAACACCATCTACTCCTTTATAAAGATGTGGGTCATCCCAAAAGTAATGCCTCAAATCATAGAAGAACTTTTTCTTTTGCTGGTATATGAAACTAGGTGGTATAAACTTAGCAACAATGTAATTAGCATAATCAGCATACCATGGAGCAGTATGAGAAGCATTTATGACATTTAATTGCTCATATGGAAAACTATCATCAATAGGTAATGGGTCATCAAGCACATTTTCTAACCTAGACAAGTTGTCTGCAACGGGGTTCTCAGCTCCTTTTCTATTAACAATATGCAAATCAAATTCTTGTAGCAAGCGAACCGATCTAATAAGTCTAGGTTTAGCATCTTTCTTTTCCATAAGATATTTAATAGCAGCATGATCAGTGTGAATAGTTACTTTAGAATCAACAATATAAGGTCTAAACTTATCACAAGCAAATACAACTGCTAAGAATTCTTTTTCAGTAGTAGCATAATTTCTTTGAGCATTGTCTAGAGTTTTACTAGCATATTGAATAACATTTAGTTTCTTATCAACTCTTTGTCCTAGAACAGCACCTACAGCATAATCACTAGCATCACACATAATTTCAAAGGGTAAATTCCAATCAGGTGGCTGAACAATAGGTGCAGAGATCAATGCTTTCTTAAGTATTTCAAATGCTTCTACACAATCATCATCAAAAACAAATGGTATATCTTTTTGTAATAAATTAGTCAGAGGCCGAGAGATTTTTGAGAAGTCCTTAATGAACCTCCTATAAAAACCGGCATGACCAAGGAAACTTCTTATACCTTTGATGTCCTTGGGACATGGCATCTTTTCAATAGCATCAACCTTGGCTTTATCAACTTCAATACCTCTTTTAGAAACTTTATGCCCCAAGACAATACCTTCATTAACCATAAAGTGGCACTTTTCCCAATTCAAGACAAGATTAGTTTCTTCACATCTCTGAAAAACTCGATCAAGGTTGCTCAAGCAATCATCAAAAGAAGATCCATAGACGGAAAAATCATCCATGAAAACCTCACAAATCTTTTCACAAAAGTTAGAGAATATAGCCATCATGCATCTTTGAAAGGTAGCAGGTGCATTACATAAACCAAAAGGCATACATCTATAAGTGAAAGTACTAAAAGGGCAAGTAAAAGTAGTCTTTGATTGATCTTTGGCTGACACATGTATTTGAGAGAAACCAGAATAACCATCTAGAAAGCAAAAATGTGTATGTTTAGATAATATTTCTAGCATTTGATCAATAAAAGGTAAGGGGTAATGATCCTTTTTAGTAGCCTTATTTAATTTGCGGAAATGAATTACCATCCTATAGCCTGTAATAATTCTTTGAGGAATCAATCCATCTTTATCCTTAGGAACAACAGTAATACCTCCTTTCTTAGGGACACAATGGACATGGCTTACCCACTGACTATCAGCAACGGGATAAATTATACCTGCCTCAAGGAGCTTTAGTATCTCCTTTCTTACCACTTCTTTCATTTTAGGATTCAGCCGGCGTTGATGATCACAAACTGGTTTAGCATCTTCTTCCAAATTAATTTTATGTTGACATAGAGTGGGACTAATGCCCTTAAGATCATCAAGAGTATACCCAATAGCGGCACGGTGCTTCTTCAGAGTTTTCAATAATCTCTCTTCTTCATGTTCTGAAAGGTTAGCACTAATAATAACATGATATATCTTTTTCTCATCAAGATAAGCATATTTAAGAGTATCAGGTAACGGTTTAAGCTCAAACACGGGATCACCCTTGGGTGGAGGAGGATCCCCTAGGATTTCAACAGGTAAATTGTTTTTCAGCATAGGTTCCTGTTTAAAGAATACTTCATCTAATTCCCTTCTTTCATTCATAAACATATCGTTTTCATGGTCTAGCAAATATTGTTCTAAAGGATCACTAGGAGGTATGGCAATAGAAGCAAGACCAATAATTTCATCCTTACTAGGTAATTCTTCTTCACGATGTTGTCTACTAAATTTAGAAAAATTAAATTCATGAGTCATATCATCTAAACCGATAGTAACAACATCTCTTTTGCAATCTATGGTAGCATTAATAGTATTTAAGAAGGGTCTACCAAATATAATGGGACAAAAGCTATCTTGTGGGGAACCAAGAACAAGAAAATCAGCAGGATATTTAGTTTTCCCACACAAGACTTCAACATCTCTAACAATTCCCATTGGTGAATGATGTCTACTACACAACCTTCTTCTTGTAGACGTTGTTAGGCCTCCAAGTGCAGAGGTTTGTAGGACAGTAGCAAATTTCCCTCAAGTGGATGACCTAAGGTTTATCAATCCGTAGGAGGCGTAGGATGAAGATGGTCTCTCTCAAGCAACCCTGCAACCAAATAACAAAGAGTCTCTTGTGTCCCCAACACACCCAATACAATGGTAAATTGTATAGGTGCACTAGTTCGGCGAAGAGATGGTGATACAAGTGCAATATGGATGGTAGATAAAGGTATTTGTAATCTGAAATTATAAAAACAGCAAGGTAACTAATGATAAAAGTAAGTGTAAACGGTATTGCAATGCGTTGAAACAAGGCCTAGGGTTCATACTTTCACCAGTGCAAGTCCTCTCAACAATAATAACATAATTGGATCACATAACTATCCCTCAACATGCAACAAAGAGTCACTCCAAAGTCACTAATAGCGGAGAACAAACGAAGAGATTATGGTAGGTACGAAACCACCTCAAAGTTATTCTTTCCAATCAATCTATCGGGCTATTCCTACAAGTGTCACAAACAGTCCTAGAGTTCGTACTAGAATAAGACCTTAAGACACAAATCAACCAAAACCGTAATGTCACCTAGATACTCCAATGTCACCTCAAGTATCCATGGGTATGATTGTACGATATGCATCCCACAATCTCAGATTCATCTATTCAACCAACACATAGAACCTCAAAGAGTGCCCCAAAGTTTCTACCGGAGAATCACGACGAAAATGTGTGCCAACCCCTATGCATAGGTTCATGGGCGGAACCCGCAAGTTGATCACCAAAACATACATCAAGTGAATCACGTGATATCCCATTGTCACCACAGATACGCACGGCAAGACATACATCAAGTGTTCTCAAATCTTTAAAGACTCAATCCGATAAGATAACTTCAAAGGGGAAACTCAATCCATTACAAGAGAGTAGAGGGGGGGGGAGAAAACATCATAGGATCCAAATATAATAGCAAAGCTCGCGATACATCAAGATCGTATCACCTAAAGAACACGAGAGAGAGAGATCAAACACATAGCTACTGGTACATACCCTCAGCCTCGAGGGAGAACTACTCCCTCCTTGTCATGGAGAGCACCGGGATGATGAAGATGGCCATAGGAGAAGGATTCCCCCCCTCCGGCAGGGTGCCCAAACGGGTCTAGATTGGCTTTCGGTGGCTATGGAGGCTTCTAGCGGCGGAACTCCCGATCTATTGTGCTCTCTGATGTTTTTAGGGTATATGGAGATATATAGGCGGAAGCAGTACGTCAGGGGAACCACGAGGGGCCCACGAGGGTGGAGGGCACGCCCAGGGGGTGGGCGTGCCCCCTGCCTCGTGGCCTCCTTGTTGCTTCCCTTACGTGGACCCCAAGTCTCCCGGGTTGCTTTCCTTCCAAAAATAAGTTCCGTGAAGTTTCAGGTCAATTGGACTCCGTTTGATTTTCCTTTTCTGCGATACTCTAAAACAAGAAAAAAACAGAAACTGGCACTGGGCTCTAGGTTAATAGGTTGGTCCCAAATAATATAAAAGTGTATGATAAAGCCCATAAACATCCAAAGTTGATAATATAATAGAATGGAACAATCAAAAATTATAGATACGTTGGAGACGTATCAGCATCCCCAAGATTAATTCCTGCTCATCCTCGAGTAGGTAAATGATAAAAACAGAATTTTTGATGTGGAATGCTACCTAACATATTTCTCTAAGTAATTCTTCTTTATTGTGGCAAGAATATTCAGATCCATAAGATTCAAGACAAAAGTCTAATGTTGACATAGAAATAATAATACTTCAAGCATACTAACTAAGCAATTATGTCTCTTCAAAATAACATGGCCAAAGAAAGTTATCCCTACAAAATCATATAGTCTGGCTATGCTCCATCTTCACCACACAATGTATTCAAATCATGCACAACCCCGATGACAAGCCAAGCAATTGTTTCATTTAATAATTGTTTCACCATTTAATAATTGTTTCATACTTTTGATGTTCTCAAAATTTTTCAATCTTCACGCAATACATGAGCATGAGCCATGGATATAGCACTATAGGTGGAATAGAATGGTGGTTGTGGAGAAGACAAAAAGGGAGAAGATAGTCTCACATCAACTAGGCGTATCAATGGGCTATGGAGATTCCCATCAATAGATATCAATGTGAGTGAGTAGGGATTGCCATGCAACGGATGCACTAGAGCTATAAGTATATGAAAGCTCAACAAAAGAAACTAAGTGGGTGTGCATCCAACTTGCTTGCTCACGAAGACCTAGGGCATTTTGAGGAAGCCCATCATTGGAATATGCAAGCCAAGTTCTATAATGAAAAATTCCCACTAGTATATGGAAGTGATAACATAGGAGACTCTCTATTGTGAAGATCATGGTGCTACTTTGAAGCACAAGTGTGGTAAAAGGATAGTAGCATTACCCCTTCTCTTTTTTCTCTCATTTTTTATTTTTTATTTTTTTATTTGGGCCTCCTCCTTTTTTATGGCCTCTTTTCTCTTCCTTTTTTATTTGGGTTACTTTGGCCTCTTTTATTTTTTTTATTTTCGTCCGGAGTCTCATCCCGACTTGTGGGGGAATCATAGTCTCCATCATCCTTTCCTCACTCGGACAATTCTCTAATAATGATGATCATCACACTTTTATTTACTTACAACTCAAGAATTACAACTCGATACTTAGAACAAGATATGACTCTATATGAATGCCTCCGGCGGTGTACCGGGATGTGCAATGATGCATGAGTGACATGTATGAAATAATTATGGACGGTGGCTTTGCCACAAATACGATGTCAACTACATGATCATGCATAGCAATATGACAATGATGGAGCGTGTCATAATAAACGGAACAGTGGAAAGTTGCATGGCAATATATCTCGGAATGGCTATGGAAATGCCATAATAGGTAGGTATGGTGGCTGTTTTGAGGAAGGTATATGGTGGGTTTATGGTACCGGCGAAAGTTGCGCGGTACTAGAGAGGCTAGCAATGGTGGAAGGGTGAGAGTGCGTATAATCCATGGACTCAACATTAGTCATAAAGAACTCACATACTTATTGCAAAAATCTATTAGTTATCGAAACAAAGTACTTCGAGCATGCTCCTAGGGGGATAGATTGGTAGGAAAAGACCATCGCTCGTCCCCGACCTCCATTCATAAGGAAGACAATCAATAAATAAATCATGCTCCGACTTCATCACATAACGGTTCACCATACGTGCATGCTACGGGAATCACAAACTTTAACACAAGCATCTCTGAAATTCACAACTACTCAACTAGCATGACTATAATATTACCATCCTCATATCTCAAAACAATCATCAAGTGTCAAACTTCTCATAGTATTCAATGCACTTTATATGAAAGTTTTTATTATATCCCTCTTGGATGCCCATCATATTAGGACTAAATTCATAACCAAAGCAAATTACCCTGCTGTTTAGGACTCTCAAAATAATATAAGTGAAGCATGATAGTTCATCTATTTCTATAAAATAAAACCACCACCGTGCTCTAAAAAGATATAAGTGAAGCACTAGAGCAACAACAAACTACTCCGAAAAATATAAGTGAAGCTCAATGAGTAGTCGAATAATTATGCAACTATGTGAAGAATCTCTAACATTTAATAATTTCATATCTTGGTATTTTATTCAAACATCAAGCAAAACTAAATAAAATAAAATGACGCTCCAAGCATAACACATATCATGTGGTGAATAAAAATATAGCTCCAAGTAAAGTTACCGATGAACGAAGACGAAAGAGGGGATGCCATTCGGGGCATCCCAAGCTTAGGCTCTTGGTTGTACTTGAATATTACCTTGGGGTGCCTTGGGCATCCCCAAGCTTAGGCTCTTGCCACTCCTTATTCCATAGTCCATCGAATCTTCACCCAAAACTTGAAAACTTCACAACACAAAACTTAACAGAAAACTCGTAAGCTCCGTTAGTATAAGAAAATAAATCACCACTTAGGTACTGTAATTAATTCATTCATTATTTATATTGGTGTTAAACCTACTGTATTACAACTTCTCTATGGTTTATAAACTATTTTACTAGCCATAGATTCATCAAAATAAGCAAACAACACACTAAAACAGAACCTGTCAAAAACAGAACAGTCTGTAGTAATCTGGATCAAACGTATACTTCTGGAACTCATAAAATTATCAAATAAATTGTTGGACCTGAGTAATTTATCTATTAATCATCTTCAAAAAGAATTAACTAAATAGAACTCTCCAAATAAAAATGGCAGCAATTCTCGTGAGCACTAAAGTTTCTGTTTTTTACAGCATGATCATAAAGACTTCACCCAAGTCTTCCCAAAGGTTCTACTTGGCACAAACTCTAATTAAACACATAAAAACACATCTAAACAGAGGCTATATGAATTATTTATTACTAAACAGGAGAAAAAGGCAAGGAACTAAAATAAAATTGGGTTGCCTCCCAACAAGCGCTATCGTTTAACGCCCCTAGCTAGGCATGATGGTTTCAATGATGCTCACATAAAAGATAAGAATTGTTACATAAAGAGAGAATCATGAAGAATATGACTAGAACATTTAAGTCTAACCCACTTCATATGCATAGTGATTTTGTGAGCAAACAACTTGTGGGAACAAGAATCAACTTGCATAGGAAGGTAAAACAAGCATAACTTCAAAACTTTAAGCACATAGAGAGGAAACTTGATATTATTGAAATTCCTACAACCATATATTCCTCCCTCATAATAACTTTCCATAGCATCATGAATGAATTCAACAATAGAACTAGTACATAAATCATTCTTTTCATGATCTACAAGCATATAATTTTTATTACTCTCCACATAAGCAAAATTCTTCTCATTCGGAATAGTGGGAGTATCATAAGAAACTCAAATACTATAAATTGTTTCCACATTAAAAGAGTAATGTTCAAAAAAGGGGTAACCATAATCATGACAAGTTTTATAAATATAATCACTACTTTTTATAGCATAAGTATCATCACAATAATCATCATAAGTAGGAGGCATGCTATCATCATTATAAATTTGCATGTCAAAACTTGGGAGACTAAAAATATCATCTTCATTAAATGTAGCATCCCCAAGCTTGGGTGTCGGTGTACTAGAATAGGGGTACCCTAGTACCCCGAACTTGTGCACGGGCAGTTGCAGCACCCCGCGGCAAGGCTTGCCGGGCGAACGCCAAGATCCTCCGTGGTTCCCTTGGAGCCATTCAAGAACAAAGTATTTAAGCTCAGGAGACAAGGCCCCGGCAAGAGGAGCTTGCCGGGAAGGCCAACCAAGGCACTCCAAGGAACTTGCCGCGACGTGCCTCGCGCTCCGGCAAGGCAACAAGGCCCCGGCAAGAGGAGCTTGCCGGGAAGACCAACCAAGGTACCCCGAGGCCCGGTGAGCGACAAGCTTCCGGACCCGACAAGATAGCAGCAGTGGCAAGGCGCTTGTCGCGGCAGGCAGCCACTCTGTGCCCACGCTCCAGCACATCCACCAACGTGTCGTTCTGGGGGCCTATCCAGGCGCGCGTGGCGGGAGGCTGTGCAGCCAGCGGTTCGCAGTGGCATGCGAAGCTGACAAGATCGCCATCGTGGCGAACGGTGGCGCCCCTAACGGTCCCTTTCTGCACTGTTTGGGCGACTCAGACGGGCATTTAATGCCCTTGTCCCCTGCCGTCAGGGTTAGGTAGGGTGCACTGTACAAGTAACTGTACCAACCACCTCGCTTTTTACATTTGTACCCTTCTCTATGTTGCCACCTGTCGGTGACCCCTTTAGCGTATAAAAGGAGGCCCATGCGCAACGTAGAGGGGGTTCGGTTCGATTCATTCGTAAGCCAGAGAACACTTAGCGCTCGCGAGCAAGAACACAAGATAATACAACCAGACAAGCAGCAGTAGGAGTGTTATCTCTCCGGAGAGCTCCGAAGCTGGGTAAACTGCTCGTGTGCTTCGCCTCGATCTGCTCTTCGTGCGATCTCCGCCCCCCGCCGAACCGAAAGGGGCCCGGTCCGCCGGCCCCATAGGTGTTCATGGATCAGTTTCCCCGACATCTTTGGCGCGCCAGGTAGGGAGCGTCGAGATTGTGTGAACCTGATCCGGCATTCACATGAGCTAGATCTTCATTCCCTTCATCAACATGCCACCGAAGAAGAAGACTTCAGCGGCAGCCGCTCCGTCCACGTCACTTCCGCCACCGTTGGAGCAAACGGGTGGTGGAATGGACGCCGGCGGAAGAATGGACGTCGATGAGGAAGCTCATGAGGCTGCCAGGTCCAAGAACAAGGCTGCACAAACCTCGGCGACTGTACATGTTCCATGCCACTCTCAGGAGGCGCAAGACCAACAGCGTCATGGCACTTGCAGTGCCATACGCATGATAGGCCAAGACCAAGCTGGTGGATCTCGGGGCGCTCAAGACCAGCATGCACGCCAGCGTGCTGGCACGAGCGGGGAACGGTCGCCTGGACGGGATACTGCTCCTTCTAACATAGTTAGAAGTCCGAGCACGTCCCGCTCCTCGCGCCGTCCGCCACTGCCACCCACCACTCCAGCAGAAGCTTTGGCGCGAGCTCAACTTCTCCTAGATTACCCTCCGACGTCGGACAAGATCGACGAATGGAGGGCCACCATTCAAAGTCTCATCGGCTACGCCAACGGCGACACTCCATGGCGGCCAAGCGCGTCGCCGCCACGGCAGGGTTGCCAGGTGCGAGCCAGTGGCGACGAAACGGGTGGAGGTGCAACTACCATGCAATCACCACCCCAAAGGCCAAGATCGCCGACTCGCCGGATCCACCTCGACAGCGACTCCACTGCATCGTCGGATCCACGAGCTCGTCGCGATCAGCGCCAAGTTCTTCATGATCGGCAACAAGAAGACGTTCGAACTCGCATCGAGCACCGAAGAGAAGCGCTACGTCAATCCGACAAGCGCGCTGGGCCCTCTGTTGACATGCATGCGCCAGGGGAACCAGGCAATCTGCCGTACGCGGTAGGTTGCCCTGCGTTCACTCGTGAGCTGCGGCAAGTCCAGTGGCCCAGCACGAAGAACTTCAAGCCAGACGTACCGGAGAAGTACGACGGCAAGACGCATCCGTCAGAGTTCCTCAGCATCTACACCATCACGGTGCAGGCTGCCGGGGGACGGGATGACAAGATCCTTGCCAACTACTTCCCGCTGGTGCTCAAGCCCAACGTCAGATCCTGGCTCATGCACTTGCCGGACAACTCCATATCCTCTTGGGCTGATCTGTGCCATCAGTTTGTCGGTGCCTTCACAGGCGGACACAAACCTCATGGCTAGGAGAGTGATCTTCATCTGCTCGCCCAGAAGGAAGGAGAGCCCCTGCGCAAGTACATTCAGAGATTCAGCAGTGTGCAGCACAACATCCCAGACGTCCACCCTGCCGCGGTGATCAGCGCGTTCCATCAGAATGTGCGAAACCGCAGGATGCGGGAGGAAATGGCGATGTGCAAGATCAGGGACGTCAGTGAGTTATATGCACTGGCCGACTAGTGTGCACGTGCTGAGGAAGGGAGGAGACTCCCCGGAGAGAATGTAGGAGCAGGAGGATCTGACAGTGAAGATGCTGCCCCGGCAAGGAAAAACCGGCGGCGGAACAACAGAAGGAGGAAAGGCAAAGAGGTGCTAGTTGTTGAGCAGTCCGGCAACGGTGGTGGCGCCAAGGAAGCCAAAGCTGGTGACTCCGGCAAGGAGGTTGCCGCGGAAGTGGCGGTCGCCGACAAGCAGGACAGCACCAATAAGCAGTATTGCAAGATCCACCGCACCAAGGGCCATGATCTCCAGAACTGTAAGAAAGTCGAGCAGCTTGTTGAGCAACAGAAAGCTGAATACGAGCGGCGCGACAAGGAGAAGGCCCAGGAAGGTGCTGGGGGATTCGGCAAGAAACGTCCCGGCCAAGGAGGACGCCGCGGCAAGGCCAAGCAGCGGCAAGGAGACAGACCTCCTCGCGGCCGCGACAAGGATGAAGATGATGACGACGATGAAGACATGGATGATCAGGAGGCTGATAAGCAGGAGTTCCAGAAAGCCACAGAGGTCCTGTGCGTTGACGGTGGTGCTTCTTTGCATACCTCGCACCGCCAGCTCAAGCAGTGGGTGCGGGAAGTTAATGCAGCAGAACCACCCGTCGAGTCATGCAAGCCTCTGAAATGGTCCAGCACGCCTATCATCTTTGATATTGAGGACCACCCTGATCGCATAACTGCGGTCGGGTGCTTGTCGATGTTGGTTTCACCAACAATCCGCAACCTCAAGGTCACTAAGATGCTAGTTGACGGCGGGGCCGGCTTGAATCTGATCTCCTCCGCGGTGCTCCAGAAACTCCAGATCCCTGACAGCGAGCTCGAAGAGACCGGTACATTTCAAGGAATCAACCCGGGAAGGAGCAAGCCGAAGGGAAAGATCACATTGCCGGTAACATTTGGCAGCGAGCTGAACTTCAGGACTGAGAGGGTCACGTTTGATGTCGCTGACTTTGCATTACCTTACAATGGAATTCTTGGCCGTCCGGCACTCGCCAAGTTCATGGCAGCCTCTCACTATGCGTACAACGTACTGAAAATGCCAGGCCCGATAAGTGTCATCTCTGTCCCTGGCGACAAGAAGGATGCTCTTATCTGTGCCGACAAGATCTACCGGGAAGCAACAGCCGCAGCAGAATGCAAGACACTTGCCGCTGAAGCTCCCGGAGGGAAGAAGAAGACCAAGTCCGGCAAGAGCTCTGATGCCCACTCCGGCAAGCGCACCTCTTCGGAGTGCTGCACTACCGTCGAGGACGCACCATCGAGCTCCACCGGCAAGTGTAAGAAGGCAATGGCAGCTCCACCTGAGACCAAGAAGGTGTCCGCCAAGGAGGACGGCACTGGTGGTACCTTCACCATCAGCGCCACTCTTGACCCCAAATAGGAAGGCGCGCTCGTTGCTTTCCTGCGGGCGAATGTCGACGTGTTTGCATGGCAACCGTCTGATATCCCCGGTGTTCCCAGGAAAGCAATTGAGCACCACCTTGCCGTCTGTCCTCATGCGCGACCCGTCAAGCAGAAAGTCAGGAAACAGGCAGTGGAGCGCCAAGAATTCATCGCAGAAGAAATCAAGAAGTTGGAAGCAGCAGGCCTTGTTAGAGGAGTGCTCCATCCCACGTGGTTGGCCAATCCTGTTATCGTGCGCAAGGCTAACGGGAAATGGAGACTTTGTATTGACTTCACTGATGTTAATAAAGCTTGTCCCAAAGACCCATTTCCCTTGCCGCGCATTGACCAGATTGTTGACTCCACAGCCGGATGTGATTTGCTTTCATTTCTTGATGCATACTCAGGATATCATCAGATCTTCATGGCAGAAGAGGATGAAGAGAAAACCGCATTCATCACCCCGTGTGGCACGTACTGCTTCGTACGGATGCCTTTCGGTTTGAAGAATGCTGGTTCAACATTCGCAAGGGTAGTCCACCACGCTTTTGAGCCGCAGATGCACAGAAATGTGGAAGCCTACATGGATGACATAGTGGTCAAAAGCAAGAACAGGGCGACCCTGGTTCAAGATTTAGACGAGACATTTGCAAATCTGCGCAGGATCAACCTCAAGCTTAACCCCGAGAAGTGCATGTTTGGAGTCCCATCCGGCAAGCTTCTCGGGTTCTTCGTGTCTCAGTGGGGAATTGAAGCCAATCCCGACAAGATCAAGGCCATTGAGCAGATCGAAGCACCAAAGCGCGTCAAGGATGTACGAAGGCTTGCCGGTTGCGTGGCTGCTCTCAGCAGGTTTATCTCTAGATCTGCTGAGCACGCCCTGCCATTTTTCAAATTTTTTAAAAAGGCAGGTCCAATGAAATGGACTCCGGAGGCGGAGGCTGCGCTGCAGGACTTGAAGAGATACCTGTCCTCCACTCCAATACTTGTCGCACCTAAGCCGCAAGAGAAGTTGTTGCTGTATATAGTGGCAACCAATCAAGTGGTTAGTGCTGCGTTAGTGGCGGAGAGGGAGGCAGATGATGAGCCAGCAACCACGGCAGATGCATCCAGCGACAAGCAGGGGGCTTCGCCAACAAGCTCTGGTCCTGACAAAGATGGATCTGCGCAGGAGCATGATAAGATGCAGAAGAGAATGGTGCAGCATCCAATTTACTTTGTTAGTTCCCTTCTACAGGGGGCTAGATCAAGGTACTCTGGTGTGCAGAAGTTGCTTTTCGGCCTCCTCATGGCCTCGAGAAAGCTGCGCCATTACTTCCAAGCACATGAGATCACAGTCGCCACTCGCTTTCCGTTGAAGAGGATACTGCAAAATCCAGAAGCGACAGGCAGGATTGTCGAGTGGGCGCTGGAACTGTCAAGCTTTGGCCTCAAATTTGAGAGCACTTCAACTATCCAAAGCAGAGCATTGGCAGAGTTCATAGCAGAATGGACGCCAACCCCAGATGAAGAAATTCCAGAGACAAGCATCCCCGTCAAAGAGGCAAGCAAAGAGTGGCTGATGTACTTTGATGGTGCCTTCTCACTGCAAGGCGCTGGTGCGGGCGTGCTGCTTGTCGCACCCACCGGAGAGCACCTCAAGTACGTAGTCCAGATGCACTTTCCCAAGGAGCAAGCAACCAACAATACTGCAGAGTATGAAGGATTGCTTGCCGGTCTCAGAGTCGCAGCAGACCTTGGGATCAAGAAGCTCATTGTCAGGGGTGACTCACAGCTTGTCGTCCGCCAAGTGAACAAGAACTACCAGAGTCCATTGATGGAAGCATATGTTGATGAAGTGAGGAAGCTAGAAGAGCACTTTGACGGCCTATAGATGGAGCATATCCCAAGAGCTCAGAATGACATTGCTGATGGCCTGTCAAAGTGCGCCGCACTAAAGTTACCTGTGGAACCAGGGATCTTTGTGCTCAAGTTGACTCAACCATCCGTAACACCATCAACTGGGCAAAGCAAGCAGAGGAAGTTGGTTTCTGGTGACTACTTTCCGGCAGAGCTCCCCGAAGCCGCCGCCAAGAAAGTCCCCAAGATCAACACCAAGGATGCTGAGGGCAGTCTGCTCCGGCAAGCCTTATGGTTTGTTCCGTTGAAGCAGACGCTCCCGACAAGTTTTGCTCCGGCAAGCTTGCCGGGGAACATCAAGCTCCGGCAGGGCCGCAAGTCCTTGCCGTAGAAGCGGATGTTCCCGCAGCAGTAGATGTGCCTTTAGTCCTTGTTGTCGAGCCACAAGCTCCAGCATGGGCACAGTAGATTGTCCATTTCCTTCAGACAGGAGAACTTCCCGAAGAGCAAGAAGAAGCGGAAAGAGTAGCCCGGCAGTCAAGTATGTACCAGTTTATCGATAGCATACTGTACAGAAGAAGACTCAACGGTGTGAAATTGAAGTGTATTTGCCGGGAAGATGGACAAAAGCTGTTGGCAGAGATACATGGAGGCATATGTGGCCACCACATAGGCGCAAGAACACTTGCCGACAAAGCTTTCCGGCAAGGTTTCTTTTGGCCGACGGCCCTCCAGGATGCAACTGCACAAGTAACCAAGTGTGAAGTGTGCCAGTTCCACTCCAAACAGATACACCAGCCAGCTCAAGCTCTCCAGACGATCCCTTTATCCTGGCCATTTTCGGTCTGGGCGCTCGATATCCTCGGCCCCTTCCCCCGAGCTGTCGGGGGCTTTGAGTACTTGTACGTCGCAATCGACAAGTTCACAAAGTGGCCGGAAGTGCAGCCAGTGAGGAAGGTGACAGCACAGTCAGCAGTCAAGTTCTTCAGGTCAATTGTTTGCCGTTTTGGGATCCCTAACAGGATCATCACCGACAACGGCACGCAATTTACGAGCCGCACCTTCATGCAGTACGTCCAAGACCTTGGCGCCAAGGTCTGCTTCGCTTCTGTTGCTCATCCGAGAAGCAACGGTCAAGCAGAGAGGGCAAATGCTGAAGTGCTGCGCGGGCTCAAGACCAGAACTTTCGACAGGCTGCGCAAGTGCGGAAGAAACTGGATCGAGGAGTTGCCGGTGGTTCTTTGGTCGATCAGAATGATGCCAAATCGAGCCACTGGCCAGACACCTTTCGCTCTAGTCTATGGAGCAGAGGCAGTTCTCCCCACGGAACTCGTATACGGATCGCCTCGAGTGCTCGCTTACGATGAGCTTGAGCAAGAATAGCTGCGACAAGATGACGCACTGCTCCTTGAGGAAGATCGTCTTCACGCTGCTGTACGAGCTGCTCGATACCAGCAAGCTTTGTGCTGCTACCATAGCCGCAAAGTTAAGGCCAGAAGCTTCGAGGAAGGCGACCTTGTTCTTCGGCGCGTTCAGTCCGCCAAGAATTCCAACAAGTTGACGCCGAAGTGGGAAGGCCTTTATCGGGTGAAACGAGTCACAAGGCCCGGCGCTGTCCGCCTTAAGACCGAAGATGGCATTCCGGTGAGCAACTCCTGGAACATAGAACATCTTCGTAAGTTTTTCCCGTAAGGCGCGGTTGCCGGAACCCCGTTCCGGCAACCACCTTTTGTACAAGTCTTGCCGCTGTTGCATGTAATCCTTTGTACAAAGTCGGGCGCAGATCCCGTGCATAAATAGAACCCCATGTGCTCCGCACAACTTGTCCATTTCATGCATTAGTTTCCTTTCTTGCATGTGTTATCTGACATTTTGTGCAGCACATACATCCGGTAAGCAATAACGAGCCGAAGGGCTCCATATTATTATTTTCTCTTCTTTCTTCTTTTTCAACAAAGGAAAAGAAGGTTCCCTCGCACACATGTTTGCCGGGGGGAAGGAGAAGATTGTGGTATGGACCAGGCATCGTTCAAGCAAAGTTCTGCCTTGCCGGGAAGCAAACAACAGAAAAGCTAAGTTGCCAAAGTTTGAGCAATCAATTTTTAAATTTTTTGAGTTATCTTCCTCGAACGACCCTGCTTTGTATGGAAAACCTGTACGCGGAGGAACCAACTCGTGGCTAGTTGCGCCCTTACTTTGTTTCGAGTCCGCTCAACAACTTAAGTGTGCTGCATTTAGTCGCGACAAGGTTTCTTGTCGGAAGCAGCGCCGCCAGCAGGCTGCTGAAGTTCCGCACTCAGCGCTCGCGGCTCGGGCGCCTGCGCCGACAAGTTCCCTAGAAGTGTAGGGTAAAAACATACAAAGGAAGGAATCTAGTAGAGGAAATAACATAGCAATTGATAACAGAAATAAAGTTATATTACAAGATAACTTGTCGCAGCTCTAACAGAATGTTTTCATAACATGATTAGCAGCGACAAGGGAAAAGAAGAAATGGGCGGCCTAGTCTACGCGTCCGCCCTCGACCCTCTTAATCTCGCTCACCTTGTCCACAATGGGTGCGACAAGGGCCTTGAGTGCGTCCCGATTGGCGTCTGGCGGCAAGGACTTGAGGACGTTGGTGAAGCTGAGGCCTGGATTGTGGAAGGCCACCTTCATCAGCACCTTCTGGAGAACCCCGGCGCAGATTTTGCGCGACTCGTCGGCCAGCTGCTTTGGGATCCTCTCTCGGAGCCGCTGGAGTGTCGTCGCCACGCCCTTGAAGAACAAGCTGAGCTTGGCGCTGGGTTGGAGATTCTCGTCGGAAGGATAACCAAAGTCCTCCATCCCCAGCCGCGCCAGCTCCTCGTTGATGACTGCGGCAGTATTCACCAGACCCTCGGTCCAGTGCTCCACAGTGTCTCTGAACGAGTTCTGGGTAACTGCAATGCTCTCCAGCAGCGCCGCATCAGCCTTGACCTTCTCCGACAAGGTCTTCTCCCGCTCCTTGGCGGCCTCCAGCGTCTGCGTCAGCATGGCCAGCTTCAGCTCTAGGTCCGCGTTGGAATCCTTGGCGGCGCTGAGCTCCTTGCCCCTCTCAGCGAGAAGACCTTGCAGCTCACCGTGGGCGGCAGCATCCTTCTCACGCTCACGCTTGAGCGCGGCAAGCTCCTCGCCGCTCTTCCCAATGTTGGCCTCCAGCTGCGCCACCTTCTCCTCCAGCTCTTTCTTGGCGGCCTCTACGATCGCGGCAGCGTCCTTTGCCTCCTTGAGCGCCCCGCCAAGTGCTTGCTTGCGCTCGGCGAGCTCCTCCTCGTAGCTGTCGAGGTTGGCCTTCCGCTGCACCAATTCACCTTCTCGCGCGGACTGCTTCTCGGCGGCCAGCCTTTGTTCCTCCTCAGCTTCGGCCTTCTCGAGAAGGAAGGCCGTGCGCTCCTCGTCGAGTCGCTCCCGCTCCTGTGCCAGGGACCGGAGAGCTTCTTGATTCTGGCCCCGGAGCTCCTCCGCGCGCTTCTCCATGTCAACTCCCGCCTTCGCGACAAGCGCTTCCCGGGAAGCCAGCTTGGCTTGCCGGGCGCGGTAGAGTGACAGAAGCTTCCGTAGCAGCTGCTCCTCCTCAGGCTCGCCACTGCTGCTACCGGGCGCGTTGACCAACGACAGTCCGGCGGAGGCGAGCACCTCCTCATCAAAAGCTTCCCCCTCGACCGGCGCCCTGGAGCTCGACGCCCAGGGCAGCTTGATGAAGATACCGTCACCGGCCTTCAAGTAGGCGCCGGGCTGGGGCTCCTCGGAGCCCGGCTCCGCAGAAGCGGCAGAGGGATCGGCGGTCGGTGGAGCGCCTGGCGCTCCTGCGGCCTTAGGGTCGTCAGTGCGATCGCCCGACCCCTCACCGGCTTCTGCGGCGGCAGCCTTGGCGGCCTCCTCGCCGGCGGCCTCATCAGCACCGGTCCCTTCCTCGCCGGCGCCCTCTGTCTCCATTGGCTCAGCGGCAGATGGATCTGAAGAACGAAGAAGGGAGAAAAATCAATCAAAAATCCAAGAGAAGAAAATCAGAAGAAGAAGAACCCAAGGGAAAGTTTCTGGGCAAGTGAATTACCTGTGCCAAGGTCTGCAGTTGCGGTCTCGGACGCCGTAGGATCGATGGTGCTGCCCCTTGCCGGAGAGCGCTCCCTTACCGGGAACCCCTCCCTTGGCGGCATAGTCGAAGCAGATGGCGCTTCGGGGCCAGCTTCCGGGCGCTCCTGATGTGGCTGCTCTGCTCCTACACAAGTCAACAAGCAAGATATCAACAAAGGAAAAAGCACTCATGCGCGCCCGACAGCAGAAAGCTAACTATGAACTTACGCTGGGGGCTGCGCTGGGGGCTGCTTTGAGGAGTGATTGCCGGGTCCGTCAAGGTGGTCTCGGACCCACCTCCTGCCGACACGGTGGGGTCATCCTCGATGACGATCACCGCGGCCTTGGCTCTCTTCGCCGCTCTCTGGGCCAGCGTCCTGAAAAGAAAGGAGTCCAGATTGAAGCAAGTCAGATACAAGATATAAATAGCAAGATTGAAGAACTACAAGAGCACCAAGGAAACTTACTCTTCTTCCTCCTCGTCGGAGCTGAGCGTGGAAAGATCGAAGTCCGTCCCTCCTCCGGTGCGGCGAGGCGGAGGAGTAGGATCCCTTGCCCGCTTGGCGGGGGCAGGGGCGGTGGCCCGGGAAGATCCCGCTCCAGTTGCCGCTGCTGCGTGAGGCGCTCCCGCGGCAACATTGCTTGCCGCGGTAGAGCGCGTCGCACGGCTCGGCGGCTGTTGACCCGACCGCCGCCCCGCTGCGTCCCCGGCCCTACGAAGGCGCCTTCTTGGCGGGGCCGGGGGCTCCGCCTGCGGCAAGCCTTCTGAAGGCTCAGGCTCTTCCTCGCCGGCCTCACTCGGCTCAGCTTCAGAGCCGGCAGGCTCTTCCTCGCCAATGAACTCCGCGCGCTCGGCAAGGTTTGCCGCCTCTGCAGCCTCCGCCTCCTCCACAGTGAACCCAAACACGTCCGCGGCAGCTGCGGCCGCAACCTCTTCCGCCCTAGTGGCGATGCGCTGCAGCTCCTCGTCGGTGGTGTCACGAGTGAGGCCCTTCTGCTCGTCAGCGTGGACCGGCACTTCTTCCAAGTTGTCGAAGAACGCTTGCACGACGTCATCCGCAGGCTCTTGCCAAGTTGGAACGATTCCGTGTGAATCGCACAACGGCATCATGGCGCGGATCCGGTCAAGCGAAGAATTATTGCACAAAGGAACTACGCCCCTCGGCAGCGTGAATGGGTGCTGGGGGTCGCGTTTGAACAACTCCAGGAGCATTGCATCCAGCTCCAAGACGGTGACGTTGTAGTTGAGGCCCGGCCGCAACCTCATGATGTCCGCCGAGTTCTTGAATTCCCAGGCGGGCCTCCCCCTCTCCTGCAGGGGGGCGATGCGGCGGCGGAGGAAATCTGCGCCTACAGCACCTACAGTGAGCCCGGCAAGCCTGAGGCGAAGGATCCTAGTAATGGCAATCTTCAGCCTCTCGTCTTCCGGGGCCACGTTGCTCCAGTCATTGCCGCGCACTATTGGAGCTTGGCGCACGGCGGTGAAGGGCTGCGGATTCTCCTCGACGATCCAGCACCACTCCGCTCTCCACTCATCCCACTTGCTGCGGAGCTCACCCTCCAAGTACGCCTCCTTCTTGCCGACTCTCGAGATCCAGGCGATCCCTCCGGCAAGTGGCTCTCCTCTCTCTACCCGAGGTATGAAGAAGTGGCGGAAAAGGGCAACATTGGGGTGGACCCCGACAAAGTTTTCGCACAAATGTGTGAAAACTGCCATGGTCAGAACAGCGTTGGGGGTGAAGTCAAGGAGGCGGAACCCGTATGTGTTCATGATATCGCAAAAGAACTCCGAGAAGGGCGGGTAGAGCCTGCAATAGAAGAATAGCGCGAAGAATGGGTACCCGTTTGTAGCCAGCTCCGAAGCAGCGGCCGGGAGTACCCTCGTGCGTGGATGCGCACGCGTCTCCATCGCCCAAAAGAGGTAGAAGTACTCCCTTAGCTCCTGCACGCCGAGCTGGGGGGAGAAGATTGCCCGCTCCTTCCGCAGCACCGCGAGCCGCTGCGCCTCGGCCGACTTCACGCCCTTTCCCTTGTCGGCTTTCGGAGCCATGGCGGAGGTGGTGGGGGAGGTCGACGGCGTTGGTGATGCTGGTGGCAATGGGGGGCGGAGCGCTGCTCTCTCGGCTTCGAGAAGAAGGGGGGAGCGGCGGAGGTTCGTGAAGGTGGAGTAGTAGCAACCAGCAAGGGGGAACGAACTGCCCCTGTTTCCTCTGCTTATAAAGAGGGACAGGGCGGACGTTTCTCCCTTCCGAATAAAGAACCACCCACGATCTCTCCCACGACGCCGCATTCAACGCATGCCATTAGGGGAGAGCGCGGTGGATACGGAGCGAGATTCGGCGTGGCCCAGCCCGCGTGTGCCCGTGCCCTGTCTTGGGCCTGGCCCAACAGCGCTCGGCACCGTGTCTGGCCCAGGCCCGGGGGCTCCTATCGGTGTACTAGAATAGGGGTACCCTAGTACCCCGAACTTGTGCACGGGCAGTTGCAGCACCCCGCGGCAAGGCTTGCCAGGCGAACGCCAAGATCCTCCGTGGTTCCCTTGGAGCCATTCAAGAACAAAGTATTTAAGCTCAGGAGACAAGGCCCCAGCAAGAGGAGCTTGCCGGGAAGGCCAACCAAGGCACTCCAAGGAACTTGCCGCGACGCGCCTCGCGCTCCAGCAAGGCAACAAGGCCCCAGCAAGAGGAGCTTGCCGGGAAGACCAACCAAGGTACCCCGAGGCCCGGTGAGAGACAAGCTTCCGGACCCGACAAGATAGCAGCAGGGGCAAGGCGCTTGCCGCGGTAGGCGGCCACTCTATGCCCATGCTCCAGCACATCCACCAACGTGTCGTTCTGGGGGCCTCTCCAGGCACGCGTGGCGGGAGGCTGTGCAGCCAGCGGTGTGCAGTGGCATGCGAAGCTGACAAGATCGCCATCGTGGCGAACGGTGGCGCCCCTAACGGTCCCTTTCTGCACTGTTTGGGCGAATCAGACGGGCATTTAATGCCCTTGTCCCCTGCCGTCAGGGTTAGGTAGGGTGCACTATACAAGTAACTGTACCAACCACCTCGCTTTTTACATTTGTACCCTTCTCTACGTTGCCACCTGTCGGTGACCCCTTTAGCGTATAAAAGGAGGCCCATGCGCAACGTAGAGGGGGTTCGGTGCGATTCATTCGTAAGCCAGAGAACACTTAGCGCTCGCGAGCAAGAACACAAGATAATACAACCAGACAAGCAACAGTAGGAGTGTTATCTCTCCGGAGAGCTCCGACGCTGGGTAAACTGCTCGTGTGCTTCGCCTCGATCTGCTCTTCGTGCGATCTCCGCCCCCCGCCGAACCGAAAGGGGCCCGGTCTGCCGGCCCCATAGGTGTTCGTGGATCAGTTTCCCCGACATTGGGAAACATTAATTGCAGCAAATATATTCTCAAAAACATCATCTTCATCAAACATAACATCCCCAAGCTTGGGCCTTTTCATATCATAAGCATAATCACTCTCATAATTAATAGTATGGATAGCACCAATAGTATAGCAATTATCATATTCTTCCAAGAAAGTGCCAAAAAGATTTTCAAGATCATAAGAAGTATCATTATCTTCCACAATTATATTTTCATGAGGCACAATAGTAATAGGAGCAACATTATTTGGGAGAGATATCTTTTTACCTCTCTTCCTTTTTCTTTTCTTCTTCTTCACCACATCATGTGTGGGTTCAATCCTCTTTTTGGAGCTCCTTATTAATGAGATTGGTTGAATAGGCAGCTCCTCCTCGTTACCTGATTCATCATAAGAAATAATAGGAGGGTATTGGGAAGTCTCTTCCCTTTCATTAGTATTATCTTCATCTTTTATTTCTTTTCTTTTCTTTATGTAGTTGGCAATATAAGGATTTTCAATACAATTCACCACACAATACATATAAATTTCCTCTGGATCAAAATGAAGAACTCTATCAAGGGCAATTTTGGAATATCCTTAGTTATATGTTTCATTTCTTCATAACCCAAGAGCAAACTAAGTTCATTATGATGTGCAAGGGAAATCAAGTCATCACAATTTTTGGACATGATACAATCATGAAACAATTTGCATTGGGTACTGAAATGATCATGTTCATTACAAAGTTCACAGGTATGGCTAAGAAAGTTTAAATTTTCAGCACAATCATCTAGCCTTTCTTGCAACAATTTAGTTTCTAAGTACTTATGCCTCTTGCAATATCTATCTTCCCTATTTGGTGTGTACTTACAAACCCAATGCACTCCACAAAAATTGACATGTTTATAGGAGACATTTTCATCATAACTAGTGCAATCATCATTAGTACCATGGATATTCAAGGAGTTCGTACTAACAACATTGCAATCATGCTCATCATTCAAATATTTAGTGCCAAACATTTTAATGCATTCTTCTTCTAACACTTTGGCACAATTTTCCTTTCCGTCATACTCACGAAAGATATTAAAAAGATGAAGCATATGAGGCAAACTTAATTCCATTTTTTGTAGTTTTCTTTTATAAACTAAACTAGTGCTAAAACAAGAAACTAAAAGACTCGATTGCAAGATCTAAAGATATACCTTCAAGCACTCACATCCCCGGCAACGGCGCCAGAAAAGAGCTTGATCTCTACTACACAACCTTCTTCTTGTAGACGTTGTTGGGCCTCCAAGTACAGAGGTTTGTAGGACAGTGGCAAATTCCCCTCAAGTGGATGACCTAAGGTTTATCAATCCGTAGGAGGCATAGGATGAAGATGGTCTCTCTCAAGAAACCCTGCAACCAAATAACAAAGAGTCTCTTGTGTCCCCAACACACCCAATACAATGGTAAATTGTATAGGTGCACTAGTTCGGCGAAGAGATGGTGATACAAGTGCAATATGGATGGTAGATAAAGGTATTTGTAATCTGAAATTATAAAAACAGCAAGGTAACTAATCATAAAAGTGAGCGTAAACGGTATTACAATGCGTTGAAACAAGGCCTAGGGTTCATAATTTCACTAGTGCAAGTCCTCTCAACAATAATAACATAATTGGATCACATAACTATCCCTCAACATGCAACAAAGAGTCACTCCAAAGTCACTAATAGCGGAGAACAAACGAAGAGATTATGGTAGGGTACGAAACCACCTCAAAGTTATTCTTTCCAATCAATCAGTTGGGCTATTCCTATAAGTGTCACAAACAGCCCTAGAGTTCGTACTAGAATAACACCTCAAGACACAAATCAACCGAAACCCTAATGTCACCTAGATACTCCAATGTCACCTCAAGTATCCGTGGGTATGATTATACGATATGCATCACACAATCTCAGATTCATCTATTCAACCAACACATAGAACCTCAAAGAGTGCCCAAAGTTTCTACCGGAGAATCACGACGAAAACGTGTGCCAACCCCTATGCATAGGTTCATGGGCGGAACCCGCAAGTTGATCACCAAAACATACATCAAGTGAATCATGTGATATCCCATTGTCACCATAGATACGCACGGCAAGACATACATCAAGTGTTCTCAAATCTTTAAAGACTCAATCCATTACAAGAGAGTAGAGGGGGGGGGGGAGAAAACATCATAGGATCCAAATATAATAGCAAAGCTTGCGATACATCAAGATCATATCACCTCAAGAACACGATAGAGAGAGATCAAACACATAGCTACTGGTACATACCCTCAGCCCCCGAGGGAGAACTACTCCCTCCTCGTCATGGAGAGCACCAGGATGATGAAGATGGCCACCCGAGAAGGATTGCCCCCCTCCGGCAGGGTGCCGGAACGGGTCTAGATTGGCTTTCGGTGTCTACGGAGGCTTCTGGCGGCGGAACTCCCGATCTATTGTGCTCTCCGATGTTTTTAGGGTATATGGAGATATATAGGCGGAAGAAGTACGTCAGGGGAGCCACGAGGGGCCCACGAGGGTGGAGGGCGTGCCCAGGGGGTGGGCGCCCCCCCTCTGCCTCGTGGCCTCCTCATTGCTTCCCTTACGTGGACTCCAAGTCTCCCGGGTTGCTTTCCTTCCAAAAATAAGTTCTGTGAAGTTTCAGGTCAATTGGACTCTGTTTGATTTTCCTTTTCTGTGATACTCTAAAACAAGGAAAAAACAGAAACTTGCATTGGGCTCTAGGTTAATAGGTTAGTCCCAAAAATAATATAAAAGTGTATGATAAAGCCCATAAACATCCAAAGTTGATAATATAATAGCATGGAACAATAAAAAATTATAGATACGTTGGAGACATATCAGTGAAATAGTATCTCTATTGGCAAGTTTAATTGTGACATCAATATCTTCAATCTCAGCAGGTGTAATATCATGCATAACTTCTTTGTATAAGGAATAAGGTATTGCACTAACACTGCCACCCATATCACATAAGCCATGATAACAATGATCTCCTATTTTAACAGAAATAACAGGCATGCCTACTACAGGTCTAGGTTTATCTTTATCATGGGGTTTAGCAATTCTAGCAGTTTCATTAGAGAAATAAATAACATGCCCATCAATATTATCAGACAAGAGATCTTTAACAATAGCAATATTAGGTTCAACTTTAACTTGGTCAGGAGGTGTATATGTTTTAATATTGCTTTTACGAACCACAGTTGAAGCTTTAGCATGATCCTTTATCCTAACAGGGAAAGGTGGTTTCTCAACATAAGAAGTAGGGACAATAGGATCATTATAAGTAATAGTCTTTTCTTCAACTTTAATAGGTGCAGCTACTTTTACTTCTATGGGAGGATGATATTTAAACCACTTCTCCTTGGGGGGATCAACATAAGTAGCAAAAGATTCACAGAAAGAAGCTACTAGTGCTAAATTTACGAAAAATATCGGTATCCATAAAAGATTTAACACAATCAAAACTAGGTGTCATACCTGACTCCTTACCATTGTCGAGGTCCCAATCTTTAGAGTTGCGTTTAATTCTTTCCAATAAATTCCATTTGAATTCAATAGTCTTCATCATAAAAGAGCCAGCACAAGAAGTATCAAGCATGGTGCGATTGTTACCAGAAAGTCGAGCATAAAATTTTTGAATAATCATTTCTCTTGAGAGCTCATGATTGGGGCATGAATATAATATTGATTTAAGCCTCCTCCAAGCTTGAGTGATGCTTTCTCCTTCGCGAGGCCAAAAATATATATATAATTGCGATCACGATGAACAAGATGCATAGGATAAAACTTCTAATGAAATTCCAATTTCAATCGTTTGTAATGCCAAGACCTCATATCATCACATAGCCTATACCATGTCGATGCATCTCCCCTCAAAGATAACGGAAACACCTTCTTCTTAACAACATCTCCGGGACACCTGCAAGCTTAAATAATCCACAAACTTGATCCACATATATCTGATGTTCATCAGGATGTTTTGTTCCATCTCCTAGAAAAGGATTAGCTAGCAGTTTTTCTATCATACCCGAAGGAACTTCAAAGCAAGCATTTTCATTTTCATATTCATTTTCAGTAGGTTCAGTAGGTTGAGGAGCAACTCTTTGCTCTACTGGTCGGGGTGAAGATACCCCGAACAAGCCCCTCAGAGGATTACCTTCCATGGTAACAAGTGACAGTAAATTTCAGCACACTATATAAATTTTTCCTTACCAAATTCCACCTACCAAAGGCGCTTCACTCCCCGGCAACGGCGCCAGAAAAGAGTCTTGATGACCCACAAGTATAGGGGATCTACCGTAGTCCTTTCGATAAGTAAGAGTGTCGAACCCAACGAGGAGCAGAAGGAAATGATAAGCGGTTTCCAGCAAGGTATTCTCTGCAAGTACTGAAATAAGTGGTAACAGATAGTTTTGTGATAGGATAATTTGTAACGAGCAACAAGTAACAAAAGTAAATAAAGTGCAGCAAGGTGGACCAATCCTTTTGTAGAAAAGGACAAGCCTGGACAAACTCTTATATGATGTAAAGCGCTCCCGAGGACACATGGGAATATCGTCAAGCTAGTTTTCATCACGTTCATATGATTCACGTTCGGTACTTTGATAATTTGGTATGTGGGTGGACCGGTTCTTGGGTGTTGTCCTTACTTGGACAAACATCCCACTTATGATTAACCTCAATTGCAAGCATCCGCAAATACAACAAAAGTATTAAGGTAAACCTAACCATAGCATGAAACATATGGATCCAAATCAGCCCCTTACGAAGCAACGCATAAACTAGGGTTTAAGCTTCTGTCACTCTAGCAACCCATCATCTACTTATTACTTCCCAATGCCTTCATCTAGGCCCAAAGAATGGTGAAGTGTCACGTAGTCGACGTTCACATAACACCACTAGAGGAGAGACGACATACATCTCATCAAAATATCGAACGAATACCAAATTCACATGACTACTAATAGCAAGACTTCTCCCATGTCCTCAGGAACAAAAGTAACTACTCACAAAGCATAAACATGTTCATAATCATAGGGGTATTAATATGCATATAGGATCTGAACATATGATCTTCCACCAATTAAACCAACTAGCATCAACTACAAGGAGTAATTAACACTACTAGCAACCTACTAGCACCAATCTCGGACTTGGAGACAAGAATTGGATACAAGAGCTGAACTAGGGTTTTGAGATGAGATGGTGCTGATGAAGATGTTGATGGAGATTGCCCTCTCCCGATGAGAGAAGCGTTGGTGATGACGATGGCGATGATTTCCCCCTCCGGGAGGGAAGTTTCCCCGGCAGAACAGCTCCGCCAGAGCCCTAGATTGATTCCGCCAAGGTTTCGCCTCGTGGCAGCGGAGTTTCATCCGAGAAGATGGCTTATGATTTTTTTTCCCATCGAAAGACTCCATATAGTAGAAGATGGCCACCGGAGGGCCACCAGGGGGCCCACGAGGTAGGGGGCGCGCCCTGGGTGGTAGGGCGCGCCCCCACCCTAGTGGGAAGGGTGTGGCCCCCTGGTGAGGTTCTTGCGCTCAGTATTTTTTATATATTTGGAAAACATCATCTGTGAAGTTTCAGGACTTTTGGACCTGTGCAGAATAGGTCTCTAATATTTGCTCCTTTTCCAGCCCAGAATCCTAGATGTCGGCATTCTCCCTCTTTATGTAAACCTTGTAAAATAAAAGAGAATAGGCATAAGTATTGTGACATAATGTGTAATAACAACCCATAATGCAACAAATATTGATATGAAAGCATGATACAAAATGGACGTATCAGGCACCATCCTGACACTTCTCCTTGTCCCGCCTCTCATACTCGACATTTTGCTTTTCGGCAAGTAGCTCGACCTGTCGGCAGTTCTGGAGGTCGTGGCCCTTGGTGCGGTGGATCTTGCAATATTGCTTGTCGGAGCCTCCTGGCTTGTCGGCGGCCGCCAAGGCCCGGCAGGTGGCGCACACAGCAATCTCCTTGCCGGGGTCGTCTGCCTTGGCCTTCTTGGCGGCGCTGCTGTTGCCGGATCCCTCGATGTCAAGCACGTTCTTGTCCTTGCATTTCCTATTGTGACGCCGGCCCTTCTTTGTCGGGGCGGCGGTGTCTTCGTCGGTAGAGTCAGTTTCCGCACCGGCGTCTTCGCTGGGGTACTTCCTTCTCTCTTCAGCCCGGGCGCATCTATCAGCTAGAACGTAAAGTTCGGCTACGTGTTGTTCATTTCCAGCTCTTCACGCATCTTGCGGTTACGCACATTCTGATGGAATGCGCTGATCACGGCGGCAGGATGAACATCAGGGATGTTGTATTGCACTCGGCTGAACCTCTGTATGTACTTGCGCAGGTTTTCACCTTCCTTCTGGGGAATGATATGCAAATCACCCACCTGGCCATGAGCTTGGTGGCCTCCGGTGAAGGCAGCAACGAACTCGTGGCACAGATCTGACCAAGAAGAAATGGAATCTGCTGGCAAGTGCATCAACCAAGACATGGCATTGGGTTTCAGGGCCAACATGGAGTAATTGGCAAGCACCTTGTCATCACAAGCTCCAGCGGCTTGCATCGCGATGGTGTAGATGTTGAGGAACTCTGACGGGTGGGTCTTGCCATTGTACTTCTCGCCGACGTCGGGCTTGAACGTGTGGTGGGACGGCCACTGGAACTGCCGCAGCCCACGGGTAAAGGCTGGGCAATCCACCTCGTAAGGTAGGCCGCTGAAGCCTCCCGGTGCTGGGTGGTCCATAGCGGACCCCGCCCGCTTGTCTGACTGGTGGCGTGTATCGTGCCGGCGCTCGATGGTGGTCCGAGCATCTTCATGGGCTCACTCCCAAAGAACCTGGCATTGGTCGCGGTGGGTCCGTGGGTTGGACGACGCTATGGAAATGTCATCACAAGCATCATCACGACAGATCGACATCCGCGGTGGCTAGCGTGGAGGAGGAGAGTGCACCGTGGCCGCGGCGCCTCCGGCCCCTCCACCACCGGCATGTAGTGGCTCGATGGAGCGCCGGCCTGAGGGCCCCGCTGCCCATGGCTCGTCTTTGTTGGCGACGCCGACGAGGCTCCGGATAGTGGCTCTCCACTCGTAGAGCTTCTCTGCGGCAGGAGGGAAGTCGAGGAGCAGCTGCGCGCGCGCCAAGGCTTCTGCTGGCGTGGGTGGCGGCGAAAGCTGCATGGACCGTGGCGCGCTTCGACTTCTAACCACGTTAGAAGGAGCCCTATCACGGACCAGCGGTTGTGCGCCATCTTTGCTAGCACTTCGGCGGGCATGCTGGCCTCCTTCGTCCCGCGGATGACGCACATGACTCTTCTCACGGCGGCATCCAGGGTCGCCAGTGTGGTGATGCTGCTCGTCGTGCACAACCTGGGAAGAGCGCGTTGTGGGCGCCGAAGTGGGTGTCTTGGGGGACGCCGTGCCGCCCGCGGGTGGTATGGCGACACCCCCGAATGGTCCCGCGCCGTCTGCGGGGGGCCCAGCTCCGTCTCTGGATTTCACGGCGTGTGGCCCGTCGCCTTGCGCACGAACGACGTCGCTTGCTAGGCTCTGACCGCCAGAGCGATGTTGGTGCTCGTGGGTCGCACCTCGGGTTCTGTCCGCGACCGGCCCGCTGCTCGCCCGCACTGGTATGGTTCGTCCGGCTCCCGACGAACCGACTGCCGTGGCCACCTTCTTCTTGGGAGGCATGGCTACGAAGAACTGCTAGGCTAACTGCTAGACCAGATTCTCACAATTGTGGCCCCCTACCTGGCACGCCAAATATGTCGGTGAGAACGACACCTATGGGATCATTGGGATCCCTTCTACGGTCAGCGGGCGCGGGGTCGTGGGAAGAGCAGGTTTAGGAGCAAGCAGACGGGTCGTTTACCCAGGTTAGGGCCGCGAGGATGCGTAAAACCCTAGTCCTGCTTTGGTGGATGTATTAAGTGATCTTGAGCTTTCTGAACTAGCTACGGTGGCCATGCCATCCCAAAAAGCCGAATCCCTCTCCTGGTCGCCTCGGGCCTCCTTTTATAGGAAAAAAAGGGTTGCCACAATGGCACATAGGAGGTGGAAAGGCCTACAGTGCGCGAGCTTATCGCACGACATTACGGGACAAAATGCATTAAATGCGCTACGTAGGTGTCCATTAGCTTTATCGGGGATGGGAACGAGGCTCGTCCCGTCTGTCGCCGCTTGGCCTCGCTTCGACACGTGCCCAGACCAGCGATGCATGCATCGACATGTACGCAGGCAGGCAGTTGAGGTGGCGCGGTGGTAGGGCCTTCATGAAGATCTCCATGCTGCCACGCAGGTGCTTGCTGATTTGGCCTAGAAGCTACATGTTGCCATGCAGGTGCCTGCCCAGCTGGTTAGGCTGGCAGCTGCATGCGAACGGCGGTGGAGTCTTGGCTGATGCGGGCCTGGCAGTGGCCCTGCTGATGCCCTCGGCAAGGGACTTGCCGGGGGCCTGGCAAGGGTCTTGCCGTGGCGTTGCTGCCATCCCCGGCAAGGGTCTTGCCGGGTGTCTTGTGGATTTCCTCGGCTAGGATCCTGCCGATGGTCACCGTCTTCTAATCCTCATCTGATCTTGTGTTTATGATCTTGACGAAGATTTGCATGCCACTACAGAGGCGCCTCCCGAGCCTTCGTCCCAACGCAGTTGTTTGGGTCGGAGCCTGGGGGCTCAAGGGTAGCTCGCTCTGCCGGTGTTGGGCATGTTGCCCCGGCAAGGCTCTTGCCGGGGCTGTGGGGGGCCGCCTCTTCAAGGATCTTGCCGAGGGAGTCCACCTTGCCCTCTTGCCCTCCTACACTTCTGGTCTTGGCGTCGCCTTGGTTGTCTCGTGCTTCGGCTTCTCTCCGGCTTCCCTTCTCTGCCCTGCTAAGTGTGGCCGCGGCGCGTGGCCCTGACTGCCCGTGCACAAGTAAAGGGGTCAAAAGGAGAGCCCCTACTTTTGTACACCGACAATACCGAACCTCGTAGGTCAACTAGAGTATGTTTCGCACCTGAATGGTACGGTAATCCTGTTCTCGAAGTCATGTTACTAGACCATGATGAACCTACGAACTATGGGGAAGCGATGATGAGCCCAGATTCCGCGAAATGGCTTGAGGCCATGAAATCTGAGATGGGATCCATGTATGAGAACAAAGTATGGAATTTGGTTGACTTGCCTGATGATCGGAAAGTGCTACCTCTTGAGCACTGCGTTGGTTTTCCCCGAAGAGGAAGGGATGATGCACCAAAGTAGCGTAAGTATTTCCCTCAGTTTTTGAGAACCAAGGTATCAATCCAGTAGGAGGGTACGCGCTAGTCCCTCGTACCTGCACAAAAAAAATAAATCCTCGCAACCAACACAAATAGGGGTTGTCAAGCCCTATAAGGCCACTTACGAGAGTGAGATATGATAGATATGATAAAGATAATATTTTTGGTATTTTTATGATAAAGATGCAAAGTAAAATAAAGGCAAAGTAAATAACAAATGAACTAACTAAGTAGTAGGAGATCAATATGATAAAGATAGACCCGGGGCCCATAGGTTTCACTAGTGGCTTCTCTCGAGAGCATAAGTATTCTACGGTGGGTGGACAAATTACTGTTGAGCAATTGACAGAATTGAGCATAGTTATGAGAATATCTAGGTATGATCATGTATATAGGCATCACATCCGAGACAAGTAGACCGACTCCTGCCTGCATCTACTACTATTACTCCACTCATCGACCGCTATCCAGCATGCATCTAGAGTATTAAGTTAAAAACAGAGTAACGCCTTAAGCAAGATGACATGATGTAGAGGGATAGACTCATGCAATATGAAGAAAACCCCATCTTGTTATCCTCGATGGCAACAATACAATACGTGCCTTGCTGCCCCTACTGTCATTGGGAAAGGACACTGCAAGATTGAACCCAAAGCTAAGCACTTCTCCCATTGCAAGAAAGATCAATCTAGTAGGCCAAACCAAACTGATAATTCGAAGAGACTTGCAAAGTTAACCAATCATACATAAAAGAATTCAGAGAAGATTCAAATATTATTCATAGATAGACTTGATCATAAACCCACAATTCATCGGTCTCAACAAACACACCGCAAAAAGAAGATTATATCGGATAGATCTCCATAAGAGAGGGGGAGAACATTGTATTGAGATCCAGAAAGAGAGAAGAAGCCATCTAGCTACTAACTATGGACCCGTAGGTCTGAGGTAAACTACTCACACTTCATCGGAGGGGCTATGGTGTTGATGTAGAAGCCCTCCGTGATCGATGCCCCCTCCGACGGAGCTCCGGAACAGGCCCCAAGATGGGATCTCGTGGATACAGAAAGTTACGGCAGTGGAATTAGGGTTTTGGCTCCGTAGCTTACGCTTGGGGGTACGTAGGTATATATATAGGAGGAAGGAGTACGTCGATGGAGTAACAGGGGGCCCACGAGGGTGGAGGGCGCGCCTGGGGTAGGCAGGTGATACGTCTCCATCGTATCTACTTTTCCAAACACTTTTGCCCTTGTTTTGAACTCTAACTTGTATGATTTGAATGGAACTAACCCGGACTGACGCTGTTTTCAGCAGAATTGCCATGGTGTTGTTTTATGTACAGAAAACAAATATTCTCGGAATGACCTGAAACTCCATGGAGCATCTTAGAAAAAATAATAAAAAATCCTCGCCAAAGATGAAGACCATGGGGCCCACACTCTGTCCATGAGGGTGGGAGGCGCCCTCCACCCCCTCTAGGGCGCGCCCCTACCTCGTGGGCCCCCTGGATGCCCTCCGATGCCAACTCCAACTCTATATATCTGCTTTCGGAGAGAAAAAAATTAGAGAGAAGAAATCATCGCGTTTTACGATACAGAGCCGCCGCCAAGCCCTAAAACCTCTTGGGAGGGCTAATCTGGAGTCCGTTCGAGGCTCCGGAGAGGGGGATTCGTTGCCGTCGTCATCATCAACCATCCTCCATCACCAATTTCATGATGCTCACCGCCGTGCGTGAGTAATTCCATCGTAGGCTTGCTGGACGGTGATGGGTTGGATGAGATTTATCATGTAATCGAGTTAGTTTTGTTAGGGTTTGATCCCTAGTATCCACCATGTTCTGAGATTGATGTTGCTATGACTTTGCTATGCCTAATGCTTGTCACTAGGGCCCGAGTGCCATGATTTCAGATCTGAACCTATTATGTTTTCATGAATATATGTGAGTTCTTGATCCTATCTTGCAAGTCTATAGTCACCTACTATGTGTTATGATCCGGCAACCCCGAGGTGACAATAATCGGGACCACTCCCGGTGATGACCATAGTTTGAGGAGTTCATGTATCCACTATGTGCTAATGCTTTGTTCCGGTTCTCTATTAAAAGGAGGCCTTAATATCCCTTAGTTTCCAATAGGACCCCGCTGCCACGGGAGGGTAGCATGCAAGTTCTTTTCCATAAGCACGTATGACTATATACGGAATACATGCCTACATTACATTGACGAATTGGAGCTAGTTCTGTGTCACCCTATGTTATGACTGTTACATGATGAACCGCATCCGGCATAATTATCCATCACTGATCCGGTGCCTACGAGTTTTCCATATACTGGTTTACGCTTATTTACTTTCCCTCTGCTACTGTTACAATCACTACAAAATACCAAAAACATTACGTTTGCTATCTTTACTTTTGTTGCCGCTACCACCACTATCATATTACTTTGCTACTAAACACTTTGCTGCAGATACTAAGTTTCCAGGTGTGGTTGAATTGACAACTCAGCTGCTAATACTTGAGAATATTCTTTGGCTCCCCTTGTGTCGAATCAATAAATTTGGGTTGAATACTCTACCATCGAAAGTTGTTTCGATCCCCTATACTTGTGGGTTATCAGCAGGTGCGTCCCCCCTACCTCGTGGCCTCCTCTCTTGTGCCTTGACGTAGGGTCCAAGTCTCATGGGTCTTATTCATTGAGAAAATCACGTTCCCAAAGGTTTCATTCCGTTTGGACTCTGTTTGATATTCCTTTTCTTCGAAACCCTAAAACAGGCAAAAGACAACAATTCTGGGCTGGGCCTCCGGTTAGTAGGTTAGTCCCAAAAATAATATAAAAGTGGATAATAAAGCCCAATAATGTCCAAAATAGTAGATAATATAGCATGGATCAATCAAAAATTATAGATACATTGAAGATGTATCAAGCATCCCCAAGCTTAATTCCTGCTCGTCCTCGACTAGGTAAATGATAAAAACAGAATTTTTGATGCGGAGTGCTACTTGGCATAATTTTAATGTAATTCTTCTTAATTGTGGTATGAATATTCAGATCCGAAAGATTCAAGACAAAAGTTCATATTGACATAAAAATAATAATACTTCAAGCATACTAACTAAGCAATTATTCTTCTCAAAATAACATGGCTAAAGAAAGTTATCCCTACAAAATCATATAGTCTGGCTATGCTCCATCTTCACCACACAAAATATTTAAATCATGCACAACCCCGATGACAAGCCAAGCAATTGTTTCATACTTTTGACATTCTCAAAACTTTTTAAATCTTCACGCAATACATGTGCGTGAGCCATCGATATAGCACTATAGGTGGAATAGAACGGTGGTTGTGGAGAAGACAAAAAGGGAGAAGATAGTCTCACATCAACTAGGCGTATCAATGGGCTATGGAGATGCCCATCAATAGATATCAATGTGAGTGAGTAGGGATTGACATGCAACGAATGCACTAGAGCTATAAGTATATGAAAGCTCAAAAAGAAACTAAGTGGGTGTGCATCCAACTTGCTTGCTCATGGAGACCTAGGGCATTTTGAGGAAGCCCATCATTGGAATATACAAGCCAAGTTCTATAATGAAAAATTCCCACTAGTATATGAAAGTGATAAAATGAGAGACTCTCTACTATGAAGATCATGGTGCTACTTTGAAGCAAAAGTGTGGTAAAAGGATAGTAGCATTGTCCCTTCTCTCTTTTTCTCTCATTTTTTTATTTGGGCCTTTTCTCTTTTTTTATGGCCTCTTTTATTTCTTTTTTTCGTCCGGAGTCTCATCCCGACTTGTGGGGGAATCATAGTCTGCATCATCCTTTCCTCACTGGGACAATGCTCTAATAATGATGATCATCACATTTTTATGTTTCTTACAACTCAACAATACAACTCGATACTTAGAACAAAATATGACTCTATATGAATGCCTCCGGTGGTGTACCGGGATATGCAATGACTCATGAGTGCCATGCATGAAAGAATTATGAATGGTGGCTTTGCCACAAATATGATGTTGACTACATGATCATGCTAAGCAATATGACAATGATGGAGTGTGTCATAATAAACGGAATGGTGGAAAGTTGCATGGCAATATACCTCGGAATGGCTATGGAAATACCATAATAGGTAGGTATGGTGGCTGTTTTGAGGAAGGTATATGGTGGGTGTATGATACCGGCGAAAGGTGTGTGGTATTAGAGAGGGTAGCAAAGGTGGAAGGGTGAGAGTGTGTATAATCCATGGACTCAACATTAGTCATAAAGAACTCATATACTTATTGCAAAAATCTACAAGTTATCAAAGCAAAGTATTACGCGCATGCTCCTAGGGGGATAGATTGGTAGGAAAAGACCATCGCTCGTCCCCGACCGCCACTCATAAGGAAGACAATCAATAAATAAATCATGCTCCGACTTCATCACATAACGGTTCACCATACGTGCATGCTATGGGAATCACAAGCTTCAACACAAGTATTTCTCAAATTCACAACTACTCAACTAGCACAACTTTAATATCACCATCTTCATGTCTCAAAACAATTATCAAGCATCAAACTTATCATAGTATTCAACACACCCATAAGAAATTTTTATTATTAATCTTGTGTACCAAGCATATTAGGATTTTAATAAAATTACCATGCTATTAAAGACTCTCAAAATAATCTAAGTGAAGCATGAGAGATCAATAGTTTCTATAAAACAAATCCACCACCGTGCTGTAAAAGATATAAGTGAAGTACTAGAGCAAAATTATATAAGTCAAAAGATATAAGCGAAGCACATAGAGTATTATAACAAATTCTAAATCATATATGGCTCTCTCAAAAAGTGTGTACAGCAAGGGTGATTGTGTTAAACTAAGAAATAAAGACTCAAATCATACAAGACGCTCCAAGCAAAACACATATCATGTGGCGAATAAAAATATAGCTCCAAGTAAAGTTACCGATAGAAGTAAACGAAAGAGGGGATGCCTTCCGGGGCATCCCCAAGCTTTGGCTTTTAGGTGTCCTTGGATTATCTTGGGGGTGCCATGGGCATCCCCAAGCTTAGGCTCTTGCCACTCATTGTTCCATAATCCATCAAATCTTCACCCAAAACTTGAAAACTTCACAACACAAAACTTAAAGTAGAAAATCTCGTGAGCTCCGTTAGCGAAAGAAAACAAAAGACCACTTCAAGGTACTGTAATGAACTCATTATTTATTTATATTGATGTTATACCTACTGTATTCCAACTTCTCTATGGTTTATAAACTATTTTACTAGCCATAGGTTCATCAAAATAAGCAAACAACACACGAAAAACAGAATCTGTCAAAAACAGAACAGTCTGTACTAATCTGTAGCTAGCGCAACATATGAAACCCAAAAAATTCTAAAATAAATTTCTGGACGTGAGGAATTTATCTATTAATCATCTGCAAAAAGAATTAACTAAATATAACTTTCCAAATAAAATTGGCAGCAGTTCTCGTGAGCGCTAAAGTTTCTGTTTTTTTACAGCAAGTTCAACAAGACTTTCCCCAAGTCTTCCCAACGGTTCTACTTGGCACAAACACTAATTAAACACAAAAAACACAAACAAAACAGAGGCTAGATAAATTATTTATTACTAAACAGGAGAAAAAAGCAAGGAATAAAAATAAAATTGGGTTTCCTCCCAACAAGCGCTATCTTTTAACGCCCCTAGCTAGGCATAACAAGCAAGAATAGATCTAGGTATTGTCATCTTTGGTAGGCAATCCATAAGTGGCTCTCATAATAGATTCATAAGGTAATTTAATTTAATTTCTAGGAAAGTGTTCCATGACTTTCCTTAATGGAAATTGGAATCTAATATTTCCTTCCTTCATATCAATAATTGCACCAATCGTTCTAAGGAAAGGTCTACCAAGAATAATAGGACATGAAGGATTGCAATCTATGTCAAGAACAATAAAATCTACGGGCACATAATTCCTATTTGCAATAATAAGAACATCATTAATTCTTCCCATAGGTTTCTTAATGGTGGAATACGCAAGGTGCAAGTTTAGAGAGCAATCATCAAAATCACGGAAACCTAACAAATCACACAAAGTCTTTGGAATCGTGGAAACACTAGCACCCAAATCACATAAAGCATAGCATTATTGATATTTAATTTTAATTTTAATAGTTGGTTCCCACTCATCATAAAGCTTTCTAGGGATAGAAACTTCCAATTCAAGTTTTTCTTCATAAAATTGCATCAAGGCATCAACGATATATTTAGTAAACGCTTTATTTTGACTATAAGCGTGAGGAGAATTTAGCACGGATTGCAATAAGGAAATACAATGAATCAAAGATCACTTTTCATAGTTAAATTCCTTGAAATCCGTAATAGTGGGTTTAGCAACATCTAGGGTTTTAATTTCTTCAATCCCACTTTTATCAAATTTAGCATCAAGATCAACAAATTCCGAATTCTTGGAACGCCTTCTAGGTAAAGGTGAATCATATTCAGTCCCATCATTATCAAGATTCATATTGCAAAACAAAGATTTAATAGGGTACACATCAATAACTTTTAGATCTTCATCATTATTTTCATAGAAACTAGAAGAACACGCTCTTATAAAGGCATCTTTCTTAGCACGCATCCTAGCGGTTCTTTCTTTGCACTCATCAATGGAAATTCTCATGGCTTTGAGAGACTCATTGATATCATGCTTAGGTGGAATAGATCTAAGTTTCAAAGAATCAACATCAAGAGCAATTCTATCAACGTTCCTAGCCAAATCATCAATCTTAAGCAATTTTTCTTCAACCATAGTATTAAAATTCTTTTGCAAAGTAATAAATTATTTAATATTAGATTCAAAATCAGAGGGCATCTTATTATAATTTCCATAAGAATTGTTGTAGGAATTACCATAATTATTAGAGGGGTTACTAGGATAAGGCCTAGGATTGAAATTTCCTCTATACCGTTGTTACCAAAATTGTTCCTACCAACAAAATTCACATCCATAGATTCATTATTATTCTCGATCAAAGTAGACAAGGGCATATCATTAGGATCAGAAGAAACACTCTTATTAGCAAATAATTTCATAAGTTCATCCATCTTTCCACTCAAACATTGATTTCTTCTATCGCATGCACCTTTTTATTAGTAGATCTTTCAGTATGCCATTGAGAATAATTAACCATAATATTATCTAGGAGTTTAGTAGCTTCTCCTAAAGTGATTTCCATAAAAGTGCATCCCGCGGCCGAATCTAAAAGATTTCTAGAAGCAAAATTCAATCCGGCATAAAATTTATGAACAATCATCCACAAATTTAAACCATGAGTAGGGCAATTACATATCATTAATTTCATTCTCTCCCAAGAGTTGTGCAACATGTTCATGATCAAGTTGCTTAAAGTTCATAATATCGTTTCTAAGAGAGATGATCTTAGCGGGAGGAAAATACTTAGAGATAAAAGCATCTTTGCACTTATTCCATGAATCAATACTATTTTTAGGCAAAGACGAAAACCAAGCTTTAGCACGATCTCTAAGCAAAAAAGGAAATAGCTTCAATTTAACTATATCATTATCCACATCTTTCTTCTTTTGCATATCACACAAATCAACGAAGCTATTTAGATGGGTAGCGGCATCTTCACTAGGAAGGCCGAAAAACGGATCTTTCATGACAAGATTCAGCAAAGCAGTATTAATTTCACAAGATTTGGCATCAGTAAGAGGAGCAATCGGAGTGCTAATAAAATCATTGTTGTTGGCATTGGGAAGTCACACAATTTAGTATTATCTTGAGCCATCGTGACAAGCAAGCAAACTAACACACAAGCAAACAAAAAGCAAGCGGGCAAAAAGAGGCAAATAGAGAAAGAGAGGGAGGATAGAGAGAGGGCAAATAAAACGGCAAGGGTGAAGTGGGGGAGAGGAAAACGAGAGGCAAATGGCAAATAATGTAATGCGGGGGATAAGGGTATGTGATGGGTACTTGGTATGTTGACTTTTGCGAAGACCTCTCCAGCAATGGCGCCAGAAATCCTTCTTGCTACCTCTTGAGCACTGCGTTGGTTTTCCCCGAAGAGGAAGGGATGATGCAGCAAAGTAGCGTAAGTATTTCCCTCAGTTTTTGAGAACCAAGGTATCAATCCCGTAGGAGGCTACATGCTAGTCCCTCGTACCTGCACAAAACAAATAAATCCTCGCAACCAATGCAAATAGGGGTTGTCAAGCCCTATAAGGCTACTTACGAGAGTGAGATCTGATAGATATGATAAAGATAATATTTTTGGTATTTTTATGATAAAGATGTTGTTGGAAATATGCCCTAGAGGCAATAATAAAAGCATTATTATTATATTTCCTTGTTCATGATAATTGTCTTTATTCATGCTATAATTGTGTTATCCGGAAATCGTAATACATGTGTGAATAACAGACATCAACATGTCCCTAGTGAGCCTCTAGTTGACTAGCTCGTTGATCAACAGATAGTCATGGTTTCCTGACTATGGACACTGGATGTCATTGATAACGAGATCACATCATTGGGAGAATGATGTGATGGACAAGACCCAATCCTAAACATAGCACAAGATCGTATAGTTCGTTTGCTAGAGTTTTCCAATGTCAAGTATCTTTTCCTTAGACCATGAGATCGTGTGACTCCCGGATACCGTAGGAGTGCTTTGGGTATGCCAAACGTCACAACGTAACTGGGTGACTATAAAGGTAGACTACGGGTATCTCCGAAAGTGTCTGTTGGGTGACATGGATCAAGACTGGGATTTGTCACTCCGTATGACGGAGAGGTATCACTGGGCCCACTCGGTAATGCATCATCATAATGAGCTCAGAGTGACCAAGTGTCTGGTCACGGGATCATGCATTACGGTACGAGTAAAGTGACTTGCCGGTAACGAGATTGAACGAGGTATTGGGATACCAACGATCGAATCTCGGGCAAGTAACATATCGATAGACAAAGGGAATAGCGTACGGGGTTGATTGAATCCTCGACATCGTGGTTCATCCGATGAGATCATCGTGGAGCATGTGGGAGCCAACATGGGTATCCAGATCCCGCTGTTGGTTATTGACCGGAGAGTCGTCTCGGTCATGTCTGCTTGTCTCCCGAACCCGTAGGGTCTACACACTTAAGGTTCGGTTACGCTAGGGTTGTAGGGATATGTATATGCAGTAACCCGAATGTTGTTCGGAGTCCCGGATGAGATCCCGGACGTCACGAGGAGTTCCAGAATGGTCCGGAGGTAAAGATTTATATATGGGAAGTCCTGTTTCGGGCATCGGGACAAGTTTCGGGGTTATCGGTATTGTACCGGGACCACCGGAAGGGTCCCGGGGGTCCACCGGGTGGGTCCACCTGTCCCGGGGGGCCACATGGGCTGTAAGGGGGTGCGCCTTGGCCTAATGGGCCAAGGGAACCAGCCCCACATAGGCCCATGCGCCTAGGGTTCAAGGGGGCAAGAGTCCTAGGAGGGTAAGGCACCTCCTAGGTGCCTTGGGGGGGAGGGAAACCCCCCTTGGCCGCCGCACCCCCTAGGAGATTGGATCTCCTAGGGCCGGCCACCCCCCCTTGGCACCCCTATATATAGTGGGGGAGAGGAGGGACTTCATACCTGAACGCCTTGGCCTTTGGTTGCCTCCTTCTCCCTCCCCAACACCTCCTCCACCTCCATAGTGCTTAGCGAAGCTCTGCCGGAGTACTGCAGCTCCATCAACACCACGCCGTCGTGCTGCTGCTGGTGCCATCTCCCTCAACCTCTCCTCCCTCCCTTGCTGGATCAAGAAGGAGGAGACGTGGCTGTTCCGTACGTGTGTTGAACGCGGAGGTGCCGTCCGTTCGGCGCTGGTCATCGGTGATTTGGATCACGTCGAGTACGACTACATCATCACCGTTCTTTTGAACGCTTCCGTGCGCGATCTACAAAGGTATGTAGATGCATCTGATCACTCGTTGCTAGATGAACTCCTAGATGATCTTGGTGAAACGAGTAGGAAAATTTTTGTTTTCTGCAACGTTCCCCAACAGATGCAAAGTAAAATAAAGGCAAAGTAAATAACAAAGGAAATAACTAAGTAGTAGGAGATCAATATGATAAAGATAGACCCGGGGGCCATAGGTTTCACTAGTGGCTTCTCTCGAGAGCATAAGTATTCTACGGTGGGTGAACAAATTACTGTTGAGCAATTGACAGAATTGAGCATACTTATGAGAATATCTAGGTATGATCATGTATATAGGCATCACGTCCGAGACAAGTAGACCGACTCCTGCCTGCATCTACTACTATTACTCCACTCATCGATCGCTATCCAGCATGCATCTAGAGTATTAAGTTAAAAACAGAGTAACGCCTTAAGCAAGATGACATGATGTAGAGGGATAGACTCATGCAATATGAAGAAAACCCCATCTTGTTATCCTCGATGGCAACAATACAATATGTGCCTTGCCGCTCCTACTGTCACTGGGAAAGGACACCGCAAGATTGAACCCAAAGCTAAGCACTTCTCCCATTGCAAGAAAGATCAATCTAGTAGGCCAAACCAAACTATTAATTCGAAGAGACTTGCAAAGATAACCAATCATACATAAAAGAATTCAGAGAAGATTCAAATATTATTCATAGATAGACTTGATCATAAACCCACAATTCATCGGTCTCAACAAACACACCGCAAAAAGAAGATTACATCGAATAGATCTCCACAAGAGAGGGGGAGAACATTGTATTGAGATCCAAAAAGAGAGAAGAAGCCATCTAGCTACTAACTATGGACCCATAGCCTTGAGGTAAACTACTCACACTTCATCGGAGGGGCTATGGTGTTGATGTAGAAGCCCTCCGTGATCGATGCCCCCTCCGGCGGAGCTCCGGAACAGGCCCCAAGATGGGACCTCGTGGATACAAAAAGTTACGGCGGTGGAATTAGGGTTTTGGCTCCATAACTTATTGTTTGGGGGTACGTAGGTATATATAGGAGGAAGGAGTACGTCGGTGGAGCAACAGGGGGCCCACAAGGGTGGAGGGCACGCTTGGGGTAGGCAGGCGCGCCCTCCTACCTCGTGGCCTCCTCTGTTGTGCCTTGATGTAGGGTCCAAGTCTCCTGGGTCTTATTCGTTGAGAAAATCACGTTCCCGGAGGTTTCATTCCCTTTGGACTCCGTTTGATATTCCTTTTCTTCGAAACCCTAAAACAGGCAAAAAAACAGCAATTCTGGGCTGGGCCTCCAGTTAATAGGTTAGTCCCAAAAATAATATAAAAGTGGATAATAAAGCCCACTAATGTCCAAAACAGTAGATAATATAGCATGGAGCAATCAAAGATTATAGATACGTTGAAGACGTATCAGCAAGCCATAGAAAATAAATGGATCTTGAAGAAGAAGACTAACGCTGATGGTAATGTTACTATCTACGAAGCTCGACTTGTTGCGAAAGGTTTTCGACAAGTTCAAGGAGTTGACTATGATGAGACCTTCTCACCCATAGCAATGCTTAAGTTTGTCTGAATCATGTTAGCAATTGCCGCATTTTATGATTATGAAATTTGGCAAATGGACGTCAAAAGTGCATTCCTTAATGGATTTCTTAAAGAGGGGTTGTATATGATGCAACCAGAAGGTTTTGTCGATCCTAAAGGTGCTAACAAAGTGTGCAAGCTCCAGCGATCCATTTATGGACTGGTGCAAGCATCTCGGAGTTGGAATATATGCTTTGATAGTGTGATCAAAGCATATGGTTTATACAGACTTTCGAAGAAGCCTGTATTTACAAGAAAATGAGTGGGAGCTCTGTAGCATTTCTAATATTATATGTGGATGACATATTGTTGATTGTAAATGATATAGAATTTCTGGATAGCATAAAAGGATACTTGAATAAGAATTTTTCAATGAAAGACCTCGGTGAAGCTGCTTATATATTGGGTAAGGCACCTCCTAGGTGCCTTGGGGGGGAGGGAAAACCCCCTTGGCCGCCGCACCCCCTAGGAGATTGGATCTCCTAGGGCCGGCCACCCCCCCTTGGCACCCCTATATATAGTGGGGGAGAGGAGGGACTTCATACCTGAACGCCTTGGCCTTTGGTTGCCTCCTTCTCCCTCCCCAACACCTCCTCCACCTCCATAGTGCTTAGCGAAGCTCTGCCGGAGTACTGCAGCTCCATCAACACCACGCCGTCGTGCTGCTGCTGGTGCCATCTCCCTCAACCTCTCCTCCCTCCCTTGCTGGATCAAGAAGGAGGAGACGTGGCTGTTCCGTACGTGTGTTGAACGCGGAGGTGCCGTCCGTTCGGCGCTGGTCATCGGTGATTTGGATCACGTCGAGTACGACTACATCATCACTGTTCTTTTGAACGCTTCCGCTCGCGATCTACAAAGGTATGTAGATGCATCTAATCACTCGTTGCTAGATGAACTCCTAGATGATCTTGGTGAAACGAGTAGGAAATTTTTTGTTTTCTGCAACGTTCCCCAACAGTGGCATCATGAGCTAGGTCTATGCGTAGTTCTTCTTGCGCGAGTAGAACACAATTTGTTGTGGGCGTAGATTTGTCAACTTTCTTGCCATTACTAGTCCTTTCTTGCTTCAGCGGTATTGTGGGATGAAGCGGCCCGGACCAACCTTACACGTACGCTTACGTGAGACCGGTTCCACCGACTAACATGCACTAGTTGCATAAGGTGGCTGGCGGGTGTCTGTCTCTCCTACTTTAGTTGGAGCGGAATCGATGAACAGGGTCCTTATGAAGGGTAAATAGAAGTTGACAAATCACGTTGTGGCTTTAACGTAGGTAAGAAAACGTTCTTGCTAGAACCCTAATTCAGCCACGTAAAACTTACAACAACAATTAGAGGACGTCTAACTTGTTTTTGCAGCAAGTGGTTTGTGATATGATATGGCCAAAGTTGTGATGAATGATGAATGATCTATATGTGATGTATGAGATGTTCATGCTATTGTAATAGGAATCACGACTTGCATGTCGATGAGTATGACAACCGGCAGGAGCCATAGGAGTTGTCTCTATTCTTTTATATGACCTGCGTGTCATCAAGAAACGCCATGTAAATTACTTTACTTTATTGCTAAACGCGTTAGCCATAGTAGTAGAAGTAATAGTTGGCGAGCAACTTCATGGAGACACGATGATGGAGATCATGGTGTCAAGCAAGTGACAAGATGATCATGGAGCCCCAAGATGGAGATCAAAGGAGCTATGTGATATTGGCCATATCATGTCACGTTTATTATTTGATTGCATGTGATGTTTATCATGTTTTGCATCTTGTTTACTTAGAACGACGGTAGTAAATAAGGTGATCCGTCATATTAATTTCAAGAAGTGTTCCCCCTAACTGTGCACCGTTGCGACAGTTCGCTGTTTCAAAACACCACGTGATGATCGGGTGTTTTATTCAGACGTTCACATACAACGGGTGTAAGACAGATTTACACATGCAAACACTTAGGTTGACTTGACGAGCCTAGCATGTACAGACATGGCCTCGGAACACGGAAGACCGAAAGGTCGAGCATGAGTCGTATAGAAGATACGATCAACATGAAGATGTTCACCGATGTTGACTAGTCCATCTCACGTGATGATCGGACACGGTCTAGTTTAACTCGGATCATGTAATACTTAGATGACTAGAGGGATGTCTAATCTAAGTGGGAGTTCACTAATAATTTGATTAGTTGAACTTAATTATCATGAACTTAGTCTAAATATTTTACAATATGTCTTGTAGATTAAATGGCCAACGTAGTCCTCAACTTCAACGCGTTCCTAGAGAAAACCAAGCTGAAAGACGATGGTAGCAACTATACGGACTGGGTCCGGAACCTGAGGATCATCCTCATAGCTGCCAAGAAAGATTATGTCCTACAAGCACCGCTTGGTGACGCACCCGTTCTCCCTGCAGAACAAGATGTTATGAACGCTTGGCAGGCACGTTTCGATGACTACTCCCTCGTTCAGTGCGGCATGCTTTACAGCCTAGAGCCGGGGCTCCAAAAGCGTTTTGAGAGACATGGAGCATATGAGATGTTCGAAGAGCTGAAAATGGTTTTCCAAGCTCATGCCCGGGTCGAGAGATATGAAGTCTCCGACAAATTTTTCAGCTGTAAGATGGAGGAAAACAGTTCTGTCAGTGAGCACATACTCACTATGTCTGGGTTGCATAACCGCTTGACTCAGCTGGGAGTTAATCTCCCGGATGATGCGGTCATTGACAGAATCCTCCAGTCGCTTCCACCAAGCTACAAGAGCTTTGTGATGAACTTCAATATGCAGGGGATGGAAAAGACCATTCCTGAAGTATTTGCTATGCTGAAATCAGCGGAGGTAGAAGTCAGGAAGGAACATCAAGTGTTGATGGTCAATAAAACCACTAAATTCAAGAAAGGCAAGGGTAAAAAGAACTTCAAGAAGGACGGCAAGGAGGTTGCCGCGCCCGGCAAGCAAGCTGCCGGGAAGAAGCCAAAGAATGGACCCAAGCCCGAGACTGAGTGCTTTTATTGCAAGGGAAGCGGTCACTGGAAGCGGAACTGCCCTAAGTACTTAGCGGATAAGAAGGCCGGCAAAACAAAAGGTATATGTGATATACATGTAATTGATGTGTACCTTACTAGTGCCCGTAGTGGCTCCTGGGTATTTGATACCGGTGCAGTTGCTCACATTTGTAACTCAAAGCAGGGGCTGCAGAATAAGCGGAAACTGGCAAAGGACGAGGTGACGATGCGCGTCGGGAATGGTTCCAAGGTCAATGTGATCGCCGTCGGCACGCTACCTCTGCATCTCCCTTCGGGATTAGTTTTAAACCTTAATAATTGTTATTTAGTGCCAGCTTTGAGCATGAACATTGTATCGGGATCTCGTTTAATTCGAGATGGCTACTCTTTTAAATCTGAGAATAATGGTTGTTCCATTTTTTTTGAGAGATATGTTTTATGGTCATGCTCCTATGGTGAATGGTTTATTCTTTATGAATCTCGAACGTGATGCTACACATGTTCATAATGTGAGTACCAAAAGAAGTAAGGTTGATAATGATAGTCCCACATACTTGTGGCACTGCCGCCTTGGTCACATAGGTGTCAAACGCATGAAGAAGCTCCATGCTGATGGACTTTTAGAGTCTCTTGATTATGAATCATTTGACACGTGCGAACCATGCCTTATGGGTAAAATGACCAAGACTCCGTTCTCAGGAACAATGGAGCGAGCAACCGACTTATTGGAAATCATACATACCGATGTGTGCGGTCCAATGAGTGTTGAGGCTCGCGGTGGCTATCGTTATGTTCTCACCCTCACTGATGATTTAAGTAGGTATGGGTATATCTACTTAATGAAACACAAATCTGAAACCTTTGAAAAGTTCAAGGAATTTCTGAGTGAGGTTGAAAATCAACGTGACAGGAAAATCAAGTTTCTGTGATCAGATCGTGGAGGAGAATACTTGAGTCACGAGTTTGGGGCACACTTAAGAAAATGTGGAATAGTTTCACAACTCACGCCGCCTGGAACACCTCAGCGTAATGGTGTGTCCGAACGTCGTAATCGCACTCTATTAGATATGGTGCGATCTATGATGTCTCTTACCGATTTACCGCTTTCCTTTTGGGGCTATGCTTTAGAGACTGCCGCATTCACTTTAAATAGGGCTCCGTCGAAATCCGTTGAGACGACACCGTATGAATTATGGTTTGGGAAGAAACCTAAGCTGTCGTTTCTAAAAGTTTGGGGATGCGATGCTTATGTCAAGAAACTTCAACCTGAAAAGCTCGAACCCAAATCGGAAAAATGCGTCTTCATAGGATACCCAAAAGAAACTATTGGGTACACCTTCTACCTCAGATCCGAAGGCAAGATCTTTGTTGCCAAGAATGGGTCCTTTCTGGAGAAAGAGTTTCTCTCGAAAGAAGTAAGTGGGAGGAAAGTAGAGCTTGATGAAGTATTGCCTCTTGAACCGGAAAATGGCGCAACTCAAGAAAATGTTCCTGAGGTGCCAGCACCGACTAGAGAGGAAGTTAATGATAAAGATACTTCTGATCAAGCTCCTACTGAAATTCGAAGGTCCACAAGGACACGTTCCGCACCAGAGTGGTACGGCAACCCTGTCTTGGAAATCATGCTGTTAGACAACGGTGAACCTTCGAACTATGAAGAAGCGATGGCGGGCCCGGATTCCGACAAATGGCTAGAAGCCATGAAATCCGAGATAGGATCCATGTATGAAAACAAAGTATGGACTTTGACTGACTTGCCCGTTGAGCGGCGAGCCATAGAAAATAAATGGATCTTTAAGAAGAAGACAGACGCGGATGGTAATGTGACCATCTATAAAGCTCGGCTTGTCGCTAAGGGTTATCGACAAGTTCAAGGGGTTGACTACGATGAGACTTTCTCACCGGTAGCGAAGCTGAAGTCCGTCCGAATCATGTTAGCAATTGCCGCATTCTATGATTACGAAATATGGCAAATGGATGTCAAAACGGCATTCCTTAATGGTTTCCTTAAGGAAGAATTGTATATGATGCAGCCGGAAGGTTTTGTCGATCCTAAGAATGCTGACAAAGTGTGCAAGCTCCAACGCTCGATTTATGGGTTGGTGCAAGCATCTCGGAGTTGGAACATTCGCTTTGATGAGATGATCAAAGCGTTTGGGTTTACACAGACTTATGGAGAAGCCTGCGTTTACAAGAAAGTGAGTGGGAGCTCTGTAGCATTTCTCATATTATATGTAGATGACATACTTTTGATGGGAAATGATATAGAACTCTTGGACAGCATCAAGGCCTACTTGAATAAAAGTTTTTCAATGAAGGACCTTGGAGAAGCTGCTTATATATTAGGCATCAAAATCTATAGAGATAGATCGAGACGCCTCATAGGTCTTTCACAAAGCACATACCTTGATAAGATATTGAAGAAGTTCAATATGGATCAATCCAAGAAAGGGTTCTTGCCTGTGTTACAAGGTGTGAAATTGAGCTCAACTCAATGTCCGACCACGGCAGAAGATATAGAAGAGATGAGCGTCATCCCCTATGCCTCAGCCATAGGTTCTATTATATATGCCATGCTGTGTACCAGACCTGATGTTAACCTTGCCGTCAGTTTGGTAGGAAGGTACCAAAGTAATCCCGGCAAGGAACACTGGACAGCGGTCAAGAATATCCTGAAGTACCTGAAAAGGACTAAGGAAATGTTTCTCGTTTATGGAGGTGACGAAGAGCTCGTCGTAAAGGGTTACGTCGACGCTAGCTTCAACACAGATCTGGATGACTCTAAGTCACAAACCGGATACATGTATATTTTGAATGGTGGGGCAGTAAGCTGGTGCAGTTGCAAGCAAAGCGTCGTGGCGGGATCTACATGTGAAGCGGAGTACATGGCAGCCTCGGAGGCAGCACATGAAGCAATATGGGTGAAGGAGTTCATCACCGACCTAGGAGTCATACCCAATGCGTCGGGGCCGATCAAGCTCTTCTGTGACAACACTGGAGCTATTGCACTTGCCAAGGAGCCCAGGTTTCACAAGAAGACAAGGCACATCAAGCGTCGCTTCAACTCCATTCGTGAAAATGTTCAAGATGGAGACATAGAGATTTGTAAAGTACATACGGACCTGAATGTAGCAGATCCGTTGACTAAACCTCTCCCTGGAGCAAAACATGATCAACACCAGAATTCTATGGGTGTTCGATTCATCACAATGTAACTAGATTATTGACTCTAGTGCAAGTGGGAGACTGTTGGAAATATGCCCTAGAGGCAATAATAAAAGCATTATTATTATATTTCCTTGTTCATGATAATTGTCTTTATTCATGCTATAATTGTGTTATCCGGAAATCGTAATACATGTGTGAATAACAGACATCAACATGTCCCTAGTGAGCCTCTAGTTGACTAGCTCGTTGATCAACAGATAGTCATGGTTTCCTGACTATGGACACTGGATGTCATTGATAACGAGATCACATCATTGGGAGAATGATGTGATGGACAAGACCCAATCCTAAACATAGCACAAGATCGTATAGTTCGTTTGCTAGAGTTTTCCAATGTCAAGTATCTTTTCCTTAGGCCATGAGATCGTGTGACTCCCGGATACCGTAGGAGTGCTTTGGGTATGCCAAACGTCACAACGTAACTGGGTGACTATAAAGGTAGACTACGGGTATCTCCGAAAGTGTCTGTTGGGTGACATGGATCAAGACTGGGATTTGTCACTCCGTATGACGGAGAGGTATCACTGGGCCCACTCGGTAATGCATCATCATAATGAGCTCAGAGTGACCAAGTGTCTGGTCACGGGATCATGCATTACGGTATGAGTAAAGTGACTTGCCGGTAACGAGATTGAACGAGGTATTGGGATACCAACGATCGAATCTCGGGCAAGTAACATATCGATAGACAAAGGGAATAGCGTACGGGGTTGATTGAATCCTCGACATCGTGGTTCATCCGATGAGATCATCGTGGAGCATGTGGGAGCCAACATGGGTATCCAGATCCCGCTGTTGGTTATTGACCGGAGAGTCGTCTCGGTCATGTCTGCTTGTCTCCCGAACCCGTAGGGTCTACACACTTAAGGTTCGGTTATGCTAGGGTTGTAGGGATATGTATATGCAGTAACCCGAATGTTGTTCGGAGTCCCGGATGAGATCCCGGACGTCACGAGGAGTTCCGGAATGGTCCGGAGGTAAAGATTTATATATGGGAAGTCCTGTTTCGGGCATCGGGACAAGTTTCGGGGTTATCGGTATTGTACCGGGACCACCGGAAGGGTCCCGGGGGTCCACCGGGTGGGTCCACCTGTCCCGGGGGGCCACATGGGCTGTAAGGGGGTGCGCCTTGGCCTAATGGGCCAAGGGCACCAGCCCCACATAGGCCCATGCGCCTAGGGTTTAAGGGGGCAAGAGTCCTAGGAGGGTAAGGCACCTCCTAGGTGCCTTGGGGGGGAGGGAAAACCCCCTTGGCCGCCGCACCCCCTAGGAGATTGGATCTCCTAGGGCCGGCCACCCCCCCTTGGCACCCCTATATATAGTGGGGGAGAGGAGGGACTTCATACCTGAACGCCTTGGCCTTTGGTTGCCTCCTTCTCCCTCCCCAACACCTCCTCCACCTCCATAGTGCTTAGCGAAGCTCTGCCGGAGTACTGCAGCTCCATCAACACCACGCCGTCGTGCTGCTGCTGGTGCCATCTCCCTCAACCTCTCCTCCCTCCCTTGCTGGATCAAGAAGGAGGAGACGTGGCTGTTCCGTACGTGTGTTGAACGCGGAGGTGCCGTCCGTTCGGCGCTGGTCATCGGTGATTTGGATCACGTCGAGTACGACTACATCATCACCGTTCTTTTGAACGCTTCCGTGCGCGATCTACAAAGGTATGTAGATGCATCTGATCACTCGTTGCTAGATGAACTCCTAGATGATCTTGGTGAAACGAGTAGGAAAATTTTTGTTTTCTGCAACGTTCCCCAACAGATGCAAAGTAAGATAAAGGCAAAGTAAATAACAAAGGAAATAACTAAGTAGTAGGAGATCAATATGATAAAGATAGACCCGGGGGCCATAGGTTTCACTAGTGGCTTCTCTCGAGAGCATAAGTATTCTACGGTGGGTGAACAAATTACTGTTGAGCAATTGACAGAATTGAGCATACTTATGAGAATATCTAGGTATGATCATGTATATAGGCATCACGTCCGAGACAAGTAGACCGACTCCTGCCTGCATCTACTACTATTACTCCACTCATCGACCGCTATCTAGCATGCATCTAGAGTATTAAGTTAAAAACAGAGTAACGCCTTAAGCAAGATGACATGATGTAGAGGGATAGACTCATGCAATATGAAGAAAACCCCATCTTGTTATCCTCGATGGCAACAATACAATATGTGCCTTGCCGCTCCTACTGTCACTGGGAAAGGACACCGCAAGATTGAACCCAAAGCTAAGCACTTCTCCCATTGCAAGAAAGATCAATCTAGTAGGCCAAACCAAACTATTAATTCGAAGAGACTTGCAAAGATAACCAATCATACATAAAAGAATTCAGAGAAGATTCAAATATTATTCATAGATAGACTTGATCATAAACCCACAATTCATCGGTCTCAACAAACACACCGCAAAAAGAAGATTACATCGAATAGATCTCCACAAGAGAGGGGGAGAACATTGTATTGAGATCCAAAAAGAGAGAAGAAGCCATCTAGCTACTAACTATGGACCCATAGCCTTGAGGTAAACTACTCACACTTCATCGGAGGGGCTATGGTGTTGATGTAGAAGCCCTCCGTGATCGATGCCCCCTCCGGCGGAGCTCCGGAACAGGCCCCAAGATGGGACCTCGTGGATACAAAAAGTTACGGTGGTGGAATTAGGGTTTTGGCTCCATAAATTATTGTTTGGGGGTACGTAGGTATATATAGGAGGAAGGAGTACGTCGGTGGAGCAACAGGGGGCCCACAAGGGTGGAGGGCGCGCTTGGGGTAGGCAGGCGCGCCCTCCTACCTCGTGGCCTCCTCTGTTGTGCCTTGATGTAGGGTCCAAGTCTCCTGGGTCTTATTCGTTGAGAAAATCACGTTCCCGGAGGTTTCATTCCCTTTGGACTCCGTTTGATATTCCTTTTCTTCGAAACCCTAAAACAGGCAAAAAAAACAGCAATTCTGGGCTGGGCCTCCAGTTAATAGGTTAGTCCCAAAAATAATATAAAAGTGGATAATAAAGCCCACTAATGTCCAAAACAGTAGATAATATAGCATGGAGCAATCAAAGATTATAGATACGTTGAAGACGTATCAGCAAGCCATAGAAAATAAATGGATCTTGAAGAAGAAGACTAACGCTGATGGTAATGTTACTATCTACGAAGCTTGACTTGTTGCGAAAGGTTTTCGACAAGTTCAAGGAGTTGACTATGATGAGACCTTCTCACCCATAGCAATGCTTAAGTTTGTCTGAATCATGTTAGCAATTGCCGCATTTTATGATTATGAAATTTGGCAAATGGACGTCAAAAGTGCATTCCTTAATGGATTTCTTAAAGAGGGGTTGTATATGATGCAACCAGAAGGTTTTGTCGATCCTAAAGGTGCTAACAAAGTGTGCAAGCTCCAGCGATCCATTTATGGACTGGTGCAAGCATCTCGGAGTTGGAATATATGCTTTGATAGTGTGATCAAAGCATATGGTTTATACAGACTTTCGAAGAAGCCTGTATTTACAAGAAAATGAGTGGGAGCTCTGTAGCATTTCTAATATTATATGTGGATGACATATTGTTGATTGTAAATGATATAGAATTTCTGGATAGCATAAAAGGATACTTGAATAAGAATTTTTCAATGAAAGACCTCGGTGAAGCTGCTTATATATTGGGCATCAAGATCTATAGAGATAGATCAAGACGCTTAATTGGACTTTCACAAAGCACATACTTTGATAAAGTTTTGAAGAAGTTCAAAATGGATCAGTCAAATAAAGGGTTCTTGCCTGTGTTACAAGGTGTGAAGTTGAGTCAAACTCAATGCCCGGACCACTGCAGAAGATAGAGAGAAAATGAAAGGCATTCCCTATGCCTCAGCCATAGGTTCTATCATGTATGCAATGTTGTGTACCAGACCTGATGTGTGACTTACTATAAGTCTAGCAGGGGGGTACCAAAGTAATCCAGGAGTGGATGTCACAACCCCAGTTGAATGCTTGTAATTAGTGGCATTGCATACATGCATCATACTTAAATTTCTGAAACTTGAGTTGAGGATTGTTGAAGCCTCAAAACTTGAATCAAAAGCACGTCAAAGAACCGTGGAAAATGCATTCAATGTTACAAAATGGCCTTAAATAATGTTGGTTATATTTGGCAGAGGTTTTTGCACCAAACCAAAAATAATGAACATTTTTAGGAATATTTTGGCACTGAATTTAAATCATTATTTTATTTGCATTTGGAATTATATTCATAACATGTATAGAATATATTTCCAAATACCCTGAAACATTTTATGTGCATTTGGAATAGTCCATTCAGCAACATAAAAATATTCAGAGGAATGTTTGGCATTATTTAAGTTCAGCCTTGAATTTTTGAACAGTGGCAAATGTTTAAATAAATAGAAAACAAAAGAAAAGTAAAATAGAGCAGAACTTACCTCAGCCTACCTGCACGGTCTGCTACTGTTGCTGGCCCAGCTATGTAGCTCAGCCCACCTAGCCCACCTGCTAGTCATCTTCCCCCTCTGCCAGTAGGCAGAGGCAGGACGAAGCGCACACGCGCCCAAGCACGCCACGCCTCCACCTGCTTGTCTGCCTCCCCGCCAGCGCAACACCGCGAGCCCTCTCTGCGGTGCCGTCCCGATCGAACCCTCCCTCTCTTTTGTACTCTCTCTCTTCCTCGCCTTTGCACCGCCACGGCCGAACGCTGATGTCCTCGCCGCTCGTAGTTGCCGTAGCCATAGCCTCCCCCTCGCCTCGCTGACGCGTCCACAAGCTCTGCCTCGACTCCCTCGACCTCCTCGACGAACCGTGGGTCAACTCCGACGAGTTTGACTTGGTTTGACTCCCCTTTGAGTCACCAACACGCGGGCACGGCCCTACTAATTAATCTAGGATTAGCGCCAATTAAACCAGGATAGTTTAGTTAGTGACTAACACACGGGTCCCACGGGTCAGTTTGACCTGGGCCGCTCCGTTGACCGCTGCCGTCAGCGTCATGTCATGTTGATTCAGTAAATCATTTAGTGGATTTTGTTTAATTCTAAATAACCAGAAAATCCAGAAAATGATTCAAACTTCAAAAAATCATAAAAAATAATCTATAGCTCAGAGTGAAATAATTTATATATGAAAAATGATCAGAAAAATCCAAAGAATCTGTTTATGCCATGTTCATGCATGTGTGAGCAAGTTAACTCCACTGTTTAGGATAAAACATGATTATGTTAAATTTGAAAAATAGGTTTGGAGTTGGAATTTGATGTAGTTTGAATTCCACTTCAATTAAAATGACTTGCTGTTGCATTATCTCAATTCAGTACCTTAATACGTCATATCATTCATTTGCTCATGCATTGCATTGAATTGAATGTTGTTTCTATTCCTTTGTCGGTGTTGTTCCCTCTCGGTAGACGTTGTTCCGACGATGTGATCGATGACACTGATGAAGACACAATGTTATCTTAAGAAGTGTCAGGCCAGCAGAACCCCCTTGTTCATTCCGATACAATCCCACTCTCTCACTCCTGCTCTCTTTTACTGCATTAGGACAACAGCGATACAACTGTTACATGCTGCGGTAGTTGAACCCCTTTCCTCTGCATGACCTGTCATTGCCACAGTAAATAGATGAAACCCACTAGCATGAGTAGGAATTGTTTGAGCCGTGATGTGCCTACTCATTCATGCTTGTTGTCATGCCTGCTACCGCTTAGAGTTGAGTCAGGTCTAATTCATCGAGGATGAATTGGAATGTGGTGAACATGTCTTACTATTGAGAGCTAATGTGTGAACACGATTTGGTAAAGGTAGCGGTGAGAGGCCATGTAGGAGTACATGGTGGGTTGTCTCATTGAAACTGCCCTCAGGAACTGAGTTCTGTGTTTGTGATCCATGAACAGCTAATACCACACATTGGGCTCTGGGCACTCCTAGCGCTCTCGACTTATTAATCAACATGATCTCTGTCGAGGAGTTGCAACTAGTTTCTCGTGTTTGTAGGTAGTGCTAGTAGTCTACCAAGTGGCACCAGATACAGGTGGGCTTGGGACAGACTAGGTGCAGTGGCACAGTGTACCAAGCGTCGCCCGTTTGGTGGGCTTGGGAACCCTGCTCACATCGTTTGGGGCCGTGAGCGACACGCCGGCCGGGTCTCCTTGCGGATGGAACCCGAATAGGCGATAAACCTGGACTAAAGACTTGTGTGGTTAGTCAGGTCATGGACGACTCCCTCGCCAGGCTTCCGCTTGAAGGTTGCCGAGATACACGACGTGTACATGGTGGTAAGTGGCGAGAGCGTGTGTGAAGAAGTACACCCCTGTAGGGTTAACATCATCTATTCGAATAGCCGCATCTGCGGTAAAGGACTTCTGGGTCGCCTGTACAGTTCATAGACAAGTGAAAGTGGATACTCTAAAATGTGCAAGATAAGCATGAGTGCTATGGATGGCTTTCTCATAGGGAGACGGGAGAGGATCCATAGTGGTGTATTCATATGGTGAATATGTGGACTCGTGTGCGCCACCTCAAAAGAGTTACCAATAGTCGTAGTATAGGATAGCCACTGAGTCAAGCTGGCTTGCTGCAGTCAAACTCCACAACCCCTTTGTTGATACTGACGCATATGTAGCTAGTTCTAATGTAAGTCTTGCTGGGTACATTTGTACTCACATTTGCTTAATTTATGTTTTTGCAGAGAGACTTCAGTCTCACTAGTAGTTCCGCGTGGACTTCGACGTTTAGCTTGTTACCTCGGCTACGATCTTGTGCCCTCGGCAGGGTCTTATAGGTAGTCAGGCTTCTCAGCCTTTTTCATTTGTAGTTGTCTGTACTCAGACAAGTTAAGCTTTCGCATGTGCTTATTGCTTGTATGACTTGAATGCTGGGCCATCAGACCCATGTTTGTAATATCTGGCTCCTCAGAGCCTAATGAATAAATACTTTGAGTCGTAGAGTTTTGTTGTGATGCCATGTTGTATTTGCACATATCAAGCATATTGTGTGTATGATTTTGAAATGATTGGTATGTGTGGGATCCGACAATCTAGTTGTTTATTCTTGGTAGCCTCTCTTATGGGGAAATGTCTCCTAGTGCTTCCACTGAGCCATGGTAGCTTGCTACTGCTCCGGAACACTTAGGCTGGCCGGCATGTGTCCTTCTTCGTTCATGTGTCTGTCCCTTCGGGGAAATGTCACATGTTGTTCCTTTAAGTCCTTGTAGCTTGCTACGACTTGGGTTCATACGTTGATGACTGACACGTTCGTTGCTGGGTCATGTATGCCTGTCCCTGTAAGTTAGTGCCACCTTGGGTTTACGACTAGTCATGTCGGCCCGGTGTCTCTGTCAGGTAGATGCTAGCGACACCATCATATACGTGAGCCAACACTATGAAAAAAAGACACATCCGTGACATTTTGGGCCGAACGAAATTTTTTTCTATCATACATATGACACTTCAATGACGATAATTGTGACAAAACCCGGTATCATCATAGATGTGGTGGGCTCCTACTTCTATGACAAAAAATCATGATAGAAAATGGGCTTTTCGTCCTGGGCGGGCCGGAGACGCAGCTACATGACATTCTTTGAGCCGTCCATGACGGAAAAAAACCATGGTAGAAGCGAGGGGGAGGAAAATTTTGGGGAGATCCCGGTTACGGTGGGAGGTCGGGGGCCGAGCGATGCGCGTTTCTCTCGTACATGTACGCGCGTGTGTGCGAGGCGTTGGCTCTAACTGAACCCGAGCGAGGCGTTGGGCTCTAACTGAACCCGAGCGATTGCACTGCAGGCTACGCGTTACTGAACCCGAGTGATTGATCGATGGCTGTTAACTGAACCCGATCGAGCGATTCCTTGGCTACTGCTACTAACTGAAGCCGATCGATGGGATGAACAGTGAGCGTTGCGGGGGGGTGGATGAATAGTGAGCGGTGGCATTGCCTCTAGATGAACAGGACCCCGTGGTGTGGTGGAGGGCTGGATGAACAGTAGACGGTGGAGGGGTGCCCATGGAGGGGTGGATGAACATGACCCCGTGGTGTGGAGGGCAGGATGAACAATAGATGGTGGCAGGGTGCCCATGGAGAGGTGGTTGAACAGGACCCCGTGGTGTGGAGGGCTGGATGAACAGTAGATGGTGGAGGGGTGGTTGAACAGTAGCCGGTGGAGTAGCGCACGGTGGAGGCTGGATGAACAGGAGCCTGTGGAGGCTGGAGGAGGTCGACGGTGGATGAACAGTAGCTCGTGGAGGCTGGAGGGGGTCGACGGTGGAGATGAACAGTATCCCGTGGAGTCCCGTTTTGCGGTACGCCACACCCCTCCCGATGAACAGGACCCCCGTTTCGACCTAGCGCTCCAACACAAGTCTGTTTCCTCCGTTTTGCGGTACGCCACACCCCTCCCGATCAACAGGACCCCCGTTTCGACCGTAGGAGGTCCGTTTCCTCCGTTTTACGGTACGCCACACCCCTCCCGATCAACAGGACCCCCGTTTTGACCGTAGGAGGTCCGTTTCCTTCGTTTTGCGGTACGCCACACCCCTCCCGATCAACAGGACCCCCGTTTCGAGCGTAGGAGGTCTGTTTCCTCCGTTGTGCGGTACGCCATGCCTCATTTCCATCGCCTCTTAAGTCCAAGACCTCCCAATGAACACGACCACGCATTCCGTTCCGACCCATGAACACGATGATGACGTTGTTTCTATGTTCCGACCCAGCCATGTACACGAGCCCTTGTCATACATATGCGCGAGTAGGCGTTCGAGACCCCGCCCGTATGTACACATACGTGGCCGTATTTTCTTTCTTGCACCCTGGCCGCCTCTACTACGATACGTGCGCGCCTCTACATCCACCAGTATATATGTACGTACACGTTCGCGACCAGAATGACAACGCTACATATGCTTCGACCAGGTGGGTCCCGACTGTCAGGCACTTCCTTGCCTACAAAGATGTAGCTGGTGGGTCCCAGCAGTCAAGGGGGCGAAATACGGTGGCCGTCCGATGGGTCCCCGCTGTCAGGTGGAGGAATAATTATTTTGCACGTAATAAGGAGGCACTTCCTTGTTGCGGCCGTAGACCCAGCTGTCAGCCTCTCCACGTACAGTCCACGTCCGATGGAAGTCGTTCCTTGACCACGTTGACCATGCCGCGCCGAGTGCACCAGGGCGGTGGACGATGGTGAGGCCTAGGAAGGGGACGACGGGGAGCCGGGGAACCCGCGGCAGTGGAAGCCCGCGCGCGTGCGGAGAGGAGTACGACGGTTCACTGGTTCGGCTGCGGTGTGAGGCTGTCGTCGCCGCAGGGCCTGGCCAGCGGTGGGAATAGTAGGGGGCAGTGAGGCCTCCGCGGCAGCACAACCGGCCACTAGAGGCAGGAGCATGCGGCACGACCGGCGCTGCTTTGGGCGGCTGGAGCAAGAAGACCAGAGGTTGAAGAAGCACTACGGCCGATGGATGGACATCGTACGATCACTGGAGCTAGAATCGTTCATATTGACTAAGTTGACAAAGCCCTTCATCCCCGTCAACTTAGTAGGCCCACAAGTCAGCCTCCCACCAAGGTGGGTCCCAGCTAGCCGGGGGAGTATTCATTTTTTTTGTGCGTAATAAGGAGGCAATTCCGGTGGGTTCGAGCTAACAGCGGGGGGGGACGTTTTTTTCGCAAAATACGGTGCCCCACCCGGTGGGTCCCAGCAGTCAGGGGGAAACGATTTTTTTCACAAAATACTGGTGGCCCGTCTAATGGGTCCCTGCTGTCAGGTGGAGGAATAATTATTTTCCGCATAATAAGGAGGCACTTCCTTGTGGCTGCCATGGACCCAGCTGTCAGCCTCTCCACGTACAGTATTCTTCCGATGGAATTCGGTCGTTGACCACATTGACCACGGCGCACCGACAGCACCACGGCGGTGGACGACGGCGAGGCCTAGGAAGGGGAAGATGCGGAGCCGGGGAAGACGCGGCAGTGGATGCCCACGCGGAGAGGAGTACGAGGGTTCACTGGTTCGGCTGCGCTGCCGTTGCCGCAGAATAACAGGGGGTGTGGGTGAGTGGAGTGGAGGGATGGCCTGGCCAGCGGTGGGAGTAGTATGGGGGCGGTGAGGCCTCCGCTGCAGCACAGCCGGCCACAGGTGGCAGGAGCAGGCGGCACGACCAGCGCTGGTTTGGGCGGCTGGAGCAAGAAGACCAGAGGTTGAAGAAGCACTACGGCCGTTGGACGGACATCGTACGGTCAGTCGAGCTAGAATCATGCATATTGACTAAGTTGACAAAGCCCTTCGTCCCCGTCAACTTAGTAGGCCCACTATACTGGGTCCCAGCTAGCAGGGGGAGTATTCATTTTTTTGTGCGTAATAAGGAGGCACTTCCTTGCGTGTGAAGATATAGCTGGTGGGTCCTAGCTGTCAGCGGCGATAACGTTTTTTTCATGAAATATAGAGGCCGTTTCGATGGGTCCCAGATGTCAGGTGGAGGAAATCATTATTTTGCGCGTAATAAGGAGGCATTTCCTTGCGTGCGGCCGTGGACCCGGCTGTCAGCCTCTCCACGTACAGTCCACTTCAGATGCATGTCGGTCATTGACCACGCTGACCACGCCACGCTGAGAGCACCAGGGCGGTGGACGAAGGCGAGGCCTAGGAAGGGAATGACACGGAGGCAGGGAAGACTCGGCCATTGTTTTTATTTCCCACGCGGAGGGGAGTACGACTGTACGAGGGTTTACTGGTTCGTCTGCCGTCGTCGGAGAATAACAGCAGGTGTGGGTGAGTAGAGGGATGGCTAGGCCAGCGATGGGAGTACGATGGGGCGGTGAGGCCTACGCGGCAGCACAGCCGGCCGCGGGGAGGAGGGAGCAGGTGTGACACTCCAAAATTTTTATTTGGTTTTTGTCAAAAACTTTGTGGTTTTGAAGAGAGATTTTTTTTTAAGTGAAGCTCTATGAAAATTTGGGTTTTTCTTATCTTTGAAGCCACCCTTGGCTTTGTATTTTTGCCCATGAGATAAAACCCCTCCAAAACCTCCCCTCCCCCTTGTGATCAACCTAAATTCTCTGTCCCAACTAATCCAAACTGGTTTTGGATTTTTATTCTAATTATTTTTCCCCTCAATTCAATTCTGAAAATTATTTGGAGCCTGAGGGATTTTCAAAGCAAGTACATTTTTTCATTTGAGTTTTGAACTCAAACCAATTCTCCTGGATTGTCCTTTGAATCCACAACCCAGAACCATCTTGATCCACTCCTCCTCTTCTCAAATTTTTCAAAATACAGTCTCTGCAAGTTTGGACCAGATTTGCCAAATTTGGTGAAATTCATATCCACACTGCTCCAAAAATTCCAACAAAAATCATGCAGCCTACTTGAGCAAGGAGAAGCCACTCCACCAAAAATCAGCTCAAGGAAAAATCACCAAAGGCCAATTTCATTCGGTCGAACACCTGGTGGGCACTGTTACTGTTCAAAGTTCAGAAAATTCAGTTTCAGTGTCATCTTCCGTCCGTCAGTTTCAGTCACGCGGCCACAGTGCCCTTGGCACGTTCCTCGCCGCCTATTCCTCTTGTCCGAAGCTGCACACACGTGTGTGGAGCCTTCCTGGCGTCGGTAGCGCGCTGGCTCGCCCTCGCCGGCGTCTTCTGCGGCGTCGGGACCTCCCGTGGCGGCCGACAGGAGGCACACCACGGCAGAACGCCGTTCCGCGCCGCCCATCGCTCCCTGGCTCTCCGCGTGGCCTCATGCACGCCAGCGCACGACCGTAGCACAGCCACCGTGGCCGGCAAGCACGGAACGCGCTCTCCGCCGCCGACGGGCCCGCGCCATCACCGTACCGTCGAGCTCGCCCTTAACACCCAAACCCCGGCCAGTTTAACACCAAAACGGACCCATTGAACCTCCGTGATGACGCTCGACCCCCTAACCACCCCGACCGAGCACTGCGCCACCGTAATCGCTCGCCGGTGATCCTCGTTCACGGCAACCGCCTCGGACCGCCTATATAAAGGGGTCCCGAGCTCACTCTCGTGCACGCAGCACCCCCACTACTCACCAACACCCCGCCAGGCCATTAGGGGGACCTCGAGGAGGTCTCCTCCCCCAGCTCCGGCCGCCTCGCCCCGCCTCGGCCTCCAGCCCGATTCGTTATGGTGAGGCCATCTCCGGCGCTCAAACCCCGTTCGTTACCCTCTCTAGCTGCCAGGAGCATGACCCCCTCTTCAATTTAACCTTTGCAGCCCTTTTCGACGAGCCCCTCGACCACCCGAGCCGCCGTCCGCCGAAGCAAAGCTCGCCGTCGACGTGGTGCTCGCCGACCGACTCCACCACCATCAACGGACGCGGAAGGGTGCCCTGAGCACGGAGGTACTCCCCGATCTCTGTGCCTCGCCGTGGATCGCCGCCGGCGACCACCGCGGCTCTCGGGCGCCGGCGAACTCTGCCGCCCCGTTTGAACATTTGAACCTGACGGGTGGGACCCCACCGTCAGCCTCTCTGCTCTCTCTTTCGAATCGTTTTCTGGAAGCGCCTTCGGGCAGAATGTGTTTTCTCTTCGGGCTGGCGTAGTCGCTACCGAAGCGTTTTCTGTTTTTATAAACTAGCCCCTGGAAATCTTCTGTTTCATTACAGATAAGTCCCTGGACAAAAACCCTTATAACTTTTAATCAGAAAAGTATTTTTGATTGATTCTTTTTCTGTTCTCTTTAAAATTTTGTCTAGTTTTTTATCAGATTTACTTGAAAAATATTTGGTTTACCTTCTGTGCACTCCTTGGTATTTACGTTAGCGCATATATTTTCTTTAAACCGTAGATACCGAAGGAGGTGACGGAGCCGCGAACTTCACCGAGCTAGGCTCCGACTACTCTGAACCAGGCAAGCATGTTTGAACTTTTGATATGATGAGTGTCTTGGCATGTTTTGCATTTAGTTAGTTTCATGGCATATCGGTGAGCATACCGATGAACGTTATTTTATGTGATAATAAGGTGAGTGAGTTCAATGATCCATACGTGGATGAATGTGAATATGAATGGCCATGTGTTGGCATGAGGATGGGTACGATGGCAGTGTTGTAGCATGCCAGTCTTACGCCAGACTATGTGACTTCAGTGTCAAACCATATCGGTCCAGTACCTATCATTTCCTTCCTTGTACTACCACATGTTTTCCGCAAGGAATATGGTTTAGTAAGTTGCAAACCGCTTTCATGGTACACACCAAAGAGGAGAGGCCGTGATGATGGTTCCATGGCCCTGGATTAAAGCCAGTCATCCGGTCAGGGGGCATGGGTGTTTCTGGTTGGGACCGAGAGGGGGGCACCCCTTAGAGCGCGCGTATATAAATGTGATCCCATGCTATTCGAGATTGTGATCTCCCCGTCTCAAAACTTTTTCTTGGACGATGACTAGGGTGATTCCTAGCATCGAGAGGTAGGATGGGTGTGTACCGGTTAGCTGTGTTTTCTTCCGAAATACCGTAAACGGAACTAGTCCTTCGTGACTACGGAAATCCGTTGGCTGTGGGAAAATTTTGTACAAACTCTGCAGAGTCATATATTCCTCCAAATCATCTCTTCCATGTCAAGTTTCGTTCCATCTTATCCTAATCAATTGTCAGCTTTGATGACAGAGACTCCGGTGAATCGCATGAGTGCTAAGTCCGATTGAATGATTATCCCTGTGGATGGACTAACCCGTTTATTCTCATGGATTGAATGTTTATTATGAGTATTGTTTACTGGTAAATTTAAAGCCCTTTCTGCGATGTCGCTCAGACGTCCGACTGTGGCATTTCTTTTAAAGCCCTTTCTGCGATGTCGCTCAGACGTCCGACTGTGGCATTTCATTTAAAGCCCTTTCTGCGATGTCGCTCAGACGTCCGACTGTGGCATTTCTTTTAAAGCCCTTTCTGCGATGTCGCTCAGACGTCCGACTGTGGCATTTCTTTTAAAGCCCTTTCTGCGATGTCGCTCAGACGTCCGACTGTGGCATTTCTTTTAAAGCCCTTTCTGCGATGTCGCTCAGACGTCCGACTGTGGCATTTCTTTTAAAGCCCTTTCTGCGATGTCGCTCAGACGTCCGACCGTGGCATTTCTTTTAAAAGCCCTTTATGTGGTGTCGCTAAGATGCCCGACTGTGGCATCATTTTCCTTATTTTTATTTGTTCACCTTTCGAGGCGTCGCTTCAGACACCCGATCGGTCCTTATTTATGTTCTGTGGAATTTCAGGCGGACTACCGCCGTTTTCCCTTTTTACTTACCCGTTATGCCCGTTTTATTTATTGTGCATTAAGGAATTAATCATGTTGCATCCATGCATGCATTTGTTATATCTTACGTCCGAACTGTCTTGCGAGTACTTTCAGAGTACTCACTGGCTTGTTGATTTGGCCAGATGCTGACGAAGGCGATCTCATGGATGAAGAGTTCGATAGCGAGCCCGACACTTAGAGGAGTCCCAGTCAGTCTTGTGCGACCCTGGATTTGGCCACTGTTTTATATCCGCTTCCGCTACCAAATAAATTCATCGAGCCTCTCCTCGACGCTCGATGAGATGACAGACGTAGAGTCTTGTATTTCTCTCCCCGCTGTGTTTTTTCCACCACCAGCCTATCCTTGAGTCAGTAGTATGTCTCCACACCACTGTGTTCTGTCCGCCATTATGTATGATTATTGGCGTGCTTGTAATAATTTGGTTGAGCAACCGTAGTTCGACCCTGTAATATATTTTATGCTACTGGCTTATTGTATCAAGAATTTGTCTGCCAGTGTGGAGGTTTTCTCTCATACTGGACTTAAAAGATTGGCTTTTCAATAAATATTTTTATTGGAAAACCGGTCGTGACAAGCTTGGTACCAGAGCCAGGCTGACTGTAGGAAGCCACTAGGTGCGATCGCTAATTGGTTATTAGCCTGATAGAGCTAATTTATATTTTTGCAATGGTAGTCATTTTCTGTCAGTCAGCATAAATTTATGATCTGACCCTGCAGAATTTTGCCTACTTTTGTAGATGGCCGACGTCAGCTGCGAGTCTCAGACCTTCGCCAACGTACCCGATGGGTTCGTCAAGCTTCTTTCTTCCATCGTTCAGGTCGCGATGGGGCCATCCGTGCGCCCAGTCTTCACACTCTACCAGCACCGAGTCAATGACAGTCTGACCATGCACCAGGCCGCGGTGCAGTTCAGGGGAGGGCGTGGTGAGTTACGCCGCTTCCGGTTCGTGGGAAGAGCCATGCCTACGGAGAGGCATGCTATGCAGATGGCAGCCCGCGAGGCGATAGCTCGTCTCAGGGATGTCCTTCCCGTGATGAAGACTCGTCGTTACCGTTATCTTCCGTGCCATGTGCCTTACACCTGTCACTACGCATACTCCTGCCCCAGAGGAGAACGAGACGAGGCTTTTGAGATGCTCATTGAGTATCTCCGGGCCCTGGAGGCAGCCTTCGACAACCTGGTGGACGACTTCGTAGCTACCCGCATGGACTCAGTCCATGGCTGTGCTGCCAACAGGAGGGAGCTCCTACCCATCGCTCCGCCACCGACTTTTGTCTCGTCATCAGCATCTTTTACGCCTACTCGTTGCCTGCCTTCTACCGAAGAATTTAACCAAGTCCTTGCACCCACTCCAGCGCGCACTACACCAACCTTCGCGCCCACTCCTGTACGTGTTGCTCCGCCCCTGGCAACCGCTCCGTCCGCTCTGCGCAACACTACACGTATGGAGCCCATTAGCGAGGAGGAAGTTGAGTCCCCAACCTCGCTACGCCTTGCCCTCGGCAGGGCAAGGGAGATCGTCAACATCTCTGCCTGAGTACGCTTAGCTGCCGTGTATTGTACCGCTTTGTAAGATATGTACATAGGTTGTGAGAAGTAGCCTGTTTGCGCATCATGTAGGATCTGGAGAAGTGCACTAGCCTTAATAACATGTCAGGATTATGTACGCATATCCTGAGTGATGTACTGTATAAGTACCGCCCGCGTGTAAGATATGTAATGAGCAGTCCTTCTCCGTGCGCAAGTCGATTTGTTTTTCTTAAGTAAGCTTGGGTATTTAATAATATCTGCCAGCTTTATGCATTTATGGTTTTATTTTTTTGCGACTCTTTCCGCTTTTCTTAAGAGTTTTACAAAAATATTTTTCCCAGAGTGAAAAATGTCTCGTCCTTGGACACGTTCCGTGCCAACTCCACCAGAGGAAATTCATGATACTCAACCCAACAATGAGTTCACTCAGGGACAGTCAAGCCAACAAGGCAGTGAATCGGCACTTTCACAAATGTGCCGTCTTTATGAACAGAGTCAGCAACAACATCGCGAGATGATGAACCAAGTCATCAACATGGGGAATCAGCATGGACAGTATCAGCAACATTCCAAGTTATCTGAGCTACAGAAGACACGTCCTCAAACATTTTCTCACACTGACAAGCCTCTTGAAGCCGAGGACTGGCTTCGAGATATGGAGAGGAAATTAATTATTGCAAAGTGTTCAGATCTCGAGAAAGTACTATATGCTCCACACTATCTCACAGGAGCAGCCGCATCGTGGTGGGAGAATTTTCTGCACATGCATCCCAACGAAAATGACATAACCTGGGATGATTTCAAGGAAGGTTTCCGTGGTGCACATATTCCTAAGAGTATTATGAAAATCAAGAAGAGAGAATTTGATGACCTCAAACAAAGGAACATGACAGTGTCAGATTACAACAGTC
>NC_041382.1:94106059-94207610 GCF_002162155.2 Triticum dicoccoides | reverse complement strand
TTAAAGCCCTTTCTGCGATGTCGCTCAGACGTCCGACTGTGGCATTTCTTTTAAAGACCTTTCCGCGATGTCGCTCAGACGTCCGACTGTGGCATTTCTTTTAAAGCCCTTTCTGCGATGTCGCTCAGACGTCCGACTGTGGCATTTCTTTTAAAGCCCTTTCTGCGATGTCGCTCAGACGTCCGACCGTGGCATTTCTTTTAAAGCCCTTTATGTGGTGTCGCTAAGATGCCCGACTGTGGCATCATTTCCTTATTTTTATTTGTTCACCTTTCGAGGCGTCGCTTCAGACACCCGATCGGTCCTTATTTATGCTCTGTGGAATTTCAGGCAGACTACCGCCGTTTCCCTTTTTACTTACCCGTTATGCCAATTTTGTTTATTGTGCATTAAGGAATTAATCATGTTGCATCCATGCACGCATTTGTTATATCTTACGTCTGAACTGTCTTGCGAGTACTTTCAAAGTACTCACTGGCTTGTTGATTTGGCCAGATGCTGACGAAGGCGATCTCATGGATGAAGAGTTCGATAGCGAGTCCGACACTTAGAGGAGTCCTAGTCAGTCTCGTGCGACCCTGGATTTGGTCACTGTTTTATATCCGCTTCCGCTACCAAATAAATTTATCGAGCCTCACCTCGACGTTCGATGAAATGATATTCTTAGAGTCTTGTATTTCCCTTCCCGCTGTGCTTTTCCACCACCAACCTATCCATGAGTCAGTAGTATGTCTCCACACCACTGTGTCCTGTCCGCCATTATGTATGATTATTGGCGTGCTTGTAATAATTTGGTTGAGCGACCGCAGTTCAACCCTGTAATATATTTTATGCTACTGGCTTATTGTATCAAGAAATTGTCTACCAGTGAGGAGGATTTCTCTCATACTGGACTCAAAAGACTGGTTTATCAATAAATATTTTTATTGGAAAACCGGCCGTGACAGCAGGCAGTCCCGCTGGCGCTTGTTTGAGCGGCTGGAGCAGGAAGAGCAGAGATTGAAGAAGCACGACGGCCGTTGGATGGACATCCAACAGTATACATGCCATCTGTGGAAAGCCTCAAATATGTGGAAAACAGCATACAGCCCATCTGCCATTATTTCAAATAATTTACAGCCCATTTGCTAATTCTTATGGGTTTTTTTGGAGCCCATATTCTTTATGTTAGCATTACAGCCCATATTGTGGCCACGGTTAAAAAATTATACGAAATTTTGCATATGCCGGTGCGGTCTGAACTGTTTTTAATCCCGAAATTTCGAGTCACATTCAGACTGATTTTAAAAATAAATGTATATCAATATAAAATCCAATAAATTGTCCACGCATAAAAATCAATGCAATTTAAAATCTCGAAATGAAAAAAAAGATATTTGAAAATAATTGCCGGTTTGATGTGTTTTAAAAATGTACAGCCCATTTCTCATTACTGATAGGCCACTCTCCTCGTCTTGAAAGATTTACAGCCCAACACGCCTGATAAAGCGACTTACTTGACAAATCACAAAAAAACTGGGCTAGCCATTTTCAGAAAGAAAAAAACTACTGGGCTGGTCTGTGGTAAACATAAAAGAAAAGGTTGTCTAGACAGGCCAGAGTGTCCCGCACAGCCCAGTTGACACCCTGCTTCTGTCTCAAAAACAAATTAGATAAATGCCACTCCAATTATGGCGATTCATAAAAATGCCACTGCAATTTCCAAACTTTGAAAAATGCCACTGCAATTTTTGCAAACTTTGGAAAACGCCACTGCTGTTTGCAAACTTTGAAAAACGCCACTCCAGACTTCAAAAAATGCCACTAGAAATGGCATTTTTCAAAGTTTGGAAATTGCAGTGGCATTTCTCGGATACACCAGATTTGGAGTGGCATTTATCAAATTAACCCAAAACAAAAATAACTGGGCGAGCTGCTGGATCCCTGGTGTCAGCCGCTCGTTGTGCAATTCTCTCGTTTATTGACTACGTTGACAATGGCATGGGACCCCGATGTCAGAAATCCACTAGGAGGATCCATTTTTTTATTGGCTTGAAATAAGGAGGCACTTGCTTGCGTACTGCCATGACCTTGGCGGGTCCCTACTGTCATCCTCTCCACGTACAATCATCTCCTGATTGTGTACGCGTCAACTTGCTAGGCCCGCAAGTCAGCCTCTAAACCGTGGAGGACAAATACAACCCATTTAAAAAATAACAGCCCATTCCATATGTTCAAACGGAAAGTTCAACATTCAGAGCAAAGTAACAGGTCTGATCCACATATAGAGTACTGAACTTCCACGTTGACAACCATCATAGCCAAGTGAACTATCTACTCCCACTAACACTCTAGTAGCGTACAAGTACTAACTTACTCTTAGCTAACTAGACGATGTCGGCCACCATCTGCTGTCCATGCTAAACGCCGGCACCAGCGTCCTCTGCCTCGCCTCGAACTTGCCAGAGGTGCGATATCGCGTGTTGCTCGCGCGCGTTGGCCCTTTCCATGTCGGCGTGGTCCACTGAAGCTTCGGCTTCCAAGCGGGAAACCCACTTGACGAGTTGGTAGTAAAAATCAGCGTCGCGAACGCATGCGTGCCCGACAGCCTCCAGGGCTATTTGCCGGGCGCCGGCCTCCACGTAGTCGGCCCAGTTGCGGGCGCTCTGCTCGCGACTCAGAGCGTCCGTGCATTGCTGCTCCATGTCCCGCTGGCGGCGCAAATCAGCGAGACCCTGCTCCTCCGCCATGCGGTCGCGCTCCAACAACTCCTCGATCTCCGCATTGCCATCTAAAGACAGATAGAATGCCTCCTCCCTCTGTCTGCCTTCCGGTGAAAACCCGAACACTAGTTCCGGCGGTGACCGCCTCCGGCGTCGCCTACCACGGACGGGCGGGGGCATGGCGGACGTGGCGAGCGACGTCGGGCCGGTGGGGGCTTATGAGGATATGGCGAGTTGGGTCATGGTGGCACCTGAGAAGGCCGGGAAACAGTACTTATAGGCGGAAGGTAGCGCGACGGTCATTGGAATTCAATGCATAATGGCTTAGCGCGCCAGCTTGCCGTGAAAAACTAGAGAAACTGAAATTATGACTATGTCGTCCCGTCCCGTCTGGGTCGCACGCCGGCATGGCGGTCAAACGAGTGCACTCGAATCATCTCCCTCCTTGTCAATAATGATTCCACGGATTTAAAGCATATCTTTTTTTGCATCAGTTAGCTGCCTTAATTACGGCTGGCTGCATGCAGGCACTCAGAATCGCTCGCAGGCAGTACGCGAAGCAGCATGCAGCCACTTAATCACTGGAATTAATTAGGCTTAAACTTCTGCATGCCGAGGGCACGCATGAAGCCACTTAAATCGCTGGAATTTATTAAGCTTAAACTTCTGCATGCCGTTAATTATTGCCATGCCTTGGTCTTGCTGCTTTGCTCACGGGACTAATAAACCCGGACGGAGGGAGTACCTTGGTTGGTGAGAGGTTTGAATTAAGCCCTGCAAACCGGAAAGGAGGTACTAGTACGTGCGTGATCCGCTATTTATTCGTGTAGGATCGAGTAGGTCATTTCTTGAATTGAGCCCTGCAAACTGGAAAGGAGGTAGTACGTGCGTGATCCGCTATTTATCCGTGTAGGATCGATAGTGTAGCTTGTCAGTTTCTTCAGAGGTAGGCATTTTTATCCGTGTAGGATCAATAGTGTAGCTTGTCAGTTTCTTCATAGGTAGGCATTTTCATTCAAAAAACTGCCACTTCGCATCTTGCGTCGCAAATAAAACTGCCAGGAGTGCATTTGTAGGCTAGCTAGTGATCGATCAGTAACTTGTAAACACTGGGCGAACAAAAATAAGTAACTGTTAATGCATCTCAATGATTCACAGATCATATACAAATATGTAGCTCCAAAAGCAAAGATCGGCCACTTTGGATCTTGCATCGCAACTAAAACTAACTAGTACGATTCCCATACATAAGATCAACATGTTAATGCATCTCAATGACTCACAGATCATATACAAATATGTAGCTCCAAAAGCAAAGATCTAGAAAAAACATCTGTTCTTCCTACTAACATGGATGCTTCTCTTGGCCAACATTCAGTACAGACTGAAATACAAATTTGTTTGTGAAGTCTACAATTCCTCTTGCAAACGTAAGTGGTTTCACCAACAGCTGGAACCATGAGAATGAACCAGACATGATGGAGGAACATCCACTACAATATGATTTGGTCTTCTCTCGATCACACGGCGAGACTATTTTCGGAATACAAACTTTAACTTAGGCAAAATGATGCCCATTGTATAATCAGACCAAAGCAATGAAGCACCTAGTGTTGGCCAATAAATAGTACAGTACTACTTTTCTGCAGTCCATGAAGTGACTATCCAATCTTTCTGTGTCTATTTTCAAATGGCACTGCATGCAGTGACTATACTATTCTCTTGTGCAGTTCAACCAAAATTGCTGACACTTTGTTGGTTTGCCAAATAGCAACAGGCAGACATCTCTGTCTGCACAAATATCAAGCAGCTAGTAAACATATACCACACCTTGTATTTTCGTTCTAAACATGTCTCTTCCGCTTAGCATCTGTCATGTTCTGCACTAGATAATCTGATACAGTTATATTTTTCCCTGGACAATTTCATACTGAGTTGATTTGCTGGTTCAGAGCAGAAATATAGCGCCTATTCTTCATCAGACCAAGGATATCCATGTTCGCAGTGATGGAAGAGGTGAAATCGATACAAGCGAAATTGAGCATCCAATCATTGAATCCTATCATGCACCTCCAATGTAGGTCCACCCTGCCAATAAATTCACATGCAAACCACTAGTATTACTATCTAATGACAGTACAAAAAGAGTAGAAAGATAGTAGAAAACCATGTACCTTTGTAATGAACAGCTCATAGTGCCACCAATTGGATATAAAGGTTGGGAAAAAAACATGCTCCTAATGTTGAACCAGTTGGACTTTTTGTGCAGTTCCACTAAAATCGAGCATCCCTGTTTGCATAGATATTGAAAGTGTGATTACTCTAAAATTGGCAATAGTTGAAGCATAGACTCACAAACATAAGCATTCCAATTTCTTAATGGGAAAAGGTAGCAAGACTGTTTCTAACCACCTGTTTGAAGGAATAAATAAAGCAACAGCGGCTGATGTGAGGAAGGCATACATAGTTTTTTCTGGAAAAGTGAGTCATTCCTGACCTTTCCTCTTCTTTTAAGCAAACTTTGTGTAGTTCTACTAAAATAAAATGCCATCACCGCCTTGACAATTCAGTGACACTGTACAAAAGGAAATTACTTAACGTTACATCATGATGTCAAGTATGTAGTCGACAGGCATTAGAGACAAACATACATACCTCCTCAAGAGAACAGCCGGAGGAGGAGGTGCCCACTCTTGACCTTTCCTCTTCTCTTCATAATTGTCTGTGCAGTTTAACCAAAATAAAATGGCATCAGCGCCTTGGCATTTTGGTGACACTGTACAAAAAAATTAACTTATCTCATGAAAGTGAGGTATGTAATCTATAAGCATTAACAATGCAAAAATCTAACGGGAGTAACAAGTTTCATCGTTGGTATACTTGCTGTGCAACAACATTAGAATGCCTTATAGCTAAAAAATCTTTAATACATCCACAATCAACAGCTAACCCTGAAATAATCCAGTGACATTAAATGGCATTGCTTAAATTTATGGGTGGCATTAGACTGAGAGCGGCATTAGTTAAATGTGGCATCACTTTAGCAGTAGCATTGCTTGACTTGACTGCTGGCATTATACTAACAGCAAAAAAAGTGGCAATAAGAGCATGGGAGGCACCAGTATGATGTACCTCCACGGACGCAGAGTGGTGAGGGAGGTATGGTTGCCCAGAGCAACAAATATCCAGGCAGCATATGTGGATTATGGTCCCATTTTTGTTCTCTTTAGCCACCTTTTTCCTATGCGAGGACAACAAATCGATTGACCTGGTCATTCTCTATTGCGTTGTCATGCCTTTCTACCCTTCTTCAACCAAGAGACACGAGACTCGTTCCTTAGCTACTGATTTTCCCCTTTTCAACCTAGATGCGGGTTCGATGCCTACTCTCTTGGACAGTACAGTCTCCCTTCCTTTCCTTATTCAACCCAGACATGGATTAGTCTGCATGAAGTAGGGTTTCCTTTAATAGTGCAAATTATGGTTTTCGTCTGCGTGGCCAGCAGAGTAGAGGATAGCAAATTGGGAAGATGGTGGAGTGGAAAAAGATCCACATGCAATGACATAGCAGATGGGGCAATAGAACAAGGTTATGGCTCGAAAAGAGGTAGCATACCTGAGGGTCGGCGGGAAGTGGCTTCGCTCGTGGTCGTCATCCTCCGCACACACTACGGCAGCGAGCTTGGGGATGGAGGCCATCCCGTGCGGGCGCTAGGTCTGAGAGGACGGCCTTGTCGTCAGTGCGTGACCTCGCTCGCCGACGACGAGTGCGTCAACGTTGCACGTCCTTTTCTTCCCCGGCGGATCTGTGACCACCGGCGAGGAGGGAGAGAGGGGCCGTCTTTTTTAGATCGGGAGAGAGGGCGGTAGTGTGAGAAGCAAGTGGGCAGCCCTTAGCAAGAAAGCACTGAAGCTCCAGCCTATATATATCTTTTTTATACTACTAGTACTGGAGGTGGGGTAGTGGTAGAGTAGTTTATATTTTCTCTGCGTACAGTACCAGTTAGTCGTGCTTCAAAACTGATCGGCACGCCATTAAAAAAATAAAGGTTGATAACTAATGCGGCACCTCGGGCCAACGCGGCCAGATCGCATTTTGCACGAGAAATTACACACCATGTTTCGTTGACATGTGGTCCCGTTCCAACATATCAGTGAGACGACGGCGAGTAGTAGGAGTATTTCCGAACGGACGTGTAGGCCGCGGCGCCTCTTCGTGAGCCGTGGCAAACTCGCAACCGTCCACCGACTCTTTGCCTTTCCCTCTCGATTTGGAACTGCTGTCGCACGCTCTTCCTCTCCCTCCTCCATTTTCCTTCAGCCCTTCACCCTTTCTTCTGCCATTGTTCGATCATCTTCTCCATGGAGGGAATAGGCCGGAAACGACCTTGTTATTCTTGCCCCGATCTGAAAGATGACGTGGTGGAGGAACTCATTGATCGGTGCGATGTCATCACCTCGGCTAGCATGGCAGGTTCGTTCCAGCCCATTCTCGACTCAACTAATAACATCATTGCAAGGAACCCAAGGGTTAAGGAGCGGTTTGATCTCCCCTATCTTCTTCACCGTGACCCTGCTCGCTGGCGAGCGGACGACGGAGACCTCGCCTTGTGCAAGTTGATGCCGCTTGATAATGATACGTGTGATGTCAAGATGCCATCGCTTAAGGGTAAGTCCTGGGCTGACGCAAATGGAGATTGGGTTGTTTATATTGGGTACAATTGCGAGTGGGAACTTGTGAATGTGTACACTCGTCAGCAGATTCCACTTCCAAAAATCTCCGAGTGCCCTGAGATTGAGCACACAGATGATCTACGTACGTTCAAATACGATCATGGTGACTGTCGTGTACTAAAGATAGCAATTTGTCGAGTTCCCAACCGCTCTTGGAATTACAAAAACTATGATGTTGTTGCTATCTTCGACAAGCTAGTTGCCGTCCTTCGTGGTTCGACTGGATGGATATTACTCAAAAATCAGTTTCTATACACGGATGTGTACTGTGATGCAATTGAATACAAGGATCTTGTGTTTGCTGCCACCTCTCGTGGCATTGTTTTTCATGGGATCCTCATTTTTTCGGTACGTTTGTCTTCCACTGTAATTATAATTGTTTCATCCACATGCATGCGGGTTAGCAACTTTCCCTTTACTAATTAACCTTCTTCTTGTGTTTCCAAGGTCCTGTGGACATCCCACCACCTATACTTGAAGATTTTTATAAAGGGGGAGATGACGATGGTGATGATCACGAGCATGAGGACGAGCAGCTCCGATATACTCTGTGGTGCCTGGCAACTAATTCTGATGGATCACCTCTTCTTGTGTGTATACAGCCCACTGATGATGTTACTGCTAAGGAAGCAGGTGTAGTCTCCCGTGGTCGCACTCTCTGGACCTATTCCAACACCCGTTGCATGGTATTCGGGATGGATACTAGTGTGCTAGCGCCAACTCCTTCTCCCTGGCACAAAATTGATAGTCTTGGAGAAAACTCGCTCTTCCTTGGACGAAACTATCCGATGATGGTGAAAGGTGATCCAACCGCTGTTGACACATTTATGAGAAGCAACTGTGTCTATACCTCAGACATTTGCGTGGTTCCCTACCCTGGTACTGATATAGTAGGCCGCTTTAGACTGGATGACCAGTCCTGCGTTGGTCTCCAGATCGACAATGCATGGCCCGTCCCAGAGAATCACTTGTGGTTCAAAGCAAGTGTTTCCAACGCCGAGGAATGGTTGAGTTGAAGTTCATTTCATTGCTTGTTATTTGTTGTGTGGTGAAAACTTTAGTATTTATAATGTATCCTCGTTGTCGATGTGGGTTGATGATCTGTTGTTCTATGTAATAAAATGATATGCTTGTGATAAACTTACTAAATTTATGAATGGCTTTCGAGTCGCTTCTCTGAGTGAGTGGTGCAACGAGGCAAAAAAATATTTTCCGAATACATAATTGTACGTGCATTGCAACAGGTTATCGGATGAGGCCAATAAACAATAGTAGTACACTATTTGTACTAGCTTCACATGCTTCGCGCGTCGGGCGGGTGTTTTTACTGTAGCCATATGTTAATGTGTTCGTTGTACGTAACCAGCACCTCGAATCCTCGATACTAGTATACTATATAGTAGGAGTAAGTAGTAGGAGTAGTAGGGTGGCATGGGCCAGAACAAGCATTCATGTCCAGGAGTACGGCACACGCCACCACCACGACATCCATCTGACACCATATTATTTCTTGGAGTCCGTGTGAGAGCAATATCTTCAACCTCATCGTTTCTCTAACTTCAGCCATCACGCGGCGGGTGAGGTGGGGGTTTGCTGATAGTCGGTTTCCTTAACTGCGGTCCCACTTGTAAGGCTAACTCCAACGCACGACCCCAAACGGACCTCCATTTTGCACGAACTCCAACGATAATTTTGACTACTCCTGTAGTAAGTTGGATTAGTGCCTTCTCGATGCATTCATTGTTGATCTGCGGAGGCTTGATCTTGCGTGCTTCTTTCTTCTTCGAGTGTAAAGAAGTAGACGTTGCTTCCTCGCTTCTAGTCTCATGTCTAGCCTCTATTCTATACTAGCTAAAAGTGATAGAACATCTACTAAATTGCACTCTATCAATATATGGATGTACTCTTCTTCCCAATACAAAAACATGCATCCATTCTACTCCCTCCGTTGCACAATACTACATGCCTTCTATTTGTCAAAATATATGTGTATCTAGACATGTCTTAGTATATAGGTACATCCATTTTTGGACAAATGGAAGTCAAGTATTTTGGAACGGAGGGAGTACACAATAAAAAATTTAAGTTAGCACAACTAGTCTAATCCGAGAGCAGAACCGAAGATTTGGTCGGGTTCTTCCTCCTTTTGCCGACACGTGGGACATCCAGCATCTAGGTCGTGTCATGAAAGAAAATAGAGTGGTAGTTGAAGCCACGAGATGTGCATCTTGGGTTAAATAGTAAATAGAATCTTACTCCAAAAGCGGCCACCGAAGATCTTTATTGGATTTGTTTTTCATCACCAGCACGTCAAGGTGAAAGATGTGCAGGTTCAGTGGGTCCTCTTGCGTTTTCACTGACATGTGGGGCTGCATGTGAGCAAACAGACGATGGGCTCCGCGTGTCCGCTGGCTGGCTGAGAAGAGAGATAGAGGAGGGCTGAGCACGGACTACAGGAAATTTGTTCTATGTACCTCGATATAGGCTTGATATAGTGGGGTGGCATGGGCCATAACTAGCATTCACGTCTAGCAGTACGGCACACGCCACCCACACGAGTCCCATCCGACACCAATTTTCTTGGAGTCCGTGCTACAGCCCTCTCTTCTCCCTCCCGTCCTCTTTTCTCAGCCATCACGCGGTGGGCGGGGTGGGGGTTTGCCGATAGTTGGTTTGCTCAACTGCGGTTCCACTTGTAAGTGAAAATGCAACACCGCACGCATTCCCGCTTGAGCAGCATGCCGGACCAACCGTGTGGGGATGCGACGCGAACATGGCAGGCTTTTCCTTTTGAACTCGTAACTTGTAAAATTTGGTTCTGCTCCATGGCGCGACCGATAGATAGAAAATAACGATTTTGCCTAGAGTAATGAGAAGTTTGCTTCTGACGCCATTCATGCATGGAGTACGTACGAAAATTATGAAGTTGATGCGAAAGGTAAGATAATTACTGTAGTATCATATACTACTACATGGATTTGACGGAAGGATAAAAATACATACGGATCCATCAACGTTCAACGACATCCTCACGCCCTAGTGCGCCGGGTCACCAACCGACGTGTCAGGAGCAGCGGCGTTGGCGGCGAGCTCAACGTGCTTCTGAACAGTGCCGTCCAAGGCTGCCCTGCGCTCCAAGAAGGCCAGCGTCCTATCGTCCTCCTCTTGCATGTACTAGTCCTTGTGGACGATTTGCGCGTAGACATGGGTGATTATGTCGATGGTGTCTTGCTGCGCCAGGCGCTGCGCGGCGAGCGCGACCTCGAGGTGGACATTCTCTGGCGCGACAGCGGGCAGTCGCAGGGCCACCAGTGCGTCGAAGAGGTTATTACCATAGTGGTCGTTGAGGGTGGCAGGCATCGCAGAGCCTGGGCGCATCGGCTGGAGGCTTACGTCAAAGTCGTCCGCAAGCTTCCTGAGGACGGTGAACTTGTCGAGGAAACCGACGAGGACCTCGTCGAACAAGGATGTGAAGTTGTCATCCAAGCGGCCCCTCGCCCTGGCAGCCTCAAGCAATACTACCTGCCGGGCCGCAGGCCGGCGTCGTGGACCATCTGGCACAGCCAGCTGATGCTCGCGCTCATCGCCTCCATGGGTCTAGCGTAGCTTCTAGTCAACTGATCTTGCGATTCGAGTGATCACTCAGCCCTTGGTTAGCGTGCGTAGGTGCGTAGGATTTCGTACTACTCCTCGCCCCTCTACTGCACCTGCCTTTGGCTGTATGATAGTTGGGCCAGCCAACCCTGGGGCCACGTGTCATTCACCCAAAGGCAGTTGTCGTAAGTCAATGACGCTGCGTCCCCCTCCGTGCCGGTGCAGTATAGTCATCTCACCGGACCTCTAGTTGGGGCCAAACGAGAGAAGTTTGATGTTTACTAGTTTATTGGTGCCCTTTGCATTTTGCGCCAAGTTTTGTGTAAGTCACCTTACGAAAACCAAATAATCCCAAAATACTTAGGCACGGTGCATTAACTCCCTCCTTGTTTCTTATTTCGTGACATATCAACCAATGAGAGATGTGGGCCGTGCATGCTTTCAATGACTTGAGACTAGTACCAAACATGACATGCAGTGTTTAGTTCATTGCATGTAATCCTATTACAGTACTCTAGTTAGCAAAAAACATTAAGTTCTCTCGCCGATAGGAATAAAACACCATGTATTTATTTACAGAGGGAGTAGTACATTTTTGGTGACATGCATTACTAGATATTGCTAGTCAATACTAAAATCCAGATGGACGTGGAAGTACTCCTAAATCTAGACGGTGGTGCTACTAGTACTAGTAGTAGTACTACCAATGTAGTAGTAGGAGTACTAGCACTGTACTACCCATTGGTCAAATTATTACATGCTGCTCCTCACAGTGAAGTGACAAGACCCTGCGCCGGGGATGACACCTGAGTATAGGCGTTGTGTTCGGCATACCATAGTCAGCCTCACCATCTGCAGTCACTATCATCATGGCTGTAGAGCTAGCCTGCTTACAACTAGCCCTGTTCGGCATAATTTCCCATGCGTAGATGCCCATGCATTGCACGGAACACCAAGATTGGGGGTGGACGGCTCCGGCAGCGGCCATCGCGCTAGATTTTTCCACGGCCTTCTACTCCTTGATGTGGTGGGGAGGAGATGAGGCTGATTGTGAGAGACAAGGAGTTGTTTGTAAATAGGGAACAAGTGCGGGCATCTTTTTGCAAAAATGGAGAAGCTTGGTTTGTATGCGTCAGATCTAGATCCGACGGCTATTGGTGAAATATGGGAGGCACAACATCATCAACAACTCAGGACCTGTTTGATTCGCAGGATTTTGAAGACGCAAGAATAAGACACGGCAATATTACAAGTTTCAAACTGATATTACAAATGTTAGGAGTAATGCTGCACCTACGAAGAGGGAATTACTAGGAAGTTTACGTAAGAACTTTCGTTACTTTAGGTGGATGCAGCATTATCGTATAAACTAAAATCCACCGCCCTGACAAGTCACTAATGGGCAAATAAGTTTTCGAGTCTCTGGCCACTTGATGTTTCAAAAACAAATTCAGCTTCTGTGGAGACTTTGTCATTTACGCTTAGACGCTTGCGATGATCAGCACGCCATTCATTGTTGCGCCAGAGAATGCCAAACCTCATTACCTTGAGCACACTTGCCTCTAGAACAAAGAATCTGGCCAATTTAATCTCAGATGTGCTGCCTCGGTATCGATCAAATCAATTTCTTTAAGATGGAGATCAAGGCATTCGATGAGATTGTTATAGTGCAGCACATTTTTCACTTTCGGGTCTTTTTTATCTGCAGAAGAAGAGAACATATTAGAGCAGCTGGCTGCATAAGATTGTCGTGTCATCAAGAGGTACCAATATCATTCGCTCATACGATAGGGTTGGCTGGCTAGTGATATTTTTTTCACTCTCTCTCTCTCTCTCTCTCTCTCTATGTGTGTGTGTGTGTGTGTTTCCTCTCATTTAACTAGGAGCACGTGAAGTGCTTGGGCATTTGTTGCCTTCCACTATGTGGCCGATGCCATATTTCGCAAAAGTATGCCACATAATACGCATCGATGTAAAATCAAAAGATTTTGACACCGCTCTCGCGATGTGAGAGAGTTGGCACCGCTGTGCACATAGACCCACATGTCTAAACAAATCAATCAAACCAACTACACCAGCCTCTCACTCTCCCAAACAAGTGTTTTTTTATTGCCTCAGTCCTCTCTCTCTCCCACGCAGTGTTTTTTCATTGCGTGAGTTAACTTGGCACCGGAGCAAAGTAGGTGATCCAGATTAAGACACCAGGTGAGCAATGGAGGGGCATCGATGCCAAATGCATCACAAGTGAATTTGGCACATGTTTTGGCCTACATAGCCCACTTTTGTAATACTACCTCGTATTTAGTATAAAATTTTGACCATAGATTTACCTAAGAAAATGCCAATGCATGTCACTAAAAATTATACCATTTGAAATTATGTTCAAATATGAATCCAACGATATAGTTCTTAGTGACATGCATTAACATTTTGTCAGTTAAATCTATGGTCAAATTTTGATACTACAAAATTGGAAGAGTAAACCAGGACGGAGGTAGTACTTGCTCTTAGGGTAACCATAAGTTACTTTCCACTATGACTAGCCTAGGCTACTATAGTAGTACAGCATAAAAACGATGCAGGTGATCATGTGAGAAAAAATACTAAAAACATTTCTTTCAGTGCAGTGCGTAGATGTAGTTTTGAACACTACACTTGTCATCGTAATTTGGGAAAATTACGAAAAAATTGAGCTACGTTGTGATTACTGTTTACTTATAGGAAAGAGGTTTCACCTTGATGAGTAGCTTCTCCGTGCACGGAAAGCATGTAAGGAATCCAACAACTTGATCCAGATTGGGGCCGATAGATTTTAGTGCTAAGATCTTCACTGTGCACATGGACTGGGTCAAGCTTGTGGGAATCATTTTCTGGAAGACGGTCGTAAATACATCAAGAAGAAATTTAAAAATGTGAATGTCAAGAAGACGGAGAAGAAGATGAGTGATGTACCTGAAAGATTACGGATCCAATAAAGAGTTCGGAGAATTTGGCAGACGAGTACACCAATGCTGTCAATTTCGGCGCGTCAGTGACCCTGATTTTTGTTGGACCTTCTAGATCCGATACAAGCAATCTCTCAAGGAAAGGCGCATTCTCAGTGACCATAACATGGAACAGCTGGAGTGATCTCTTCCCAATTGATGTCTTGTTGCAGGGCCAGCAAGACACATAAATCCATAGGAGATTCGTCTAGGCGATGTGGAGGCTAATGAACCCGTGGATCTGCTCAAGACGAAGGTACTCGAGCATAGTACAGTTGTGGAGCAGGTGCTCCATAGCCTTCTTTGAGATGACAACGTCAAAGAGGTCGAGCTGCTTGAGTTGAGGGAGAAGAAGAGCGGGCGCGACATTAATCTGGGGAAGATAGCAGGAGCTGAAGCTGGCGTGGCACAGCGTTGGTGTTAGGCGGAGCGCGGACAGCGGCAGAGAGCGACATCGTCCAGCTTCAAAGCTGAGCTCCTCGAGCTGATCTAGGGCGGGGGATAAGAACCACTCGTCAAACTTGGGTTGGACCTTGCAGTTGGTACTGAACATGCGGATGTCAAGGCGTTTGGCTGGCCCAGGGTGTGATGAAAGGATCTTGGAGACTGCGGCCATGCGTTTGCAATCCCCGTCGCAGAGGTAGCTGTCGACGGTGAGGTTGAGGGGGAAGCAGCGCTAGAGGGGGCGCCACTGCCGGGAGAGCAGGGCGGTCCGCACGGCAGATTTGATGGGGAGGAGGCCGATGATGACGAGCAGCGTGTCGTCGGGGAGGCTGCTGATGAAGTCCAGGCTCACCGGATGCGGTTTTGGCTCGAGCCGCCTCCGCTTGTTGGCTGCCTCGCCGTCCATCTCAACCGGCGGCGACGCCGGTGTACACGTGTGCTCGTGTGTGTTGTGTGCTGGGTGTGCGCGAGTGCGTCCTTCTGTGCATGCCGCCGCGCAGTGGTGAATTGTGCGCGAGTGCGTCCTTCCCGCGCAAGAAGTTTGTCCTCAATGCGCCCTCAATTTACTACCGTGCGGGGTGCTACCCCGAATGGTTTCAACTTTGTTTACTTCACCGCGTGTCAGATGGGCCTCTAGTTTACTTATTTTCACCCACTGCCACATGGGCCAGCACACGAAGATACAGAACACAAGCTGACAAGGCAGCATGTGGATTGGTTGACCGGTCAACTAAACAATATACGGAGCTATACGCTGACACAGTGAGCATATAATCCATCGGTATAGAGAGTTTGAGTGAGAGGGGAGGCCCGTGAGAGATAGCAGAGAGAGAGAGAAAGAGCTACTCCCTCCATTCGATAATGTAGTTCCAACATTTTTTTAAGTCAAACTTTTGAAACTTTAACCAAGTTTATAAAGAAATTACTTATATCTACAATACCAAAGATAAATGATAGTATGAAGTAAGTACATGTTGTGATGAATCTAATGATTGTTCCAGATGTAAATGTTTTTCTCCACATATACCTGGTCAAAATTTTCTGAGGTTTGACTTTTCAAAACATCCATATGCTTATGGACATGACAGAGTCCCTAACAAGAGAGAGAGAGAGTGAAAAAAGCGTGTGTGCGTGTGTGAAAGAGACATGGATGACACACGGTAAAAGTAGAGAAAAAGCGTACGTGTCTTATGCAAACATATCACACATGCATCTTCGACAACGGAGGCAAGGTGAGGAGATAGTGTGTGGTTGTTTGGAACCGAGAGAGCAAGACCCCTAGCACATGGCCAAGAGGGGTCTGAAAAACAAGGGAGAGAGGTCGAGAGAGATGTACGGAGAAAATGCAGACATGGGGAGGAGAGAGTGTATGTTTGTCATAGAGAGATCCCCTGGAGATCGTGATGGGACTACATGGGTGGGAGATCAAGTGACAAGGTGTGTGCGCGATAGAAGATGCCCTGAGAGATATCGAGATAGACGTATGGATGGAAGGAGACAATACGTGTGTTCCTGATGGCTAGTAAGAGATAATCATACTTAGGATCAAGGGGGAGAGTGCTTGCGCCTATGATGGATTGAGGGATTATGGTACTTAGGGGGGTGCGTGTCACATGGAGAGAGAACAAGGGCGGAGAGTGTTGGATGGGTCTATATGTATAGCGCGAGCGAGACATGTGTATGTGTGAACCAGGGAGATATAAGGCCAGTTTGGCTTGCGTCCTGAGCATCTTTTGCCTGGCCTGGGGTTGTGGCTGGATTTGATGCACGCTTGTTTGGTTGCTACCCTATGAAAAAGAAAGCCCGCCTCGCCTGGGTTCCCTTGCACTTTAATTAGCCTGGCTGAACTCCAGACACTGCAAGTAGCCAGGCCCAGGCAACCGATTTCAAACGCCTGGCCATGCCTGGTCGTGTGGCCACGAGGCTAACAGCAACATGGATGGATATTAGCATTAAATAATTGATGCATGGATTGATTGATGGGACATTGATGCTTTGCCTGGCCCAGGCATGAACCAAACGCTTCAGCACCACACAAGCCTGGCCAGGTAGAAATATTTTACATCTCACGTCCACACCAGGCAGTACCGGCCATCAAGGCATGAGGGTCAGGTCACGAACCAAACTGACCAATAAAGTTTGACAGAGATTGAGGAGCCCCGATAAGGCTGAGTGGTGCGTCGGATAGCTGAGAGGGGGAAAGAGATATTCCATCCGCTCGATAATGCAGTGCATGTAAATTTTTTAGAAGTCAAACTTTGGAAACTTTGATCAGGTTTACGCAAATGTTATTTATATCTACAATACCAAAGATACATCATACAAAACTACATCTCATGGTGAATTTAATGGTATATGTTTGTCGTACTAGATGTAATTCTTTTTCTCCACGTACATGGTCAAACTTTGTGATGTTTGACTTTTCAATAAATCTGTATGCTATGGACCGAGGAGAGTGCCTCGGTCGAGACAGATCAAGTGCGTGTGAAGGAGAATGAGTAAGTGTGCAAAAAGAGTATGCGTGTGAAAGAGAAAGTGACAACAAACGATAAATTAGAAAGAGAGAGTGTTTTTTCGTTTCTTATGCGAACATATCACGCATGCATCTCTGAGATGGAAAAGCGAGGCGAGGAGATACACGAAGATAGCTAGTGTGTGATTGTTTGCAACGGAGAGAGACACCCATGTAGCACATGTCCAATAGAGGTGTGGCCAACAAGGAACAAAGGTCGAGAGGGACACATGGATGGCATGGACGCATGGGGAGGGAGAGAGGGTGTGTTTGTGATAGAGAGATCCCGTCGAGATCGTGAGGGGACTATATGGGTGGGAGATCGAGGGAGTGCGTGCGTGATAGAAAGATGCCCCGAGAGAAATCGAGATAGACCATGCACATGTTTGTGATGGAGACTAAGATTAGCTAGTCATATACATATAGGGGGGACTGCGTGTGCCTACAATTGAGTGAGAGACCATCATACTTGGCTAGTTGGGCATGAGATTGTGTGTGTGCGCGTGTGAGATGGAGAGAGAACGAGGGGGAGAGATAGAGTTTTAGATGGGCCTATCGAGTGTGAGTGAGATATGCATGTGTATGTGTGACCCAGGTGGATGGAGAGTTTGAGAGAGGGGGGGAAGAGCTCTGAGACGACATAGTGGTGCGTGAGAGAGTTACAGGCAAAGAGCCAAGGAATCTGTGTGCGTACGATGAGTGCACCAAAGATATCTAGCTTGGACTAGCTAGAGTATCATACATAGTGTGCGAGAGAGACCTATAGATGGTGTATATATGCATGCGAACTAGAAAGACCCCCCCCACACACACACAAAGAGAGAGAGAGATGGAGAGAAAGGGAGAGGGACCAACAAGGTTTTTGTGTCGGATGCGTGCGACAGAATTGAAGATTGTCGGCGAGAGGGAGAGAGAGAGCGAGAGAGAGAGAGAGAGAACAGGAGTCCGGGAGAGGGAGAGGCCGTGTTTTATGCATCAAAGACTGATATAAACCATGTTTCGATATAAACTTGCATTCAAATATTTAAATTGGAGAACATGTTGTCTGCAATCCACACATGAACGGATATATGCGTATATCAAACAAGTTCATTAATTTGACTTTCAACATGTTCATGGAGTACTATAATACTGTACAACATGCTACTCGATTGAGGTGTTCAATTTTGGATTTAGTTCACTATTTTGACCTACTGAACGAGCTATTTCATTGAATCGAGATATTTCATTTTGGGTTTGATTCGCGTTTTTGAGTGGGTCAACTATTTGTCATATAGTAAATCGCTAGCAACGAGCATGTAAAAACACATTACTCCCGAGCATCATCTCTCCATCTAAAAAAGAAGTGGCAAGCTAATATTTCAAAATTTGATCCGAATCGACTTGGTAAGGTAGACGTGGATGCTCGTTCTCCCAAAATTTGAACGAACCGTTAAACATCCTCTCTGCTCGGTGGAATTCGCCCGAGCAAATAAATGGGAGACGCGAAATTACCGTCCTATGTGGGACATGCATCAATTGGCCCGTTGTACATCGAGGGTAGGTTCGTAACTTCATCCAAGCGTGCCTTCTCCTCGGCCGAAATGACATGTGCCGAATAATTCATAAACCATGGTCGGCAAAACACGCTCTCCTCGCCCGAAATAGCTCGCGCCCACTATTTCAAAACACACTCTCCTCGCCCGAAATCGCTCGCGCCCACTATACTTCAAAACACGCCCTCCTCGCCCGAAATCGCTCCCGCCCACTATTTGGGGAGAAGCAAAGTTACTCTACTATCCCCGACCCTTAGTACACAGACCCAAGCCGAGAAGCCTATAGGCAAGGGTAGAACTGTAACTCCCCCTCACATTTCAGACAAATACGTCCGTAAGACATGGTTCGACTCCCCTCCCAATCCCCCCTGCCCGCACCCATTCATACCTCGTGGGCGCCAAATCACCTTCTCCCCGGGAAGCTCCCTTCTCCCGAGGCACGAAACCTCAGCCCCACCTCCATGGCGCCCCCCACCACACCAATTTCACAACCGCCCTCCTCCCTAATGCTGGAGACGCTGTCCATTTGCCATCATGCACTAGGCCGTGTGCCTCTTACTCCATGCTGCTGGTGTTGCCTCGACGACGGCTGCGTGAACCGTACCGGAGCCGATTCACCCCCGCCGTTGTTCACGGCGTCGGAGCGGCTCCAACTTCGGATCCGTCCAGAGTCCTGGCGCTGCTTCGGCGTAGCCGTCGACCGTCGCAACATCGCTCTTTCCCTGCCGCCGGTCACCACCACAACCGCGCCGGCCTCACCGACTCGGCAGCTGGACCTGCCTACTTCACCATGCCGCCAGATAGGTCACACCCTCATCTCAAATCACTTTATTTAGGCATCAGTTGTCTGAATTTTTATTCTGGGCCAATCGATTTGCAATGGGAAGCAGCACCCCTCGAGGCGGCGGAGCTCCTAGGCTGCCGGTTGCTGGTGTCTAACGTAAGGGTGCGGTGCCGCAAGTTTGCGGTAGAAGCAGCGCTTAGATGGCTATCTTTTAGAGTTGCGTGGGTTGAAGGTACTGCCGCCGCCGGATCTGGATGACGGGGAGTCTTTGTGGATTGGCCCGGGGGCGGCGCAACCACGGCAGTGCGGTGGGGCGGGGAGCGGGGTTTTGGCGGGGGCCACGGACGGCAGAGGCAGGCTGCTCTGCCGTTGGTTGCTGGCTCTTCGGGGAAGATTCCGAACAGTGTCAGCCGGGAGGCACAAGACGGCCAGCCATCTGGCGTAGATCGGACAGACGTGTGACCACTCTCGTACCTTGCTGTTGATCTCTTAGTGTATTTCTTCATATCAAAGAGATATGTCGTTCTTAACATTATGCGTTATCTGCATCTTCAGACACACCGTCTTCCGACTCACCGCAACTGCTCCAACAAGGGAAGCATACACCAGAAGGGAGCTATAGTCCCCACTTAACAGTTCCCTGCATCGAATGCGCGTGCCCGACATGCACAGCCACAACAACTGCAGGGCCATCGACAAGTCAGCACATGATGCTCACTCCTATGGATGGCAGCCCGATAGGTTGTACCCTCATCTTACTTGTGTGCAACATTTATGGCTTTGTTATTCATCTAAGCATGGAAAATAGATCATCACATTTCATTGTATATTCATGATGATCTCTTACGGGTCTTGTTCAGGAGTTAATGTTGTTCCATAGTTCAGCTAAGATACTTGTTCTTTAGGTAACACTGTTCCATAGTTATCATCCATCAGCCAATGCTATCCCACAGGCTGGTGATTAGAGTATTATACCACTTCTAGTATTTCCTATGTTGTTCTTTAATACTTTTGTGTGCCATCTAGTTAATCTCGAGTACAAACGATACATACTCTGTAGCTTTCATATGTGTTCTCCCTTTAGTTTATGAGACCTGTTGCTGCTAGTTAACCCCAGTCCTACTATTTATGTCGTCTCCTACAGGCACTCATTACATAAATCTAACTACTAGTTGTCTTCCATGCATGTCAGATATAATTGCACACACTGATATATCCACAAGAACCTCACGGAGCAATGTAAAGGCCAATAAACTTGATTTCAATGATACCCAATATGATGGAACATGTAAAGGCAGTTCTTCAGAAGACTCACAGAAAGATGATGAATCCTCTTCACCCCATAAGGTCCTTGCTCTAACTTGGCCTGTGATATGGGTACAACATGCATATAATGTCCTAGAGTGTATCTACTCTGTTGCAATGCCATGTGCTTAGCATGCTGATCATGCATGTAAATATGCCATGCCTTCCTATTTTACATTCCGCTAGCATACAGTTTTACATTCAACTAGTGTTTTTTTGCTATGTTTTCCTGTCATATCCCTAGCTCTTACACCATACTCCCTCCGTCCGGATTACATGTTGCCGAAATGGATAAAAAAGGATGTATCTAGAACTGAAATACGCCTAGACCCATCCATTTTTTCCGGATGGAGGGAATACATGTCAATATGTCATGCCTTCCTATTCTTCAGTACCTATTCCATCTCTCTCCTGCTGCATGTTTTATAATTAAAGCACCATTCTTCTATACAAGGCATGCAAGGGGAAGACGGCTATGTTAGAATCTGAAGGGTTACAAACAAGGCCTTTGCAAAAGATCCAAACGCTAGGAGATAATAAACCAACTCCAGTTTTTATAGATACTGCTCCAGCACAGAGAAACCCAACTCCTACTGATAATAAGCAGATTCCAGTGGCCAAAGAACTAGTCCGCTCTAGTCCAGCAAAAATATGTCAACTCAATCCTAAGAAGCGTGTGCGTATCCTTGCATCATGAAATTTTATAGCATGCTGATCATATTTTCTACATGTTTCTTACCCATCTCTCTTTTAGAAAATAAGCTTAACGGATAGAAGATTTTCTGCAATGGTATCGTTTATGAGGAAAGATTCTTGCAGGAAATCTCTATGCTCCAATATAGATGTAAGTACCTGTTGTATATCACTATATTTTTACATCAGCATGTATTTTGTTAATCAGCGTGAATCCAAGCTTTATCTGATCTAAATTTAGTTGTAGCAAAATGTATGATTAAAGGCCACAATGTTGATTTTTGCAAGGAAAATTGCCTGTAGTTTTGCATCCTGAGTTGCATGAGTGTACTATCTCATATCAGTGGGTTTGAATACTTTGGTTCTGCAGTGGGTTTTTCAGTGTTTTTTTACTGTGTTGTCCTGTTGTATCCCTAGCTCTTACACCATACTCCCTCCGTCCGGATTAAATGTCGCAGAAATGGATAAAACTAGATGTATCTAGAACTAAAATACGCCTAGACCCATCCATTTATTTCCGGATGGAGTGAATACATGTCAATATGTCATGCCTTTCTATTCTTCAGTACCTATTCCATCTCTGCTGTAGCATGTTTTATAACTGAATCACCATTTTCTATATAAGGCATGCAAGGGGAAGACGGCTATGTTAGAATCTGAAGGGTTACAAACCAGGTCTTTGCAAAAGATCCAAATGCCAGGAGATAATAAACCAACTCCATTTTTCATAGATACTGCTCCAGCATAGAGAAACCTAACTCCCATTGATAATAAGCAGATTCCAGTGGCCAAAGAACTAGTCCGCTCTAGTCCAGCAAAAGAATGTCAACTCCATTCTAAGAAGCGTGTGCGTATCCTCGCATCATGAAATTTTATAGCATTCTGATCATATTTTCTACATGTTTCTTACTCGTCTCCCTTTTATAAAATAAGGTTAAACGATACAACACTTCCTCCATTGGGATCGTATTCGAGGAAAATATCTTGCGGGAATTCTCTGTGCTCCAGTGCTGATGTAAGTACCTGTTGTATATCACTATATTTTTACATCAACATGTATTTTGTTAATTAGCGTGAATCTAACCTTTATGTGATCTAAAATTAGTTGTAACAAAATGTTAAAGGCGCCAATGTTGATTTTTGTAAGGAACACTGCCTGGTAGTTTTGCGTACTGAGCTGCATGAATGTGCTATCTCATATCACGCACATTACTGAATTGTAGTGCTTCTCTGGTTGCCCATTCATTCATTGTGTCAATGTTGCTTTCGTATTACCTTACCTGGCTGATGATAGCTGTGCCATATTGTGTTAATTTGGTGTAGACTAGTTGCCCAAACGTTTGTTGTGTCAATGTTGCTTTCCTATTATCTGACTTGGCCAATGATAGCAATGCTAGTGTGTTAATTTTGTGTAGGCTGCTAAAGATAAGAAGACAAACTCTGAAAACAGCAAGGCAACCCCATTGTTTCTTTCCAGTAAATCTAGGCCAGGTAATATGGCAATAACTCATGATTAATCTGTTTGGTTCCCGTCCTAATTTATGTTATGATGCAGTGATCAAGACACTCTCCACTATCAATAATACAAGCCTGCCAAAATCGCCATCTGAATCTGTTCAGTATCCTCTGTCTTGAATGCAACGGAATAAATGTATGTTTGTGAACCAATTAATGGTTGAAGCAATGATGGAAATGGTGGAAGAATCAGAGGTGCAGAGTCGTGCGACATAACAACTGATCAATGTTTTCAGAGACAGTGTGGCAAAGCGGCAAGAACTTGCCCACATGCTTATGGGCGCCATCTGTGCTGAGGTTGCAGATTGTGACGTTGTAGATGGTTAGGTTCTGCTCATTTATTTGCACTAGCATCAATCTTTGATTGCCCAGTGGATGTAATTTCCTGTAATATATTCTGGATGTGCAATGTTATTCCCTGTATGCCATATCTTTGCTCGTCGTAATGGGCTCAAATAATCTAATTTGGCCTAAATACATGAACGGACTTTAGTGGGCCCATTGAGTTAATGGGTCGTTACTAGGCCGAAAGTTAATGGTCGCCCCTCTTACCTCCCGGGTCGTTAACAGGCCGGCATCGAAGCGGGCAACAGGTGGCCCCAATTTATTTCATGGGCCGTTAACAGGCCGTTACTAAGTTTGGGCTACATATGGCCCAACTATACTGTAGGCCTTTAGCGGGCCGAAAGAGACAGCGGGCTTGTATTGGACCATGAAGAGCATGGGCCGCTAACAGGCCGAAAGTCAGGTTGTATTGTAAACGGCCCAACTGTGTTGTGGGCCTTTAGTAGGCCGAAAGAGAAACCGGGCTGGTATTGGACCATGAAGGGCATGGGCCGTTAAGAGGGCAAAACTAAGGTCCGGCTACAAATGGCCCAACTCATTTATGGTCCATTAACAGGCCGAAAGGCACACAGGGCCGGGAATTGGCCCAACACTTAAATGGGTCGCTAAAAGGCCAAAACTCAGGTCCGACTACAATTGGCCCAACTGATTTATGGGCCGTCAACAGGCTGAAAGTGACACCGGGCCAGAAATTGGCCCAACACTTAAATGGGCCACTAAAAGGCCGAAACTCATGTCCGACTACAAATGGCCCATCAGATTTATGGGTCGTCAACAGGCTGAAAGACACACCGGGCCTGAGATTAGCCCAACATTTAAATGGGTCGCTAAAAGGCCGAAAGATGTACATCCTGAAAATTGGCCCATCCATTAAATGGGTCGTTAACAGGCCGAAATCTCATCGGGCCGATATTGAGCCCAAGTATATAGCGGGTTGTTAACGGGCTTGAACTGATGATGGGTTGCAATGGTGTCAAATCTTTAATGGGCCGAATTGGCACATCTCGTATGGGCCGTGGGCTTAAATGGACCTGACACAAGTAGGCCTTATATGGGCCGACCTGCTAATTTTTACTGGGCCGGCCTTTTTCACCGGAATGGGCCACTGTTGGGCCGTGCCATGTGTCAACATATCATAGGCGCCTATCTGACCCACTGACAAGCTGACACGTCTTTCGTCCGGCCAATAAGAATTTTACACGTGGAAATTTCCCATTGGTCGGGGCTGTTAACGGGTTATCGGATCCAAAACCCGACCCGATAGCTTAACGGTGTTCCATTATGGTGGATGCCACGTGTCGGTCACCCTTGACGAAAGCACTTCTATGACGCGTGATTTATCATCATGGAAGTGGACACTTCCGTGATGATAATTTTGGTAATGTCATGGAACACTTCTACGACAGCACAGGTATGACTATCTTGATACTGTCATAAATTTGTCATGGATGTACAGGCATGACAAAAAAAAGCGACCTACTGTGACAAACACGTATCATCATGGAAGTGTATTTTTTTTGTAGTGCAAAAGGCGCAAACGGTCCTGGGCTAGGTAAGGTGGCACCCGTGGGAATACCGTGCATGAGGCCGCAAAGTGATATTATGTGTTACATGCTAGATCCTTGTGACTTAGGATCGGGGTCCTGACAGTTTTGGTATCAGAGCCTGACTGCCTGTAGGATTACCAAGCCAAACTGGTCGAAGTCGAGTCTAGAAATGCTTTAGTTATATAAGGGAATTGATTGTGGAAGGGAACATAAGGATCTTTTTACTCCTTATCCGTGTGTCATTCTGATACTGAGTCACCCTCATCTTTTCTACAGGGTTAAGAAACTAGGCCTTCTCATCTATCTATCAGAATGACGAGTTACTATGCTAGAGACTTATAGCAATGATGGATTCAATTCTCAGTTCAGTTCCTACTACTTCCTTGTGTTGACAATTGGTCTTAGAACCTTGCTATTGTGATGTTGAGTGGTTATGCCACCATTTTGCAGGATGTCTCAAATAATTTTGAGCATTTACAGCCGTTATGTTGTCCGAGTCATCCCATGTTTCTAAATAGTCTGATGCATTTGCAAATCCCTTCTTTCCATTCCCGATGTTCCTTTGGGCCAGATTAACCACACTAACTAGTGTGTTGAGGTACTTCATTGCCTCGACATATATGTTGGAGCTATTATTATGACCCTAGGTGTCTTAGAATATCACCTAGTAATCTAGCCATGTTTTGTGTTCCCAGTGTGATGATTCTGGCCATCATTCTCAAAAGCATTCTGTGATGCCACTTAGTTAGTAGGCATTCTATTCCTGGATTCTTGAACCCAAGATTCACCCTACTTACTTCATTGTGATAGTGTTTGCTAGTTCCTTTAGGATATTAGTAACCTTTGTGATAGTCCTCGAGGTCCGTGGTATTTCCTTTGTCCAAATACCATGAACTACTTATGGCAGAAGTTCCTCGCTGAACCCAAAGATCATAACCAGAGTGCTCTTGATGACTTCTCGATTCTATGTTGTGACTCTGCCAGTTCTACCTTTCTGCATGGGTTATCCGGAAGAAATATGTTGAACTCGTTCGAGATGCTAATCTATGCATCCACAACTCAAAAAATCGTATGTTCCTTGAGTTGCCCCTCTTTAGTTGTATTCCGGCCTTCATCTATCAGTTGATAGTCAAGAGCATGTGTGCATTCATGTTCAGCGATGCCTTTTACTCTTGTGATCCGTCAAGCCGCTCTAGTTCATAAGGACTAGGAGAAACAAACTCCAGTACCTCATTCATTTCTTGGATTGGGTTAAAGCAGTTGTATTCCGCAGATCAAAATGCTAAACCAGCTTTTGTTCTATTCTACCTTGAAGTATTACCCCCTTTATGTCAGGATTTTCATGAGAATTGCACCACCTCTTATGAATTTTTGACACAGTGATACTTTTTGCCATCATTGTTCACTCTTCGGTTCACGTGTTGTTGTAACCGGAATGCCGATAAGTGAATCATGATGTGTGAAATCAATACTCCTAGCAACTCCGTTGCTTGGTAGTTAAGGACAATATTCTCATTCTTAGCATGTTGGTTATTGAATCACCATCCTAGGACTGATTGTGCTACCTAGTCCATTTTGTTGGTGCACTCTTCAATCAACGAGTTGGGAATTGTCAAATCCCTTGCTCTTTTGATCATATCATCTTGCTCTGAAAAGCAAGATTGTTCTCGAGCTTAGTAGCATATCGGTGGCTCGTGATTTTTCGAATATCTTCTCGGAAGTATTACCAGGTTGTCACCTGACCGCTATGTTGAGTTCGTGATCAAGTTGGTTTTTCTATAAACCACCCTTTCTCCAAGGATCTGTGTTGGATATCCCTGAGCTAGTTTGTTAAGCTAAACAACAACTTGAGAATTGGAAGATAAATCTTTGCCTTACTTAGTTCATTCTAAAGGGATATCTTTTGAGTGTGTGTGTGTGTTGAAGAAAGATGACATCTTCATCGATTGGTCCTCGTGATCAGTTGTTGGATCAATTATCTTGTAAAAACTTTGATTTGAGTGTGGGCTATTGTCAAATCAAATCAGAACCAACGATATTCGTAATGCTGTCTTACTCGTGGTTGATCCCTCGAGCATACACCATTACATCTTTGGTCTGACCGATGCTATCACCTTGTTCACATAATTGTGGAATTCCATTTATATGTAAACCTGGATGAATTGTTGCTGAGCCCATCGACAACATCCTTATCTTCTCCATAATTGTGTTGAACGTTAAGGTAGTGTTGGAAACTTTGTAAGCAATGCCTTTGTGTTCCGTTCATGAAGCTTATGCTTGGATGGAAGAAGTGACTTCCTCGAACTCATGTGCATTCTATGCAAGTTGTCGTCGTGAATCCGAGAAAGATTGTTTTTGCTTCCTCTGGAATCATCCCAAGTTAGTCACGCATATGTGTGAAGTGCTCTATGGTTTGATAGGTTGGCCGCCTCCACTCCATATGTGTTTCCTAGCACACCAAGTCACTGATTGATTTGCTCAAGGAAAAGGAGTCTGTTGTGTTAATTCTAGATCATGCACAAGACTCAGATATCCTTGATGATGGTTCCCAACCAGAACTCGGTAGTGTTTGTTGTAAGACTACTATGTGGTCATGTTTGTCTAGGACAGCGTGTTCACATGTGTGTAGCAGGACCCGCTCATATTTTGGAGCTTGCTACCATAGTTCATTTCACGAGAATCTTGCAACGGCATCTTGCCGGTTTGTGTTGCAGACCTACGTTTCCAGACATGCTATCTGAAATATCATGTTACCAACCAGATCTGAATCTCAGGTTAGAACTTTTCCAAGATCTATGATGTAGGCTCCGGCAAGGTTGATGTTTTGGCCGACACACCTAGTCGGAAGATCTATTATTGGAGCATCTTGACTGATCAATTTGACCATCTTCTCCATGAGGATGTTGTGCGACTTATTTTAGAAGTTGTTCCTTATGGATCCTCTGTTCTCCCGAAGCCAGACCTTTACTTGATATTCCAGATACCGAATGGTATTGGGTTAATCTGGTACATCAAGGAGAACATTAGAAGCGGAGTGCTAAATGTCTCTCGGTCGATCATCCAGATTTTGTTTCCTTGGCATCGCTAAGGTGAAATATGAGAATGTGTTGCCTTCCTTTGCATCTGCATCATCCATCACTATTCATCATGGTAGTATGATGTGCTGCCAAGATCCTCACTATAGATGTTGATAAAACCCTGATGAATATGAAGATGCTCAAGTTCTTGAGAGTACGCTCAGACACTAGGTTATATCCCCGATATCAATTGGAATGTGCCTTTAGTTTGCCGGTTATTCTACAACCATAGTTTCCTTTCCAAACTGAGCATGCCATTTCTTCGAACTCCTTATAAGGATCGTTTGTAAATTGCCTTAGGCTGGTATAGAGAGTTTCATTGGTCTCCATATCAAAAGTAATTCTTTTTGCCACTTAAGGGAATAATCTATGAGTCACCTTCTCCAAGGTGCCCCGTTTGTTATGAAGGGCAATCAACTCCTTGCTACGTTGACACCCGTTCACCACCTTCTTAAGTGTGGAATTTTTTCCTACCCAACTGAACCCTTGTCATCTACTTCTTTCCATTGCACCTAATGTGTGTATTGAGTCTCAACTCGAGAGATGTTACTATGTATCATCCTGTGAGTTGATCATGAGTTGCTCGATCTTTGAGGAGATCGTTTCCTATAGAATCTCTTTTTGTCATCATCAAGTTGAATGAAGATCTCGAGAGCAAGGATATCAATATCAACATGAATCGAGGAACCAACGTTCCTATGAAGGGCAATTGGATCAAGAAGATTGTGTTAGCTTTGTGTCCCCTCTGTCTTCTTACCTCACGTCTTGAATCTCGGGACGAGATTCTTGTTTAGTGGGGGTGAGTTGTCACAGCCCTAGTTTAATGCTTGTAATTAGTGGCATTGCATCCATGCATCATATTTAAATTTCTGAAACTTGAATTGATGATTGTTGAAGCCTCAAAACTTTAATCAAAAGCACGTCAAAGAACCGTGGAAAATGCATTCAATGTTACAAAATGGCCTTAAATAATGTTGGTTATATTTGGCAGAGGTTTTTGCACCAAACCAAAAATAATGAACATTTTTAGGAATATTTTGGCACTGAATTTAAATCATTATTTTATTTGCATTTGGAATTATATTCATAACATGTATAGAATATATTTCCAAATACCCTGAAAGATTTTATGTGCATTTGGAATAGTCCATTCAGCAACATAAAAATATTCAGAGGAATGTTTGGCATTATTTAAGTTCAGCCTTGAATTTTTGAACAGTGGCAAATGTTTAAATAAATAGAAAACAGAAGAGAAGTAAAACAGAGCAGAACTTACCTCAGCCTACCTATGCGGCCTGCTATTGTTGTCAGCCCAGCTGTGTAGCTCAGCCCACCTGGCCCTCCTGCCAGTCATCTTCCTCCTCTGCCGGAAGGAAGAGGCAGGACGAAGCGCGCACGCGCCCGAGCGCGCCACGCCTCCACCTGCTTGCCTGCCTCCCTGCCAACGCAACACCGCGAGCCCTCTCCGCGGTGCCACCCGGATCGAACCCTTCCTCTCTTTCATACTCTCTCTCTCTCTTCCTCGCCTCTGCACCACCACGGCCGAACGCTGCTGTCGCCGCCGCTCGTAGTTGCCGTAGCCACGGCCTCCCCCTCGCCTCGCTGACGCGTCCACGAGCTCTGCCTCGACTCCCTCGACCTCCTCGACGAACTGAGGGTCAACTCCGGCGAGTTTGACTGGGTTTGACTCCCCTCTGAGTCACCGACACGCGGGCCCGGCCCTACTAATTAATCTAGGATTAGCGCTAATTAAACCAGGATAGTTTAGTTAGTAACTGGCACGCGGGTCCCACGGGTCAGTTTGACCTAGGCCGCTCCGTTGACCGCTGACGTCAGCGTGATTTCATGCTGATTCAGTAAATCATTTACTGGATTTTGTTTAATTCCAAATAACTAGAAAATCCAGAAAATGATTTGAACTTTAAAAAATCATAGAAAATAATCTATTGCTCGGAATGAAATAATTTATATATGAAAAATGATCAAAAAAATCCAAAGAATATGTTTATGCCATGTTCATGCATGTGTGAGTAAGTTAACTCCACTGTTTAGGATAAAAATGATTAGGTTAAATTTGAAAAATAGGTTTGGAGTTGGAATTTGATGTAGTTTGAATTCCACTTCAATTAAAATGACTTGTCGTTGCATTAGCTCAATTCAGTACCTTAATACGTCATATCATTCATTTGCTCGTGTATTGCATTGAATTGAATGTTGTTTCTGTTCCTTTGTCGGTGTTGTTCCCTCTCGGTAGACGTTGTTTCGACTATGTGATCGATGACACTGATGAAGACACAATGCTATCTTTAGAAGTGCCAGTCAAGTAGAACCCCCTTGTTCATTCCGATACAATCCCACTCTCTCGCTCCTTCTCTCTTTTACTGCATTAGGACAACAACGATTCAACTGTTACATGCTGCGGTAGTTGAACCCCTTTCCTCTGCATGACCTGTCATTGCCACAGTAAATAGATGAAACCCACTAGCATGAGTAGGAATTGTTTGAGCCGTGATGTGCCTACTCATTCATGCTTGTTGTCATGCCTGCTACCGCTTAGAGTTGAGTCAGGTCTGATTCATCGGGGATGAATTGGAATGTGGTGAACATTTCTTACTATTGAGAGCTAAGTTTGTGAACTCGATTTGGTAAAGATAGCGGTGAGAGGCCATGTAGGAGTACATGGTGGGTTGTCTCATTGAAACCGCCCTCAGGAACTGAGTTCTGTGTTTGTGATCCATGAACAGCTACTACCACACATTGGGCTCCGGGCACTCCAAGCTCTCTCGACTTATTAATCAACCTGATCCCTGTCCAGGAGTTGCAACTAGTTTCTAGTGTTTGTAGGTAGTGTTAGTAGTCTACCAAGTGGCACCAGGTACAGGTGGGCTTGGGACAGACTAGGTGCAGTGGCACAGTGTACCAAGCGTCGCCCGTTTGGTGGGCTTTGGGAACCCTGCTCACATCGTTTGGGGCTGTGAGCGACACCCCGGCCGGATCTCCTTGCGGATGGAACCCGAATACGCGATAAACCTGGACTAAAGACTTGTGTGGTTAGTCAGGTCATGGCCGACTCCCTCGCCAGACTTCCGCTTGAAGGTTGCCGAGATACACGACGTGTACATGGTGGTAAGTGGCGAGAGCGTGCGTGAAGAAGTACACCCTTGCAGGGTTAACATCATCTATTCGAATAGCCACGTCCGCGGTAAAGGACTTCTGGGTCGCCTGTACAGTTCATAGACAAGTGAAAGTGGATACTCTAAAATGCGCAAGATAAGCGTGAGTGGTATGGATGGCTTTCTCGTAGGGAGATGGGAGAGGATCCATAGTGGTGTATTGATATGGTGGAAATGTGGACTCGTGTGCGCCACCTCAAAAGAGTTACCAGCAGTCGTAGTATAGGATAGCCACTGAGTCAAGCTGGCTTGCTGCAGTCAAACTCCACAACCCCTTTGTTGATACTGATGCATATGTAGCTAGTTCTGATGTAAGTCTTGTTGGGTACATTTGTACTCATGTTTGCTTAATTTATGTTTTTGCAGAGAGACTTCAGTCTCACTAATAGTTCCGCGTGGACTTCGACGTTTAGCTTGTTACCTCAGCTACGATCTTGTGCCCTCGGCAGGGTCTTGTAGATAGTCAGGCTTCTTAGCCTTTTTCATTTGTAGTTGTCTGTACTCAGACAAGTTAAGCTTCCGCATGTGCTTATTGCTTGTATGACTTGAATGCTGGGTCATCAGACCCATGTTTGTAATATCTGGCTCCTCGGAGCCTAATGAATAAATACATTGAGTCATAGAGTTTTATTGTGATGCCATGTTGTATTGCACATATCAAGCATATTGTGTGTATGATTTTGGAATGCTTGGTATGTGTGGGATCCTACAATCTAGTTGTTTATTCTTGGTAGCCTCTCTTATGGGGAAATGTCTCCTAGTGCTTCCACTGAGCCATGGTAGCTTGCTACTGCTCTGGAACACTTAGGCTGGCCGGCATGTGTCCTTCTTCGTTCCTGTGTCTGTCCCTTCGGGGAAATGTCACACGTTGTTCTTTTAAGTCCTTATAGCTTGCTATGACTTGGGTTCATACGTTGATGACCGACACGTTTGTTGCTAGGTCATGTATGCCTGTCCCTATAAGTTAGTGCCACCTTGGGTTTACGACTAGTCATGTCAGCCCGGGTTCTATGTCAGGTGGGTGCTAGCGACACCATCATATACGTGATCCAAAAGGCGCAAACGGTCCCGTGCCAGGTAAGGTGGCACCCGTGGGAATACCGTGCGTGAGGCCGCAAAGTGATATGATGTGTTACATGCTAGATCGGTGTGACTTAGGATCAGGGTCCTGACAGTGGATCACTGGACAACGGTCAAGAACATCCTGAAATACCTGAAAAGGACTAAGGATATGTTTCTTGTTTATGGAGGTGACAAAGAGCTCGTCGTAAATGGTTATGTTGATGCAATTTTTGACACTGATCCGGATGACTCTAAGTCACAAACCGGATACATATTTATATAGAATGGTGGAGCTGTCAGTTGGTGTAGTTCGAAGCAAAGCGTCGTGGCGGGATCTACGTGTGAAGCGGAGTATATAGCTGCTTCGGAAGCAACAAAGTCTGGATGAAGGAGTTCATATCCGATCTAGGTGTAATACCGAGTGCATCGGGTCCAATGAAAATCTTTTGTGACAATACTGGAGCAATTGCCTTAGCGAAGGAATCCAGATTTCATAAGAGAACAAAACACATTAAGAGACGCTTCAACTCCATCCGCGATCAAGTCAAGGAGGCAGACATAGAGATTTGCAAAATACATACGGATATGAATGTTGCAGACCCATGACTAAGCCTCTTCCACGAGCAAAACATGATCAGCACCAAGATTCCATGGGTGTTAGAATCATTACAATGTAATCTAGATTATTGACTCTAGTGCATGTAGGAGACTGAAGGAAATATGCCCTAGAGGCAATAATAAAGTAGTTATTTATATTTCCTTATATCATGATAAACTTTTATTATTCATGCTAGAATTGTATTAACCAGAAACTTGATACATGTGTGAATACATAAACAAAACAAAGTGTCCCTAGTATGCCTCTACTTGACTAGCTCGTTAATCAAAGATGGTTAAGTTTCCTAACCATAGACATATGTTGTCATTTGATGAACGGGATCACATCATTAGAAGAATGATGTGATGGACAAGACCCACCCGTTAGCTTAGCATAATGATCATTAAGTTTTATTGCTATTGCTTTCTTCATGACTAATACATATTCCTTTGACTATGAGATTATGCAACTCCCAAATACCGGAGGAACACCTTGTGTGCTATCAAACGTCACAAATCTGGTTGATTATAAGGATGCTCTACAGGTGTCTCCAAAGGTGTTTGTTGGGTTGGCATAGATCGAGATTAGGGTTTGTCACTCTGAGTATTGGAGAGGTATCTTTGGGCCCTCTCGGTAATGCACATCATGATAAGCCTTGCAAGCAATGTGACTAATGAGTTAGTTCCGGGATGATGCATTACGGAACGAGTAAAAGAGACTTGCCAATAACGAGATTGAACTAGGTATGAAGATACCAACGATCGAATCTCGGGCAAGTAACATACCGATGACAAAGGGAATGACGTATGTTGTCATTGCGGTTTGACCGATAAAGATCTTTGTAGAATATATAGGAACCAATATGAGCATCCAGGTTCCGCTGTTGGTTATTGATCGGAGATGTGTCTCGGTCATGTCTACATAGTTCTTGAACCCGTAGGGTCCGCACGCTTAACGTTCGATGGTGATTTGTATTATGAGTTATGTGTTTTGGTGACCGAGATCGTTCGGTCCCGGATGAGATCACGGACATGACGAGGAGTCTCGAAATGGTCGAGAGGTAAATATTGATATATTGGACGATAGTATTCGGACACCGGAATGGTTCCGAAGTGTTTCGGGTTTTTATGAGAGTACCGGGGGGTTACCGGAACCCCCGGGGGAAAGATATGGGCCATAGAGGGGAGGGGAGGCAGCCCACAAGGGGTGGCACGCCCCCCCATGGGGAGTCTGAATTGGACAAGCGGAGGGGGTGCGGCCCACCTTTCCTTCTCCTCCTCCTACTCCTTCCCCCTTTCCTCTTCCGCTAAAAGGAAAGGGGGGCGAATTGGACTAGGGATCCAAGTGGGACTCCTCCCACTTGGCGCGCCCTAGGCCGTCCTCCTCCTCTCTCCCTCCTTTATATACGGGGGCGGGGGGCACCTCTAGACACATCAATTGTTTTCTTAGCCATGTGCGGTGCCCCCCTCCACCGTTTACTCCTCCGGTCATATTGTCGTAGTGCCCTGCGCGGATCACATCACCATCACCGTCACCACGCCGTCGTGCTGACAAAACTCTCCCTCGACACTTTGCTGGATCAAGAGTTCTAGGGACGTCATCGAGCTGAACGTGTGCAGAACTCGGAGGTGTCGTATGTTTGGTGCTTGATCGGTTGAATCGAGAAGACGTTCAACTACATCAACTGCGTTAAGCTAACGCTTCCGCTTCTGGTCTACGAGGATACGTGGACACACTCTTCCCCTCTCGTTGCTATGCATCTCCTAGATAGATCTTGCGTGATCGTAGGAATTTTTTTGAAATTGCATGCTACGTTCCCCAACACTACACTCATTGACCCTACACACCTTGCTTCTACTCATGGCTCCATATACATATTCTTAAGCGCGTCTTTGATCATCCGTTGATTCTTTCTACAATTGCAGATAAAAAGTGAGCCCACGTGTTGGACCAAGTGGGACAAAGAGGAAAAAAGGAGAAACATTGGTGAGAAATTGAAAAAAATGTGTTATGTAGTCATTTTAACATGACATGTATTAGAAACAGTTGATAACAACCCAAAATATCAAGGCAATTGTAGATTCGTCAACAAACTTGCTTATAAGGTGTAACATATATATTGAATTCTCTGCAGTTTTCCACACATGTATTTCAATGATATATAAACAATTATGATGGTGGCGGCAGGATGACGGCCTTTGACGCTCTCCGGCGATGGCTACCATGGCGAGTTCGGCACGGATGCGACCATGGCATGACCTCGTTGGAGGCGAAAGTACTGGGCCATAGGCTCAGGCATGGAGAGGTTGGCGATGGCAATGGTTGCATTCTAATTTTAAGTCAGATTTTCGCTTTTACAGAAAATCCAACCGCCTCCAATCGCGAGTGACTCAGTGTTTATGGTAATCAACCCGCATTCCAGTTGTAAGTTAGATTTTTTGCTTATCCCCTTATGTTTCTGATAATCAACCTACATGCAAGTTTTAAGTCAAAATTTTCTTTTGCAAAAAACACCCTGATAATTGGGTTAATCAACCTATAGTACATATCAAATGCTTTAAAAAATATTCATATATTCCAACCCTAACTTCAAATTTAACAAATTATATATGGAATTTGATTAGAAAAATGTTTATAATTCGAATATGATGTTGTTTTACCTGTTAACCATTTTAGAAAGATATTTAGGATGCAACCTTAATCAATAGCACATGATCCATCTTTTTTCCATACCGGTGCCGAGCTGGATTGAAAATGAACAACTCAGCAAAATCAGGATTGGAGACGAAAGAAACCATCTATAACCACGCATGCACTTCTCGCCAAACCGTCACATGAAAAACCAGATTTCCCATCTTATGCCGAGAGAGACGCCTTATGGTTGTCAACATTCAAACGCATTGTGATTGTGTGAGCACTGAAGCCATCGCCAGCAAAGGTTGCAAGGAGGATAAGAACGACAGAGATGGGATGCCATGTGTTGAAAGAAATTCGGTAGATCTATTGAGATCTTGATTCATGCTTATTGGGTTAGAAGGGTGTGATTTAAAAAAAATCTTATAGTACTAGAACTTATGGAAGTTGGGATGATTCTATGAGAGAGGCGTTGTAGCACCCGAGCTCCAGTGCTCTCTATATTTGAACAATTTGAAATTCATGTTTTGGAAGTTTCAAAAAATGTGATTTTTTTGAGGATATATATATACATTTTGAATACCCGTGGAAAGTTTTGGTACAAATCACGTTTTGTTTTGCGCTATAGAAAGAAACAAATTTCTGACAGTATATAGGAGAAAAAGGGTGTTATTTCTGTCAATTTTTTTGTATTTCCTAAAATACAATGTATTTCTTTCCAGATTTTTACCAGGCCTTAGGAACATGTGTACATATTCACGTATTTGTTTTAAGACTTTTTAAGCATCCGAAGTGTGTTTTTAAAAAAAATTCAAATACCAAGAGCACTGGAGCTCGATAGCTGCAGGCATTTTTCGTGATTCTATGCCCGTCTTTATTTCCCAAGCACTTGTAAAACGATATGTTGATCATTTGAGGAATAGAAGTCTTGATAATGTAAAGAAAATGCCCTCGGCAGCAGCAGAGCCCGAGAGGCCGGAGCCAAGAAAGGAGCAGAGGAACAGAGCCCCGCGTGTGGGCGCGCCGGCTGACGGAGGGATGAGGCGGCGCGGGGCGCGACAGCGGACGGAGGGATGCAGCCGTCTTCCTCGCGCCGGGGGGAGCTGCGGTTCGGGGATCTCTGGGAAATCAGCGAGCGCGCCACCTGAAGATCTCCATGGCTAGCGCCGCGGAGCTCGGGTACACTGCCCCCTGTGAATTCGAGTTCGAGTTCATTTCCAGTTCAGCCGGCGACTGGCGACAGCTGGTAATCCGATTCCGGCAAGAACCAGGAGCTCTCCGATGAATAAAAGCGCTTGCGGTGGGGGCAGCGGCTCCAACTCGATTCGCTCGCCTCCCTCCCCGATCCCCAGATCCAATCCAGGACACGCCATCGATGGCGGCGAAGGTGCTCCAGCTCCGTAGCTCCGACGGCAAGGTGCTCGTCGCTCCGGCGTGGGACTATCGCCCGGCCGCCGCCCAAGCCCTCCCGCTAGAGACGCGGGTGTCCTCGCGCGCCCTCGAGAGGGTGCTCCAGTACTGGACCAAGCACAGCCTTGCCAAGGCCACCGGTGAGTCCCGGGAGTCCCTGGCCCGCTGGGACGCCGACTTCCAGCGCCGCCTCGAGGAAGACGGCCTCGCCAAGGAGGCCGCCGCAGCCGCCCAAGAACTCCGCCGCTACGGCGTCGACCATGGAGGGCGTCCCCATCACCACGCCGCCACGGCCGCATCTGATGTCGCTGCTCCTGCCAAGGCGGCCCGTGTTGATCCCGTCCGTGTCTGGTGTGTCAACCACGGAGAACGCAGCCATGCGCCGGCGATGCCCGGCTCCTTCGATGCCTCTGATACTGCCACCACCTTGCCGGCCGCTGCTGGTGCTGACCCCGGGGACGTCCGGTGCGCGATCCGTGCCCGTGGGCGCCAGATGGCTGAAGACGAGGAGTCCGCTTGCCACCACCGCAAGCGCCCGGCTTCCAAGGCTCCACTCTGCCTGCCTGCCACTGCTGCTGCGCCTGTGAAGAAGGTCTCTCGTCAGGTCGCTTCCAAGGCTTGCTCTATCGTCGGCTCTACACCACTGCCTGCCACTGCTGCTGCGCCCAGTGTGCAACCGAAGCCGCAGATCAGCATGCGCGAACTGATCGTGAACGCTCGCCTCACCATGGCTCGCCTCGACAAGGCTCGCTCTGCCTCCGAAGAAGAGGCCAGCCGTCGGCGCGACATCGAGCGCAGCCGAGCGGAGGCCCGGCGAAAGGTGGAGCAGATGGCGAACACCGTGCAGTTCAACGACCCGTGGATCCATTACTCCGACGTGACCAAGTCCCCTGAGGAGCTGCTCCAAGCACGACAGCAAGCATGGCGTTATCAAGCTCACCTCCTCGAGATGGCTCGTCGACGGGACTTTGCTGAAGCGATGCAAATCCACAGCACCAAGGAAGCAACCAATTCCTTGGCTGCGTCCAGTGGTATTACGCCTTCCCTGGTCTTTTAGTTGCTTCCTAAACCATGCACACATAAGTTTCATTTAATCTTTGCATCTCTAGGTTCTGCACTTGCTTACCAAGATTTCTAGTGTTCTTTGAATCCCGTTCAGTCATTAGTAATTTTACTAGAGTGTCAGCAGAGTCTCCATCTAGCTAGGCAGCAAAAATCTTGTTAAGATGTGTACGGCATAGTTACACTACATCCACACCTGGTCCTAAGTTAAGGGTTTAAGTAAATAAAGGGCATTTTCAATAAATCAAAGTAAAGCAGATGAGCCTAAAAAGGAAACTCATGTACTGCAATTCCGGCACGAGACAGAGCGTAAGACGCACTCGCCGCAAAATCCAAAACGCCCGTTTGCTACCCGGCTTGTAGCAGGAAAAAGGAGTAGAATTGAACTTGTCGATACACACATAATCATGTGAGCTGCCTAGCGTCTGGAGACTATGCTGACTCTCCTGTAAAATTAATCTTGGCTGAACTGGATTCTTAGGCATTGGGCGTCTTGGTGAGTTAAAGTTGCAGTTTCCGACTGAGTAACATTGGTTAGTGAACTCTTGTGTGTATGTGTGGGTGAAGCTTTGAGCTAAGCAAGTCCTCAATGTATCGACTATCAAGTCGCACTGTAATCGATTTCAGATATGAATAAAATGTTGTTGGCCTGAATTTGTGCAGAGCATTCGAGTAACTTTCTGTGTATATGATTGTTGTATGCATCTATGACTTATTAAAACATTCTACTGCTCTAGTCGGAAAAGTGTGTGCTGAAGCACGGATGCAATGGATTCATCTCACAATACTTCGTTTGAGTGGTAAAGCACATAACCATGTTTGGAACAGTTCTTGGTTAGAAGATTTTTTTTGGTTTGAGATAATGTAATCTAATTCTCAAGTATGTGAAAAAGGTTGCATCATATTGCAGCTATTTGACAAATAGGTTTGGCTTTTCTCAGATCATGTTAGCTTTTCATTCGAATTATGTGCAATAGCAGTCTTGCATATCCAGCCCCCCTAAGAAATTTTCATGTCCATTTGAATATTACAAATTCCACCATGTTAAAGTTACCCAGTAACCCAAGGGACCTGGAGTGGAATTTTTGTGTGGAAAGCGACTATCGAGTTTGCTATCAAGTTTGTCATATGTAACCCTGAATCTCTAGTGGTCACTATGCCCATGGGAGACTGCAAAATAACTCGTTTCTTATTTCTTTTCTACTGTAGTTGGTTACAGTTCGATGATTTTGTCGTGCTCAATTGCCCATCATACCTTGTTTAGATATGTTCCTCTCTGCAAGCAAGGGTGATGCAAAGAAATGAGCATGCTGAACAATTTCTCTGAATCCAAGTCCAATCCCTTATTTTCGTACATTTCCTCCTTATGTTATTGCTGGTGATGTCTTCAGAAACCTCTTAAATAGAGTCATTTTCTCCTCATGTTATTGCTGCTTTTTTTTGAGTCAATTACACCACAGGTGTCTAAACTTGGCAAGAAAATTCACTTTGGTGCTGAAACTAGTGGCGTACAGATATGTGATGACATAACTTGGCTTCGTGGTGCATATACGGTCAGATTCGTGTTTGCATACGTACTTAGCACTGACGAGGCGCGCCAGCGAGGCGCGGGACCCTTTGTCAGTAGCTGGAAGGCGCGAGCAGACCCCCTTCACATTCATCCATAGTGCAGGTTCTGTACATGGCTTCTCCTGGGTTAAAAAGGGCTCTGTTTTGTGAACGTGAATATTGAGATATGCCTCAGAAATTAGCCACCCGTTGTAGAAGATTGTTAGAACATGTTTTCTCCTGTGAAAATATTGGATGTGGGTACAGAAGTTTGTAATTTTCATGAACTATACTTAACTGAATGCTTCGACAGTAGCTAACTGAATTTCTGAATTTTTCAACAGTAGCTAACTGAGTTTTTCGACAGTAGCTAACTGAATATTTTGACAGTGGTTGTGGGTACAGCAGTTCATTTTTGAAAGTTAGGAAATTTGTGACACTTAAATGAACATGTTTACTAGTGGATCTTCAGTTAATATGTTTACTAATTGAAGATCCAGTAGTAAACAATGCGTACTCCCATAGTAGGATGTGGGTACAGCAGTTTGCTTGCTGTTACTTAAATGAACATGTTTGCTTGCTGTTACTATTTGGCACTTCCAAGTGAAAATCTTATCAATTTAAAGCAGTGTTAACTGAAGATTTTCTCAGTGAACTGAATGTTTTTGCATTCTCTGAATTGTAGGTGATTTTGATGGGCATTTCACAATAGAAATTCATCACAAAGGATTCTTCTGTGGAATTGGCAACAACAACAGCTACATTGACTATGAAGTTGATTGGATTGATCATTGTGATTGTGACACTTGGTCTATACTGTGGATTGAAGACTTTGTGAAGCAGCTAGGCTATGATAGAGAGATAGGGCAGCATGATGTATACTGGTGTCAGCCTGGAAGGACACTAAGTGAAGGAATGAGAGAGATGAAGTGTGATGCTGATAGCCTTGCCATGATAGCATGAGAGAGATGAAGTGTGATGTTTCCGGTGTCACACTAAATGAAGTGTGATGCTGATAGCCTTGCCATGATAGCATGAGAGAGATGAAGTGTGATGTTTCCTGTGTCACACTAAATGAAGTGTGATGCTGTCAGCCTTGAATTTATAGTGAGCAATTTTTTTTATGTTTTTTGTTTCCTGTGTTACTGACAAAAATGCATTTTCTGAAGTTTTGCTATCAAAAACTGTATGTGCAATCTCCAGAACAAAATTATGCTTATGCTTTCTCTGAAATTGTACTGAGTAAAACTGATTTTTTGCTGTCAAAAACTGCATACACAAATTGCATTTTCTGAATTTGTACTGACTGAAATTTTGCTATCAAAAACTGTATATAACATCTCCAGAACAAACTGATGCCTATGCTGTTCTCTGATTTTATAGTGAGGAAACTGATTTTTTATTGCCAAAACTGCATACACAAACAATTGGGGGACGACCGGGATTCGAACCAAAGATCTGTTAGTGCAAGCCCTGCGCATGTTACCAGTAGGATGTTGAGATGGAACTGAGGGGAATATGCGGCCGCATGTTCTTTTTCGTGTCAAAAATAAAACTTCCAGGGGGTTCGCCGCAAATAGACAGGCCACATGCCTCTACCCGCGCCTTCCAGACATTGACAAAGGGTCCCGCGCCTCATCAGCGCTCAGTACGTATGCAAACATGATTCGGACCGTATATGCACCACGAAGCCAAGTTCTATCACCACATATCTGTACACCACAAGTTTCAGCACCAAAAGTGAAATTTCTTGTCAAGTTTAGACACTTGTGATGTAATTGACTCTTTTTTTTCCAGAGAAATTGGCAGAAATGCTGCTAATTCATTAGAACCAGGTAATATTACGTCATTCCTGCGTGGGGAATGTATGCGTTGAAGCTTCTCCATTTTCTGTACTTCGTTTTCCCGAATCTGAACACCAGCTCAGTCCCGGATAACACGACAGCAAAACGTTGGCGTGCTGCACGGGGGCCTTCAAGAAATGCAAAGCCCAGAGCCCAAGCAAAAGAAAGCTAGAGCCAGCGGCCCATGCTGAACAAGGCCTGGCCCTTGCTCTCCGCCAGAAAACGGAGGGAAAGCTCTTCCGTTCTGAAAAAAAAAGAGCTCCTCCCAATCTTTCCACTGCCAAGCTCGAAACCGCCGCCGATACTCGAAGCCGTCCATGGAGACGGCGGAGGAACCCTACGCCTACGCCTCCGACTCTTCCGCCTCCCATACCGGCGCCGACGCCCCCGCCTCCAACCCGGTACCTTCTCCTCGCCGCACTCCGCCTCGGCGTGCCACTCGATCCATTCCCCGCCGCCCCTTTTGTTGAAGTTTGTGTGTTCTGACTTCTGAGCTCGCAGGGTGCCGCCGCCGGAGCGAGGAAGCGGAAGGCCCCGGCAGCCACGGCGAGGAAGCCTCGGAAGCAGCAGGTTTGTACTGTACCGCACTGTACTGTACTGTGCCAAATAAGTCATTTATAACCTGCCGCCGCAATAATCTTGCTTGCTTGTTTGATTCGCCTAAACTGAATTTGTTCCATCTATGTGCTGCCATTGTTTGGTGTAGGCTCAAGAACCCATTCAGATCCCTGTATACTATGGACGAACCAAAGAGTTTTATGGCGTGCAAGGCGATGATTTAGTTGATTCTTCATACATTTCTCCTGGAGTAAAAGATTGTGCACACGTTATCGGCCAACTACCACTGCAGCCGCAGTCCATGTCGTTGGTAGATCTGCAACTCTGGATCTTTAAGCTGTTCCGGCTCCATCCAGAAACACAAGATCTCTCTATTAAGGGGTTCATCAAACAACGGAAAACTGACTTGTTCGACGACTTCGAACCTGGCTGGTATATGGAGTACTGCCCGTGGGACACACGCTATTTTCAAACTGACAAGTGCTGGAGTGCCTTTGCCAATAAGTTAAAGCGGAAAAGGAATGCGACACAAAAGTTCATGTTGTATGCAGAATGCTCTGAGATCAAGCACTATGGTATTTTGCTCAAAGCCGTGCACGATGATTACTCTCAGCTGGCAAGGGTTGTGTTTCCTGGGACGAAATGCCTGACAACTTCTAACTTCCGTTTCCTCCGCCTAGTGGAAGACCTGTCAATGACACCTAAGGAAATTATAGCTTATCTCGCAGAACACTATGGCGAGCAGATGAACCCCCCTGAGGCGTGGAGGGCCAGACAGAAGGCTCTGGAGCGGGAGTTTGGTACATTTTACGATTCACACAACTTTGCCCCAAGGTTACTTAAGGACATAACATGTAAAACCCCTTGGGGTTTTGTAGACATCAAGGATGCGGAGGTTGCAGGATGTAGCAACTTTCGAGTCCTCCACCGTATATTTTGGGCTTTTGGGCAGTGTGTGCAGGCCTTCAATCATTGTCGCCCTGTGCTATGCATTAAAGGCACACCACTATGCGGGAAATACCAAGAGGTGTTGCTGACTGCTATAGCATTAGATGCTAATGGTTACTCCATTCCAGTAGCATGTGCCGTCGTTGAGGGGGAGACCGAGGAAAGCTGGATGTGGTTTCTTAGGAATTTGGAGCAAGCAGTGAGGCATCCATCGGATGTTTGCATTTTACATGACTACAAAAGAGAGTTGATCGATGCTATAGAGGACTTTCTAAGTTCCGACCAACGACAATGGCGGAAAGTAGAAAGCCGGTGGTGCATGGAACACCTTGCCGAAGACTTCTTTGCATATTTTGGTGACAAGAACCTGGTGTTGATGTTCAAGAAACTTTGTCAGCAGAGGCGACTAAATAAGTTTGTTAAAATCTGGAAGGAGCTCGACGAGTTGACAACAAAATATACATCAGAGAGAGAAGGTGGTACTAGTGAGGAAATGCAGCAAGAGTTAGTCCAGCATGATGAGGCAGACCTGGAGGCACAAAGCCCATGCAACCGACCTGATTCAGTGGACTCTGAGGAGGAAGGAGATCATGCCAATGAAAACGAAGGAAAGGTAACAAAGTTTTCTGACTGGATCCGTCTGAAACCAATGGAGAAGTGGTCACTGGTGCATGACACAAAGGGAGCTAGGTACGGCATCATGGGCGCTGATATATCAAATATATACAAGAATGACCCTGTATTGAAAGGGATAACATGCCTTCCGCTCAGTGCGATAGTGGAGGTGACATTTCTGCGCTTGGTAGAGCACTTCAAAAACACAAGTGCTGCAGCAAATGAAGCAATTGGCAACCCATCAATGAACTTTCCTGAACGGGTCCAGGATGACATGAATTCAAAAATGGAGAAATCCAAGATGCATCGCGTGATTTGCCTAGACACCAAAAACAGAAATGTTTTCCAGGAGAAACAGTTTCGGAATTTTACAGTTCAATCGAGGCAGAAGAATGAGGTTGTTCACCTGAAATCGGAAAGCATAAGTAAGTTTGGCGAATCCATAATACAAGAAAGTGCCACCTGTTCATGCAACAAACCACAGCTGCTTCACAGGCCCTGCACTCATGTCATCGCTGTCTGTTGTCAGATTGGGGTTAGCACTGCTACATACATGTCTCCATACTACAGCCTGGCCTACCTAGGTAGTATCTGGAGTGGAAATTTTGATGAATATAAGATCTCACAGGGTTACAGAAATATCACGCCATTTGAATGCAACACAACAACTTGGATCCCAGACAAAATGTTGGAGTGTGGTCTTCCTGTTTTTGTAACATCAGACTGCCTAGAAACTGTTGCGGATGAGTCAGAGCAACAACACAACACTGGAAATGGATCAACTGAAGACAATCAAGGAACGACAACACGCACTGAAGAACCTAATGAGATTTAAACTTCTGTTATCACCTATCAAGCTATTAATATTCTGGGCCCTAAATATGCAGTAGTCACTGTCGAGCTTATCCTATGTAAACTCTGAACCTCTGGTATTATTTGCAGTGCATGAAAACTGAATTTTAGGCATATGGTTACTACGCCCATGGGTGACTGCAAATCAACCCCTCTATTATTATTATTATTATTATTATTCCAGTAGGTTACAGTTTGATAATTTTGTTGGAACTCTTGCATGCTCGAATGCCAAATCATTCTAGAAGACATCATTTCTTGTTTAAACATGTTTTTCACTGCAAGCAATAATGTTGCCAAGATCTGTGCATTGTGAACAATTTTTCTGAATCCATATGCAAATGCGGTACAGAGTTCCAGTCTACATTTTTTTTTAAATAGCCAGTCTACAGATTTGCCATCAGGTGTTGAGATGCTGCTTTCAGTTTGCTGTGTTAGCACATTTACCTGTGTTAAGTTGGTCTTTCCAAAAACAAATATAATGATGTTATGGCTTTTCCCGCGAGAAACTGAATGAATACTGCCTATTCATCATTAAATTGAAAATAAATGATATGCACAGAGATGATGTTGCATTGTTGGTCAATTCTTTGCTACTGTTCTTCATCATTCATCATGTTTTTTTTTTCTCAGGAGGAAAGTAACTTCCTGCTGCATTTTTTCCGCTGTGTGTTCAGTGACGAAACAACAGACCATAAAGAATCATAATGCATTTTTCTGCAGTTCTATTGCATTTTTATGCTGAGTATTGGATGATGAAACAATTTCCAAGATCTTTCTGAACTTTACATCTACAAACAGAGAACCATTCTGAACTCGGTTCTTCTTCTTATGTGTACGTTTTTCTTTTGGTGTTTATGGCACCTATTCCTAACCTCATCGAACTAGCTAAGTTGCTTGATTAGACTGGTGAATAATGAATATACAAAATCAATCAACCATTCTTCAGTTGGAACAGGCCAACAACCATGTCCATTAAATGATTAAAATCACTTCGCCCGGAAAGATTTTGACTGAAAGCACATGGACCTGGACGGCTGAACTATTCCTTTTTTTCACGGCGTGCTATGATCACCCTACGACCGTTGCTACTGGTGGTGATAATCTCAGTGATTACTTCCCACGAGAACTAAAGATAAATAGTAGGTTTTAACGCCGGGGCATGTCGTATCCGTGCTCGGGAAGAGATGTGTTTGCTAGGTGATGATGGTATTTTCTATTCATGATAATGATAGGAAAATATGGTGTTAAATAACATATTTTAGTATTAGGAAATCCACCATTTTCTGTTAAATCGATGTCTTGGATTATACGATTATATTATGGCGGTAAGGATCTTCCATTCAACCCGTTCCGTTTCAAATTAATTGAAGTTTCAGTTTTGTCAGAAGTCAAACTTATTTATTTTTTACCAAATACATTAAAATTTTTGATAGTCAAATCTATTGGGAGTCAAGAAATAAAAAAAAAACAAGTTTTCCATGAATAGTTAGGTCAAAAAAATGTTGCAGTTTTTGTCACTATTCATTGCTGAATTTTTTATTGTTCATACCACCCAAATGATTTTCAGCTTCAAATTTGTACATGTTTCCACTGTAACATGGTTTCCATCTTGTACTGTTTCTTCTAGGGGTGTCTGCTGTTTTATTGTGAGCTTTTGTTTTTGAGAGAATATTGCGAGCTTTTTTGGGAGAGTTCTTTCTCAGTGGGGACGAGAGCCCACAGCAAATGGAAATGCTGAGCCTTCTCACAGCCCAGGTACAACCGTGATGGGACGAGCGGCCCATCACGAGAAAATGGAGGGAAAACCCTCCCTCGTCCCATTCCCCATTCCCCAAATGCGCGAACAGAAAGAGATGGAAACCCACGCCGGCCTCGGCACTGACGGTGGCAACCCTGCTCCGACGAAGCCGGCGATGGACAAAGCACGCGCCGGTGCCGATGCCGCTGAAGCCCCCTCCTTTGCCGGCCCCGACGCGCTCCCCGTCCCCCAGCCGGTACGCTCTCCTCGCCGCCCTCCGGGTACCACTCGATTGATTCGCCGCCGCCCGTTTTGTTGAAGACCTGCGTCTTCTGATCTCGCAGGGTACCGCCGCGAGCGCGAGGAAGCGGAAGGCCCTGGCGACGGCAAAGGCTGTCAGCAAGCCTCGCAAGACGCAGGTCTGTAGTTCACTGTACCCATCCATCAACTCACTTGATAGTGATACTTTAGTTAGTCTGAATTTGTCCCCAGTACTTACTTGGTTGTTTCATTCGTCTGAATCTCTTCCATGTGTATTGTGGCATTGTTTGATGGTGTAGGTCGAGGAGCCGATTCAGATGCCTGTGTACTATGGATGTAGAGCACCGTTTTCTCGCGTGCGTGGCAACGATTTAGAAGACAAATGTGCTCACTTAATCGGCGAGCTACCGCTGCAGCCACAGTCCATGTCATTGGTGGATCTACAGCTCTGGATCTTCAGGCTGTTCCGGCTCCATCCAGAAACACAAGATCTCGATATCAAGGGGTTCCTCAAGCAACGCAAAACTGATTTCTTCGACGAAGAGTCCTCCGAACCGGACTGTTGTTTGGAGGACTACCCGTGGGGCATGAATGAGTTTTGTACTGACAAATGCTGGAGTTCCTTTGCAAATAAATTGAAGAGAAAAAAACATGTGACACAGAAGTTCATGTTGTATGTGCAATCCTCTGAGGTCAGGCACTACGCCATTTTGCTCAAAGCCGTACATGATGATTACTCTCAACTGGCCACTGTTGTGCTGCCTGGGACGGAGTGCCTGGCAAGTAGTCGCTACGCCTTCCGTGACCTTGTGGATGACCTGACGATGACAGCCAAGGAATTGGTACATTATCTCACTGGACCCTTAGGCGAGAAGATCAGTCCCGCTGAGGCGTGGAGGGCAAGACAGTTTGCTCTGGAGAGGGAATTCGGCACCTTTTATGATTCACACAACTTTGCCCCAAGGTTGCTTAAGGAAATAGCACGCAAGAACCCTGGTTGCTTTGTAGACATCAAGGATGAAGAGGTTGCAGGGTGTAAGGGTTTCCGAGTCCTGCAGCGTATGTTTTGGGCATTTGGACAGTGCTTGCAGGCCTTCCGTACCTGTCGCCCTGTGATATGCATCTAGGGCACACCACTATGTGGGAAATATCAAGGGATGCTGTTGACTGCTGTGGCATTGGACGCTAATGATTTTTCCATTCCAGTAGCATGTGCTATCGTTGAGGGTGAGACCAAGGAAAGTTGGTTGTGGTTTCTTAGGAATTTGGAGCGAGCAGTGGTGCATCAGTCTGATGTGTGCATTATACACGACTACAAAAGGGAGTTGATTGATGCTGTGGAAGACCTTCTGAAATACGAATATCGACAGTGGCGTAAAGCAGAAAGCCGGTGGTGCATGGAAGACCTTGCTGAAAACTTCTTTGCGTATTTTGGCGACAAGAAGCTGCTGCTGATGTTCAAGAAACTTTGCCAGCAGAAGCGACGCCATAAGTTTGGTAAAATCTGGAAGGAGCTAGACGAGTTAACGTCCACATATATGGCGGAGAAAGAACGTGGCGCTAGTGGGAAAATGCAGCAGGAATCAGTCAAGCATGAGGTGGCAGACCTTGAGGCACAAAGCCAATGTAACCAACATGATTCTGTGAAGGATGGGAAGGAAGAAGATCATGCCGATGACACCAAAGGAAAGATAACAAAGTTCTCTGATTGGATCAGTCTGAAACCAAAGGAGAAGTGGTCACTGGCATATGACAGAGATGGAGCAAGGTATGGCTTCATGGGCAGTGATATAGCTGATGTATATAAGAACGACCCTGTGTTGAAAGGTATCACATGCCTTCCGCTCAGTGCGATAGTGGAGGTAACATTCCTGCGCTTGGTAAAGTACTTTGAAAACACAAGAGCAAACAAAGCAATCGGCAACCCATCAATTAACTTCCCGGAATGTGTACAGGTTGACATGAATTCCAAAATGCAGAAATCTGAGACGCATACACTTACGTATACGTACGCCGATGAGAAGAATGCTCGTGGTGAGGTATTGGATCGGAAGTTTACAGTTAAGGGAAGGAAGAGGGAGGTGACTGTTCACCTGAAGTCGGACTATACCCTCAGCAGGAATAAGTCTGAAGGATCCACAGTTGAAAAAACTGCCACCTGTTCATGCAGTAAGCCGCAGCTACTTCACAAGCCTTGCTCTCATGTTATCGCCATCTGTTGTAAGATTGGGGTTAGCTCTGCTACATACATGTCCCCATACTACAGCCTGCCCTACCTAGGTAGGACCTGGAGTGTTAATTTTGATGAATCTAAGATCTCACACGACTACCGAAATATCATGCCATTTGGATGCACAACTACCTGGATCCCAGACAAAAGATTGGAGTGTGGTCTGCCTGTTTTTGTAACATCCAACTGCGTAGCAACTGTCATGGAGGAGTTAGAGCCACAATGCAGCACTGCAAATGGATCAACTGAAGATAAACAAGGAACCACAACACGCTCAGAAGAACCTAATCAAATTTAAACTTCTGTTATTATCTGTCAGACTCCAAGTTATTCATATTTTGGACCCTAATATGCACGTAGTAGTTGCTGTTGAGCTCATCCTATGTAAACTCTGAATCTCTATGTTATCTGCAGTGCTTATATTCTCATGAAAACTGAATTTCAGGCATCTCTCATTTACTCCCTCTGTTCCAAAATAAGTGTCTCGGCTTTAGTACAACTTTGTACTAAAGTTAGTACAAAGTTAAGACACTTATTTTGGGACGGAGGGAGTACTTTTCTAGCTGGTTACAGTTTGATAATTTTCTTGGAACTAATCTATTCTCAAATGCCAAATCATTCCAGACGACATCATTTATTGTTCAGATATGTTTGTCTCAGCAAGCAAGGATGCTGCAAGATCTTATTTTCAACCACAAATAAATTTTAATATTTGTCCTCATTTCTTCCGGTGACGACTTCAGAGTTCCAGTCTACAGAAACTGCTAAGAGGAACCAGTCTACAGAGACTTGTTATTAAGTGTTGCTAAAATAAACAGAGTAAACCGCAGAAATGATAATGTTGCGTCGTATGTCAATTCTTTGCTACTGTTGTGTTCATCATGACTGCATGGGGAATGTATATGTTGAAGCTTCTCCCATTGCTAGCCCTGCTGAATTTTTCTGTTTAGCGTTCCATGATAGCATCACTGTTTGCCTGTTTCCAGGACCATTCTGAACTCTGATGTGCAGTTGTTTTTGTTGTGTGTCTGTTTTCCTTCAGAACGTTTTTTTTAGTGTTCATGACATCTATACCTAACTTTATCGAACTAGCTAAGTAGTTTGATTAGACTGATAAGTAATTTGAACCAACTATTCTTGTGTTGCAAATCACAGGGAGCTGGGCACTTTTCGACTGAAAATTACAGTGCTGAGCTTCCCTCGAGATCTACACTGTCTAGCGGTAACGGTTGTGTAATTCCCCCGAAAATTACAGAGCTTGTTCAGGGGTTTGAAGGGGATTGGAGAGGATTAAATCCCCTACAAGTCAAGTTCCCCATCAATCCTCTCCAAGAGAGGTTTAACCGAACAAGGCCTCAGGAAAAAAACACGAAGTAAGGATGTTCTTGCAGCAATCCGCAATCAAGGGTGGCGTTTTGGCTCCAGGGATGAACAATAAAATCATAAAAACTTCAAAATAATTTGACTTTTTTAATGATATACATGTCCACTAGACACTTTTAGCATTTCAGACTGCAAATACTTGTACTACTAGACTTGTACCCTCTTATATCTCTTCATACAAACACGATTAAGACGATTAGCAAAATACTGAAAGAAGCATAGAAAGTTCAAACTTCAGTTCCTGCCCGGGTTCTTTCTCTCACTGGTTCGTTAGCGCTTGCCACTGCCATTCACCTGCAAAGAAAACGACGTTTGGTGTACTCATTGATGCATTCAACATCCTAGCAGAAAAACAAAATGTTTAATGAGATTCGTTCGCACGATTAGGATACACATACCTTTTGTATAGAGATTTGATATCTTGTCGCAACGCCTCATTGTCGAGAAACCTGTCACCGCTCTCTGAAACGTCCACAGTGGCAAGCTCAAAATCATCATTGCCACAAAGATCGTTTGATTCGAACCACATCTTGGACACCCATTCCTTTCGGAAGGCCGTGTTGTGATCCTCCTCTTCCGGCGAGTCGGCAGCGACAAGGCGGTAGCAGTACACCATTTTGGTCTGACCTGGTCTGAAAGCACGACCGATCGCCTGGCGCATCACGGAAGGGTTTTCATGGACGTCCAGAATGACAACCCGCGACGCACCGACGAGGGAGATGCCCTCGCCGCATGCCTTGATGGAACCGAAGAAAACCTTAGCGTCTGGTGATTGGTTGAATCTCTCGACCGCCTTGTCTCGCTGGTCTGGAGTTGATTCACCGGTCATGCTGAAAATGTGCATCTCTGGAACCCATCCTTTCTCTCTTACGATCAGCATTTCCAAGAAAATGAGAAAACGCACGTACCGGCTGAACACGAGTACCTTCTCTCCTGCAGCTTCTGACAGACACAACAAATTGTATATAAACTTTGACTTTGCCCCAACTTTGATATCAATTCCACGCATGATGGAACCGATCTTCTCAACGACAATATCTCGGTTCTTGTCTTTAATGTTCTGGATATCCTTTAAGCATGGATGAAGAGAAACAGCACTGCATTTTGCACTTTTGCTGAATTTCCCCAGTCCCACCAAACCCCTCAGGACCTCTTCCTGCTCAGTACTCATTTTCAGAAAAACAGTCAAGTCCAAAAGTCCTGGTAGCTCCTCCGAAAGCTCGCCTTGATAATAGTGGAGCACGTTTGCAGTTAGCTCGCGTAGACTCTCGATGATCATCGCTCTCATTTTATCATTTGCGTCCTTCTGAAGGTTTTCTTCAACCAAATCACAGAACTTATCTGAAATGTTCCTTGACCTTGCATTTTTCCCCAACATGTCCACCTTGCTTAGTACGCGCTTCACTATCCCACGAGATCGCTCCGTTTTCAAGAATTTTGGCCGGACAAGGTTCAAGATGTTGAAGACCTCCTTGACATGATTCTGAAATAAGGTTCCTGAGAGCACAACTTTTCTAGGAGTCCTTATACTTCCAAGTGCATTGAGTAGGTCAGTTTGCTCATTTCTCGGAGTGTGGCCTTCATCTAGAATGACAAGACTCGGGACCTTCAGCAACTTCTCTTGGCACATGACTGCTTCTGCTTTATTCGTCTGATCCGACACTATGCATGCAAATTGCTGATACCCTAGCAGCAATATGCTTCTGTTTTCTTCCCACAGGTTCAAAACATCGAGTTGTTCAGACCGGCTATCAGCTTTGGAGGAGTAGAAGTCATACAGTGGAATGGGCATGTCCTTAATTTGCCAACGGACAAATTCTGTTCTCCATGTTGCCAGAATGCCCTTTGGAAGGATAATCAACGGCCTTCCTGCCGGGTATCTGGCCAGGAAGCTTTGAACAAAGCTAATCAGCATGAAAGTCTTTCCAGAACCTGGTGCATGTGCTAGAATACAACCTCCAGGGTTGTTCTCATCTGCTAAGTTCTTGATCAAGAAATTAAAACCTTCCACTTGGTGAGGTTTCATCCGTTCTGAATGCTGAGGGTGGATTGACAGAGTACCAGGGGCAACTTGAAGAATATCTCCTGAAGGATTAGTAGTTGCCTCGAGATCGTTGCAGTTTCTGGGTTCTTGCGGGTACGTTCTGTAGGATCGGTTGCGCTGATTTGAACAGAGAAAGTAGAAATTAACAAACAAAAATGAACTGAATTAGTCAAAATCTAAAACACATGTCATGGGTGCTCGTATAGGAAATTTGTTCGATCTATTAATCACTAATGACAAATAAACCGGTGTAGAAAATTTATGAATGATGACATCCAGAACTAATCATCAATGATTTGATTGACAAGAAGACGGTATAACTAGTTGATGTTGTGATGCCAAATGAAGTTGTGTACTTTGAATCTTTTAGTAGTTATCTCTAGATTACTCAAAAATATTACATACCAAATGGAGTTGTGATGCCAAATGGAGTATTCAAGAAAGTAAATTGGACTAATTTGGACGGATACTACATACCTTTTTCCATTGTAACTCAAAAATATTCTCAATGCGTTGCTGGATCAAACCACAAACACGGCACACAATGCCCAAATCATCTTTCATCACGAAGTCATGATGACAATCATCCACTACTTCAGAACTATTCTTCTCTGACGGAACAATACTGTGATCACTTCCAATGGTCTGGTTAGATAAACTATGTTGGTCAGACTCATCAAAAAGCAAGTAATGGTAGAAAACTATACAAAGTGAATGCATAAAGGAACACAAAACAGTAGTATGATGATGGTAAAGCATCAAAATATGTGTGACAACGAAAAAGGATTGGATGCAAATGAAAAACTGGCTGTTTCAAGACAACCAGTAAGATCGTGTACTCCAACTCTAAACTTTTCAGTGATAAAGTGCAAAATAGAGTCACATAACTGATGGGGATGACAGCATTAACATTTTTTAAATTTTGATGATATACATCAACTACTAGAGGAAGAAATGGTCCTCGGCTATACGCATGTAGTACAAATATTGTATTCTATAGGGCGTGCTGGCTGAGAACCATTTCATTAGTGCAGGCATGAAAACAATTTATCAAGGGAGCTAGGCACTGAGGTTCATGAAATGTTGAGATCTAACTTGATATAAGAAACAAATAAAGGGAAGATGGATTGAAATGAGTTTATTAAAAAGGTACCTTCGACATTGCCAGCGCAACCGACATGTCCTTCCAAAGGTCATCCAGCTCATCAACTGGATTGTCAATGGTATCAATGTGATTATAATTTCCCTCTTCCATGGATTCACTTTGTATGACCTCACAAGATATTTCATAAGAATCTACAGCAGATATATTGTTGTTCTCCATGTGGCCTTTACTTTGGACATCTTCACCTTCTCCTTCCCTTGTTTCTTTCTCCTCATCACGACTCTGTTGAAATACAAGATAGTGAACATTACTGGGAAAAACAATTCCATTCATCAATCCAGATATTGTGATTAATAAACAATACTGTCTCCCATATAGTCACATGTGAAACAATCAATCACTTTTTCTTTTTTGAAACTGAGTGGGCATATTTTCTGGAAAACATGATGAAAGTAAAATCAAATTTCCCTATAACTCAACAGGGCAAAGGCAGGATATTAAATATATATTAGAAATTTTCTTCACAGACATCATTGAGTTGCTTCAAGCGCAATATAACAAAATAAAATGGCCAAGGACTTCTGGTGTTATTGAGATATGATATGTACTAGCATCTAGGCATATATATGAACATGCTCGATAATTACCAGTAGTTCTCTGATTGAACAATATAGAAAAAAACATGATTCAACAACAATATTGATTATCATTTCAAGAGTGAACAGCGATGCAGACCTCATTGTGAATGTTTATGTGATCATGTCCTTGCTTGTTCAGTTGTTGTGGCTCTGAAGTATCATGGCCATCGAATAAAGCAATTTCCTTTGGCTTGAAACATAGATGGCAATTAGTCAGTACTTATCATGTTGGCATAAGTTTCGACAAACGCGATACTCTTAAGCAGTTGGTGAGGCTTGACTAGGTTATGAGGCAGTTGTGCATTAAAAAGATGATCTATGGGTTTAATCCATCAATGCTTTGTTAATAATCACGTAAGCTATTTGTTGCGATCATGAGAAGGAATAATTTCTATTGCCTCCTCTCTTATTCAGGTAGTAAAAACATGCATAATTGTCCATATAATATTGTTTGAGGGAAACTAGATGCATTGAAAAACAGAGACTTTTTATGATGAGTTGAATGCACCTCATTGTCAATACCCATGCTGCGCTTTCCTGGATCAACTACAAGAGCTTCAGAATTGATATTCTCATCATTGCGCATGATGATGTCCTGGTCTTGGCAAGGCTGCTCAGCCGGCATGCAATCTTGGGTAAAATCAGCATTTTGCTTAGAACCAGATAAATTTCCATCTCCAAAGGATTTAACCATGTCCTCATCATCAGAATCAAGTAAAATGACCGTTTTCTGAGCCTCAGTATTATCCATGTTACCATGGGTATTATCTTCAACATCATACTGATCCAAGTCGACAATATTATCAGAACTAATATTTTTCCCACTTTGTGCAGCACCATGTAATCCTGCATCTGATGTCTCCAGCGCCGCGCTGGCACAGGGCAACTTGATAGGTACTTGTTGCAGCTTTTCAAGGGTGCTGATAAGTTGGTGCTTCTTTCTCTCAATTGCCTTGTAATCTTCAGTGGCACTCCCATACTTCAACTCGTCGAATCGTTCGAGAAACCTAAGACGCACAGATCTGTTATGACTTATGATGCTTGACGGGGACTGGGTGCCTGGCGTGCTATCATGCCCAGTATCATGCTTCTGCCTTTTGCAGCTACTAGGATCCATCCTGAAGAAGATAACAAAAGACAGTGAAATGCATAGAGTGCATTGAAAATATCGTTTGTGTACTTTCACCCTTGCCTGTACTAGTGATCTAAATGCTCTTATATTTCTTTACGGAGGGAGTACATGCAAACACCATGACCCATCAGATGTCAACATTTAAGTGTGGGCATAACTAGCTCTGGTAACAAACTATCTCAAAAAGGAAAAAAAAAAACTCTGGTAACAAACACAACAAAAAATCTGTAAATTCAAGGAAAGATGAACTGTTTCATCACAAATTAAATGCCAACATTCCATGTTTCCATTCTAATCCCACTAATTTAGTCTGCAGCAAGCATACCAAAAAGAGCATGCATTTTCTGAATCAGAAGATAATCACCGGCAGGAACCAAAAGCTCACAGCCAAATCCAACCATCCCAATTCCCAACCTCAGGAACCAAAAGTGGAGATGGAATAAACCAGCACAGTTTGTTGTCAGATAGCCAGCACGAACATCAGAATGCACGGGAGCGTAATTAAAGATGACCACAGATTTGGTGCTCGCAAGCCTCGGCGGCAAACCTAGGTGCTACCCCAAACCCCAGTTCTGATGCGATTTTTAGTTTCTCGCGTCCGACCTCAAGAAAGCACTCGATTTGGGCCTAATTAAACATAGAAACCTTCCAGACAAAGGCCAAACAGATGATCCTACCCCGAATGAGAGACGCATTGACCGTCGGCCCCGGACCCGGATGGCGTGGTGCGCCGGTCCAAAAACCCCCAAAACCCCAAAACTGCACGGAGCGAAAGGGGGAGACGGGTGGGATGCGGTGGGTGCGAAATGGCAGGAAGAAGAAGATAAGATACCTTGAGGAGAAGAGGCAGAGAAATCTGGAGAGCCGGAGCCGGATTGCCGGCGATTTCTCGAGTCGCCTGGGGGCTGGGGCTATGCGGGAGCTGCTCTGTTCTTGCCCTCCTCGAGGCTTGAGTGGAGGAGAAGTGAAGTGCAGTGCGGCTGTTGGGTGTTCCGTCCGTTCACATGACCTGACCTGGACCCTCGCTCGGATCCTTCCACCTTCTTCTACTTCTAGGCAGCGAATTTTTGTTTGTTTACCACAGTAAGACTAGTAACATCACACATTTCAATACAAGATTGCAGCTAATTAATAAGGAGAGAGGGGTTTGTGGTAACTTAAGTAGTTACTGTAACATCACACATTTCAAAGCATAATGAGTCTATAGCCTAATAAATGAATTCTTTCATAATACCATTCATATGTTACTACCCACTATGGAGATAGTAGACTAGTAACATCGGCAAGTTACTACTCTATGTTACTCCCCACCGTGAGCAGTCTAACAATATGCTCCTCGACTTTAAAGAGCCCATATTCGATTGAGGCCTTCAACTAAAATTGGATCACTTAATTTTAACTAGGTCAACAATTTCTCAAAACTCTCGCATTTCAATTCTTTTATACTATACATTATGCTTTTTAATTTTTAAGGCCTCCTGATTAATTGAAATCTTCAATTTAGAATTCATCACCCAGTCTTGAATGGGTCAACAATTTCTCAAGGAGCTCTTCATTTAAATTCTTGTAATTTCATCTAATTTTGAAGCTTTTTCGCTCAATTGAGGTATTCAATTATAAATTTGGTTTACGATTTTGGTCTGGCCCAATGATTTTTCAAATTAATCAACCACAACTGGCCTATCAAAATATATCAATCCGGCACATCCTCCCATCATCTAGAAAAAACAAGCGCCACCATGTGATACTGTAGTATTAATATAGTATATGCAGCCACCAACGCTGGAATTTTCCCACATAAATATACATTGATTAGCGGATAATACAAAACCACACCACAAAAGGCTCATCAAATTACCGGATTATAACCAAGATCACTGTATTATAAATAAAATAAAACACACTCCATCATCTTCCCAATCCGCCCAACTAAATATTCCATCGATTTCAAAATATAAGTGGTATTACTTTTTGGAAAGTCAAATTTCTTTAATTTTGACCAAGTTCAGAGAAAAAAAATTCTACATCCACAATATTAAGAAAAAGTATGAAAATTCGTTTCATGATGAATCTAATCATGGTAGCAAGTGGTATGTAAGTTTCTTCTTTACAAAAAAGGAACAACTGTTGCGATCAAAAACAAGTTAAATGTGTCACAATTTGGAGCTTCAAACGACTTCACTACGTACCTTACCAAAGGGCGTCATCCATATCAAAAAAGATCATGAGACCAAGGAAGTTTCTTTTTGCAGGGGATGAGATCAAAGAAGTTGATCCGCCATACATTGTCAAGTACAGTCGTACAGACGAGCCACATCAGCATTTTCCATGTGACATGCTGAAAACACTTCCTCTAAGTACAGGTTAACATAAACAGCCCCCATACAAATGTCCAAGAACGCGGTCCAACTGTCAGCATGATCACAAATGTTACTGCATTATCATTACAATCATCTACTATTAAAAATGTAGCGGAAGTATTTTAGAGAAAGAATACCGTAGCCTCTTCTATTAGTGTTGTATATCACACTAGAGACGTGTTTGGTAGCCCGCGTAGAGACCAATCAGATTCATGCGGGATGAAACTAGGCTGTTTAGTTTCTCGTGTTCAATGTTGAACCTGCATAGTATGAAACTCAAAGCACCTTGGGGTCAGTCTCGCTGGGAATGCTCAGATCGACAGTTTCCAGCGAGCCAGGCTGAGATGAGCCACAATGAGCGCATATGGATGGGCCCATTTCATGAGAGAGGAGACTGAAGGGATGCGAGCTAATACACAGCCTGTACGTGCTATCTTCTTCTACCTCTAGTAAGCTTCTTCCTAATCTCATTTCTTCTTTCTCCCTTCTAATCTACACAATGATGACTTGATTTGAGATAAGCTCTAGACAAAAAAATGCACATCAATATTACGGTTCTATTTTTGTGATTGGTTCGCAGTTTCCATCGACCGTAAAAATGCTTAATTTTGCGTTCACGTTTGGACGAATTTTGTCAATATCGTTGTGCACGATCGACCGTTTGAATTTTACTTTGATTAGTAGCATAATCTCGCAGTTCCACATAGTATTCGTGTTGCAAGTTTTCTAATTACAAGTGTTTCCCATACATATATGTGGTGTGATTTAAGACACCGCTCAATCATTCCTATAGGCTGGTGTGGTTTCTCTCAATCACCTTTCCCGCGTCTTGCTGCAATGGCGTCATCATTGTCGCCGTTCATCCCGGCCTTTTCTCCAGGATCCTACTGCACTGGCGCCGTCATGGCGTGCACACTGTATTTTATTCTCCTGTCATCTGCCTTATAGCCCTCCTATTCGTCCCTCTCGACGCCGACATCGTTCCTCTTGACTCCTTGTCCGCGTCCTACTACACCGGAGTAGTTTCCAGCGTCATTCATCTCGACGTCCTCTCTCTCGTCCTACTGCACTGATGCTGTCATGGCGCGCGCACTGCATTTCTCCTCCTCCGTCCTCTATCTCCGTGCGGACTTTCTCTGCGGCAACAACGCTAGTAAAACTAATCCTGTAATTACTAGCCTTATTAAGTTACTCCGAGAAGTAATCATGTCCGTAGGAGTAGAGAAAGTCTGAAGTAGAGAAAGTCCACATAGTGCAGAGTAGTAACATAGCGCACTCCGAGAAATTTTTGCCTATGTGGCAAGTAGTTAATGACAAGTAGTAACATAATATGTTACTGTAATATAGGGTTTTTCAAAACAATATGAGTCTACAAGCTAATAAATGAAGCCATATATGGCACTAGTATTATGTTAGTACTTTGTATTATGAAGGTAGTAACTTATACTAGTGTCATATCCATGACACTAATATAAGTTACTCCCCTGCCTCAAAAAAAAATCTACTCCCCACTATGATCGGCCTAAGTTGAGTACTTGAGTGGCTGGCTCCACATGTGATGGGTGGGCCCCACGTCCAATTAACAGTCGACAAACGATGTTAACAGTTGTATGCCATGTCAGCACCTAGCCGTTTATAGATGGGCCCAACTGATCAAAAAATCGGTCATTGGTGTTTATTGCGAAAATTACATGGAAGTGGATAGATTTAGTGGCATCCGCATGACGCAAATGTTATTCAGGTGCAATTGTTACTTCTTTCGGAGCCGGATCCACTCCCGTACTGCACCCCTGAAATGGAGCCATCGACGCATGGGCCCGGGTCCCCGTGTCGGTGTGCCAATGGCACGTTAGGGGAGCCGCGTCTACTTCTCTCTGCCAAGCGCCGCCTTCAACTTGAAGGCGACCTCCTCGAGCACCCGGCGCGACGGCCCGTACGGTGACCACGCATGTGCTCCCGCTTTCTGCAGGTTCTCGGCCCGTCGCCACAACTTCTGACCCCCCTCCACGAGCTCCTTCACAGCGGTGGCGATCCCGTAGCACGTCACGAAGCATCGATCGTCCTCTCGTGCCGCCGGCACCCGCAGCGCCACCCCGAGCTTCTCTTCCAGGATAACGGCGTTCATCCTCTGCTCTGCATACAGCGGCCACGCGAGCATGGGCACGCCGGACCCCACGCTCTCCAGAGTCGAGTTCCACCCGCAGTGCGACACGAAGACGGCGGTCGCAGGGTGGCACAGCACGCGCACCTGAGGCGCCCACGCCGCGACGGCCAGGCCCCTGCCCCTCGTCCTCTCCAAGAAGCCCTCGGGGAGCCACGTTAATGGATCGTCATCGTCTCGGATGCCGCGGCCGTCGAGGCTTGACATCCGCACGACCCAAAGAAACCTTTGGCCGCTCGCCTCGAGACCAGCCGCGAGCTCGGCCGTCTGCTCCACAGAAAGTGCCCCGCCGCTCCCGAAGGCGACGTACACCACAGAGCCGGTCGGCTGACGATCGAGCCACTCCAAGCACGGCGTCGACGCGCCGGCGGCGGCTTCGTCGGGATCTGGCGGCCGGACGAACGGCCCTACGGGGAACACCGGCGGGTACGCAAACGCTGACGCGCCAGCAGCTTGCTCCGCCGCCAGCTGCTCGAACGCCTCCGCGGTGGCAGGTTCCATGTCGTAGAGCGTGTTCACCAGTATGCCGTCGGCGAGGCGATAGCTCCGGACCAACTCAACAAGTTTCGAGTAACGCGGGTTGGTGAAACTGCCGCGGAACGCGTCCGGGATGTCAGCGCCGCTCAGCGACACTCCGCCGGGAAGCTCGAGAGGCACGGCAACGTCGCGGTATTCGCCGAAAGCGGCGCCCTCGTGGAGCTCGACGATGTGGCGCGTGAGGGCGACCATGGCCAGGTTGCTAGGGAAGAAGACGTAGCCGGGGACGCCGAGCTCGGCGGCGATAGGCAGCGCCATGGAGCAGAGGAAGTCCGGCACCAGAGCGGCGAGCGGGGCGGCCCCGGTACTAGAGTTGTTGATGGAGCGGACGAGGTCGCGGATGTTGGGGAGGGAGCGGCGAATGAGCTCCACGAGCACGCGGCCGTCGTGGGCGTTGGCGGGAAGGTCGTCCATCCGGACAGCGGGGAGCGCGGCGGTGGCGACGGAGGCGGCGAGGGATGGGAGAAGTTGATCTAGTGGGGCGGAGAGGTTGGTGAACGTGAGGATCGTGGCCGAGAAGCCGAGCTCCACGAGCCGCCGCGCCAGCTCGGCCATTGGAATGAGGTGGCCGGCGCCGGGGCTGGCCATGCTAATGTACTAATGCTAGATGCTACTCTATGTTCGGCTTTAATTTGTTCGTCCCTCTCAATTAGCCGTATAAAAAGAAGTCGGACCATCTCATTAACGAATTTGTTCGTCCCTACTTTAGACATGGATCGTTCAAGCAAAGGGCCGCTTTCTCCACAGGCGACTTTTTTTATCTCTCAGTTCGCCTTTGTGGATTCGACGGCTCAAAACTCCGAATTACTCATCCTTCTTATATACTCTGTGCACTAGACTGTGTGTTGCACTTGAGTGTGTGTGATAGTAAGTCATTTTTGTGGCCATTTTAGATGAAAATTGTGTCTCTGCCGAGATCGAACTGTATGTGCACGATGCTGTTATATGATTGAAAATTAGTTATCATTATAAAGCACGTATGTATTTTAGCTGTAAATGAGGAAGTTTTGATTCAGATATTTGTAGAAAGATTTTATATTTCACAAAATTGTTTTGAATTATTTCAAATTCCAAATTTGTCGCGATCCCTTTTGCTTTGAGCGCTGGAGCTAGACGAAGCAGTAGATGAGGAGAATGTGAGCGTAGTAGGTTGCACCATCCTCCCTTTTGCTCTTATAGGCCAGTGAAAGGCCAAGAGTCCCTCTTACAGTCTTACTGTACCGATAAACACACCACTCCCACCAAAGATGCCGTTAGGCATATGGGAGAAACAAAATCTTGATGATATATCTGAGAAAACGGGCACAATCTTCACCTCGATGGGATATGCCAGTAAAAAGTTTGCCTCGGGCCGCGATTTGGGGGAAGCAGTAACTGCTCGACTTGTCGTGGGGTGAGCCGTTTCGGTGAAGTTGTCAGACTAAGTAGGACTATTCACAGCGAGATGGTTGGCCTTCGAGGCTAAGTTATCCGATCTCTTCGGGGAGATGGTACAAGTTCGGTTGGGCCTCGGCTGACATCGCTCCGTTGAAGGAGTGGTCCAAGGATCATAAGGTGGAACTCGTCTGTCGAGCCAGGGACTCGGATCAGAGGTTGTTATTGAAGTCGTCCTCGGCATAGAAGACCAGTTCGAGGGCTAATGACGGTGTACTAGATAAGAGGGTACTAACCAAGTCGGCCCATGTTCCTCAGGCTAGGCCGAGGGGCCCTCGCTTGAACTCAAGATGGACTCCGGAGGCCGTCCACAGGAGGCGTGATCAAGACTACCTCCACCGAAGACTTGACGTATACTCCAAGATCTCTCATGCCGCCTTGCTCCTAGATGCCGACCATGTAACCCTAGATACCCTCATTGGCGTGTATATAAGCCATAGGGTTTAGCCCGTAGAGGGGACATCAACGCAAAATCATTCACCTAACCCTAGAATTAGACCACACATTACGATCTCGAGGTAGATCAACTCTGTATTTGATACATCTTCATTAATATAAACAAGAGCGTGACTTGGGGTTTTACCTCAATCAAGAGGACCCGAATCTGGGTAAAACGTCGTCTCCTTCATTCTTTTTACCCTTGATCTGAGATCCACAGCTCGGGACCCCCACCCCGAGGTCTTTGACACCGACACTAAGCTTGGGGGAGTTGATACGTCCATTTTGCATCATGTTTTACTACTGTTATTTATAAGGCTTTTTATCACTATAACATTTTGTGATACAATTCTAATGCCTTTTCTCTCTTAATTTGCAAGATTTACATGAAGAGGGAGATTGCCGGCAGCTGGAATTTTGGTCCTGAAAAAGCTATATCAGAGATACCTATTTTGCACACCTCTAAATGAGCTAAAATTTCATGGAGAAATTTTATAAAATATATAAAAATTATTGGGGCAAATAAGTACGATCGGTGACCCACTGATGATCCATAAATAAAAGGGTTCAATCATAGTCCTTTCAATAAGTAAGAGTGTCGAACCCAACGAGGAGCAGCAGGAAATGACAAGTAGTTTTCAGCAAGATAATTTCTGCAAGCACTGAAATTGTCGGTAACAGGTAGTTTGATGGCAAGATAATTTGTAACGAGCAAGTAACGGTAACGGAAATAAAGTGCTACAAGGTAGCCCAATCTTTTTTGTAGAAAATGACATGCTAAAACGGTCTCTTATAATAAGCAAAGCGTTCTTGAGGACACACCGGAATTTCATCTAGTCACTTTCATCATGTTGGTTTAATTTGCGTTCGCTACTTTGATAATTTGATATGTGGGTGGACCGGTGCTTGGGTGCTGTTCTTACTTGAACAAACCTCCCACTTATGATTAACCCTCTCGCAAGCATCTGCAACTACGAGAAAAGTATTAATATCAAATCTAATCATAGCATTAAACATATGGATTCAAATCAGTCTCTTACGAAGTAGCGCATCAACTAGGGTTTAAACTTCTTTCACTCTAGCAACCCATCATCCACAATGCATTCCCTTAGGCCCAAAGCTGGTGAAGTGTCATGTAGTCTACGTTCACATGACACCACTAAGCGAATCACAATATACATATCATCAAAATATTGAACACATATCAAATTCACAAGATTACTTGCAACATGACTTCTCCCGCGGCCTCAAGTACAAATATAACTACTCACAAATGGTATTCATGCTCAAGATCAGAGGGGTATTAAATAGCATAATAGATCTGAACGTCATATCCCATGTAGCCCCCAATGACCGGTCTGTTTGATTGGAATGGAGGATGTGCAACATTGCCTGTTCACCTGCCGTAGAGAAAAAGAAGTATGGACTGAGCTAGGACTGAAGGATGTGATTGCACAAACAGTAGCACAAGATAGGTTAGGTTTTATCACGATGGAAATCTTGCTGAATTCGGTATCGGGGTCAGGAGAAGTACCGTTTTTTTAGAAAAGGAGGATGACCCCCAGCCTCTGTATCTGGGAGATGCATACGACCACTTTATTGATTATTCACGAGGACCTTACAAAGTATTACAACAAAATGCCTGAATCCACCATCTTGGCAACATATGCCACTACTCCTATCCATATGATGAAGGGATGCTACCTGGGACAAATACCCGGTCTAGTCACCTAAGCCTATCATCAAAAGGCAGAAGCCCCAGCCGAGCCACATACCGGGTCTAGGGCATAAACTGGTCTGACGCACTCACATGTGTCCTTGCCGCCATCTTCCATAGGTCTGTCTTCAGAGCAGATATTGAGGCTTCTACCTTGTCAGGCCACTCCGCCATCGACGCCACCTTGACGCCAGACAACTACCTCCACCTGCGCGAGGCATCACCGCGCATCGGGCGCGGAGTCTCCACTGCACCACGCCGCCGAGATCCGCCATCATCAATGTGAAGGATGAAGTACCGCTCCATCAAAAAAGGCGCCCGCTGGTCCCTCGGACCCGTGTACGCCTCCAAGAATGACGCCCCCAAGGAGGAAACGACACCAACGCGCCGCCGTCATCCGATCAACTAATCTAGGGTTTCCCCCGGAGGTAGCGGATAGAGGTCTAGAGCTTCTCCACGGCGATGCCTTCAAAAAGATAATGGCACCACAGGGTGCCACCAACGCCGGTCTTGGCATCAAGCCGAGCACAAGGTTTTCACCTGGATCCGCTCGAAGAACCTCCATCACGTATTGGGTGCACGGGTCGCCGCCGATCTGAGCCGCCGCACATGGAGCAGGCCGCACCGGCCAGATCAGATCTGTCCGGAGGGCACAACCCGCATGGTGCCGACCCAACCACCAGGCCCTCCATGCCACCACCGCCGATCCGAAGTTAGATGGTGTGTCGCCGCAGACCCGGCCGCCGCCGCCGAACACCGCCACGCAGCCCGAGGCAGGACCTTGGCCGAGGCAGCCGACGCGCCGCCGCCGGAAGGCAGGCCCGCCGCGCCGCCAGGCCAGATCGGCGTGCCACCCACGCCGCAGGGCTCCGCACCGCCCGCACGGCGCAGGCAAGAGGGAAGACCCCCGCCACCGCCATCAGCCCCGGGCTATAGCCGGTAGCGTCCTTCGGCGGCGGCGGAGGGAGGGGAGGACGGATGGGGACCCCTGGCGGCTAGGGTTTTAGATCCCGCCCGAGTCGCTCGAGTGGGGGCGACGCGGGGGGCCTGCGTGAGACCGAGTTACTAGGAGAAGTACCGGTAATGGTGCTAATTACCATAGCTGCACTATCGTCGTTTATAAAGAACTCGGGCCATCTCATCGGCCGTACATGCAATGTACTAGTATGCTTGATGCTACTCTATGTTCCGTTTTAATTTGTTCGTCCCTCTCAATTAGCTGTATAAAAAGAAGTCGGACCATCTCATTAATGAATTTGTTCGTCCCTACTTTAGACATGGATCGTTCACGCAAAGGGCCGCTTTCTTCATAGGACTTTTTTTATCTCTCAGGGCATTGTTTGGTTGCCCTCATCGAACCTAATCAGGCTCGCGCGGTGCAGCATCTTTTTGGATCTCATTTGTTTGGTTTCTCGCATACACTATTGAGTCCGCATAGCACGGTTCTTAAAGCATCCCTGGGCTTGGCCTGTTGGGAATGGCCGAATCGGCAGTTTCCCGAGAGCCAGGTCCGAGGGATGCTTCGAGGCGCACGTGGGTGGCTCTCTAGAGACGTGTGTCTCGAGTTAATCCCCCTCTCTTCCTAATCCTCAATCCCCTCTCTCTCCCTCTACTCCACTGCGATCTCGTCGATCCCGTCCGTCGGCGCCCGCGGCGACAGCGACGACAGGTCCTCCAGGTCAAACGACCTTCCCGCTCCTGCCACCGCGGACGGTGTGGGGGTGGGGCTCACCGATGTGGCCACCAGCAGACTCTGCAGCTCCTTGACGTTGTCGCGCGCCGCGGCCTCGCTCACCCGGAGGCACTCCAGCTCCTCCTTGTTGCACTTGACGGCGGTGTCCTTGCTCCCGACCATCTCCTTGAGCATGGTGTTCTCTCTCCTCGCCTCCTCCGACGCCTCCTTGACGAACTTGGTGTCCTTGACGGCCTGCTTCAGGATGTCCCGCAGCTTGGCCACCTCGTGCTGCCCGGACCGCTGCGACTCGAGGAGCCGCGCGTTCTCGCACCGAGACGTGGCGAGCTCTACCTCCGACGACTTCATCCATGCTGTGAACCTGGCCTCCTTACCCCAGAATGTGGCGAACGCCTCCTCGGCGTCGGTGCAGAGGCGGGCCACCTCGTCGGATAGCGCGCGAACCTTGTCGTCCTTGCGCTTCAGGGACACGTGCAACTGGTACGACTCCAGCCTCGTCGTCTCCGACTCATGCTGAGCGTGCGCTGATACGTCTCCAACGTATCTATAATTTTTGATTGTTCCATGCTAGTATATTATCTGTTTTGGATGATAACGGGCTTTATTTTACACTTTTATATTATTTTTGAGACTAACCTATTAACCGGAGTCCCAGCCCAAATTGTTTTTTTTATTTCAGTGTTTCGTAGAAAAGGAATATCAAACAGAGACCAAACGGAATGAAACCTTCGGGAACGTGATTTTTGGAACAAACGTGATCCAGAGGACTTGGAGTGGACGTCAAGCAATCAACGAGGCGGCCACAAGGCAGGGGGCGTGCCTACCCCTCGGGGCGCACCCTCCACCCTCGTGGGCCCCTCGTTGCTCCATCGACCTACTTCTTCCTCCTATATATATTCATATACCCCGCAAACATCCAGGAGCACCACGAAACCCTATTTCCATCGCCGCAACCTTCTGTACCCAAGAGATCCCATGTTGGGGCCTTTTCCGGAGCTTCGTCGGAGGGGGCATCGATCACGGAGGGCCTCTACATCAACTCCATGGCCCCTCCGATGATGTGTGAGTAGTTTACCTCAGACCTTCGGGTTCATAGCTAGTAGCTAGATGGCTTCTTCTCTCTCTTTGGATCTCAATACAAAGTTCTCCTTGATTCTCTTGGAGATATATTCGATGTAATCTTCTTTTGCGGTGTGTTTGTCGAGATCCGATGAATTGTGGGTGAGGGAGTCCTGGATTAGGGGGTCTCCGGACAGCCGGACTATATTCTTTGGTCGGACTGTTGGACTATGAAGATACAAGATTGAAGACTTCGTCCCGTGTCTGGATGGGACTCTCCTTGGCGTGGAAGGCAAGCTTGGCAATACGGATATGTAGATCTCCTCCCTTCTAACCGACACTATGTAACACTAGCCCCCTCCGGTGTCTATATAAACCGGAGGGTTTAGTCCGTAGGACAACATACAATCATACCATAGGCTAGCTTCTAGGGTTTAGCCTCTACGATCTCATGATAGATCAACTCTTGTAATACTCATATCACCAAGATCAATCAAGCAGGACATAGGGTATTACCTCCATCGAGAGGGCCCGAACCTGGGTAAACATCGTGTCCCCTGCCTCCCGTTACCATCCGGCTTAGACACACAGTTCGGGAACCCCTACCCGAGATCCGTCGGTTTTGACACCGACATTGGTGCTTTCATTGAGAGTTCCACTGTGCCATCACCGTAAGGCTTGATGGCTCCTTCGATCATCGGTAACGATGCGGTCTTGGGTGAGGTTTTCCTTCTCGGACAGATCTTCGTATTCGGCGGCTTCGCACTGCGGGCCAACTCGCTTGGCCATCTGGAGCAGATCGAGAGCTACGCCCCTGGCCATCAGGTCAGGTTCGGAAACTTAAACTACACTGCCGACATCCGCGGAGACTTGATCTTCGATGGATTCGATCCCATGTCAGGTGCGCTGCACGATCACGATGAACATGATTTAGCTCTGCCGTCGGACAGTGTTCAGGAGATCACACCTGCAACTACTCCGGCTTTCAATCCGGAGCAAATTGCGCCATCGGAGGACAGATGGATAGACCCCGCCATGGAGGCCGCACTCTCAGTGGCGATAGAGCCGGATACTGACTTCACCCCTTACGAGAGCCGTGTTGCCGAACCACTGGATTCGTCTCCGGCCACGGACTCCGAGCCGCCTGTGTCCGTGCCTATCGAATCCGATTGGGCGTCGATCATGGAGTTCACCTCCACGGATATCTTTCAGCACTCACCTTTCGGCGACGTGCTAAATTCATTAAGATCTCTCTCCTTGTCGGGAGAACCTTGGCCGAAGTATGTCCGGCTAGAATGGGATGCGGACAACGAAGAAATTCGCTCCCCACCCACCACCCACTTAGTAGCCACTATCGACGATTTAACCGACATGCTCGACTTCGACTCCGAAGACATCGACGGTATGGACGATGATGCAGGAGACGAATAGGAACCACCACCCACAGGGCGCTGGACCGTCACCTCATCATATGATATATACATGGTGGACACCCCCAAAGAAGGCAATGGCGACGAGACAACGGAGGATGACCCCTCCAAGAAGCAACCCAAGCGTTGACGTCAGTGGCGCCGCTCTAAGTCCGGCCATAGAAAAAGTAGTGATACCGGCACAAGAGACAGTAACACTCCGGAGAGTGCCAAAGACGACAACAATCCCCTCCAGCATGATTTAGAGCGGGAGGGTGAACAAGCTAGCCCTCCAGAGCGGGCAGCAGATGGAGAATCGGAGGAGGACAATTACATGCCTCTCTCCGAAGACGAGGTGAGCCTCGGCGACGAAGAATTTATCGTGCCTGAGGATCCCGTCGAGCAGGAGCGCTTCAAGCGCCGGCTTATGGACACAACAAATAGCTTGAAGAAAAAGCAACAACAGCTTCAAGCTGATCAAGATTTGTTAGCAGACAGATGGACCGAAGTCCTTGCGGCCAAGGAATACAAACTCGAGCGCCCCTCCAAGAGTTACCCAAAGTGCAGGTTGCTACCTCACCTCGAGGAGGAAGCATTGAAACCTACATCACCAGCGTATGATGCGGCTGACAGGCCACCTCGTGGCCGAGACAGAAAGGCATTTCAGCCCGAAGTCCAGCCCGCACCCCGCCGCCTATCAAACAAAATTGCCAAGGCCCGGGGAAACACGCGGGACTTGCGAGACGTATTGGAAAACAAGGCAAAACATGCAAGATCAATCTACGGATCACAGGGGCACGCACCAACACGCGACGATGATCGTCACGCCGGATACACTAAAAGCAAATCCGGCCGAGCCGAACACGGCAGACAAGACTCGTATGAACCGCGTCGTGATATAGCCCGACACAGAGGCGCCACACACCCCTTATGCTTCATTGATGAAGTAATGGATCACGAATTTCCAGAAGGGTTTAAACCCGTAAACATTGAATCATACGATGGTACTACAGACCCCGGGGTATGGATAGAAGACTTCTTCCTCCATATTCACATGGCCCGCGGGGATGACCTACATGCCATCAAGTATCTCCCGCTAAAACTCAAAATGTCGGCTCGGCATTGGCTCAATAGCTTGCCAGCAAACTCCATTAGAAGTTGGGAGAACCTGGCAGAGGCATTCCTAGTAATTTCCAGGGCACTTATGTGCGACCGCCGGACACTGACAATTTAAGTCATATAACTCAGCAACCAGGGGAATCGACCAGGAAATTCTGGACCTGGTTCCTAACCAAGAAGAACCAAATTGTCGACTGTCTGGATGCAGAAGCCTTAGTGGCATTTAAGCATAATATCCATGACGAATGGCTTGCCCGGCACCTCGGCCAAGAGAAGCCAAAATCCATGGCAGCCCTCATGACACTTATGACCCGCTTTTGCGCGGGCGAAGATAGCTGGTTGGCTCATAGTACCAATACAACAAGCAAACCTGGCATATCAGAAGCCAGGGATAGCAACGGCAAACCACGATGCAACAAACACAAGCGCCGCAAATATGATGAAAACAGTGAAAATACGACAGTTAATGCCGAGTTCAGGGGCTCAAAGTCCGGTCAGCGGAAAGGGCCACCCAAAAATAAAAATCCGGGTCCATCCAGTCTGGACCGCATACTTGATCGCCAGTGCCAAATTCATGGCACCCCAGAAACGCCAGCCACCCATACCAACAGAGAATGCTGGGTCTTCAAACAAGCCGGCAAGGCAGGCGCCAAAGACGAAGAGGGGTCTCAAAGCAACGATAGCGACGAAGAGCCCAGATCACCGAACACAAGAGGACAAAAGAAATTTCCCCATATTCAATCGGTGAATGTGGTAAATACCACCCAAATTGCCAACTCGGACCAGATATGCACCCTTAGGGATGGCGACTCTGGAACTAGCCGTCCCACAATATAAACTAGGGCCGGTCACCTTCAACCGCACGGGTCGTCCGGTTAACGCCAATTAGGGCAATCGAGCCGCACTAATCCTCGACCCAATAGTAGATGGGTTCCACCTCACCCGAGTCCTTATGGACGGAGGTAGCAGTTTAAATCTGCTTTACCAAGACACAGTGCGCAAGATGGGCATCGATCATTCGGCGACCAAACCCACTAAAGCCACTTTTAGAGGCATCATACCAAGTATGGAGGTTAGCTGCACAGGCTCCATTGCCCTTGAGGTAATCTTCGGATCACCAGAAAATTACCGTATCAAAGAGTTAATCTTCGAAATCGCCCCTTTCCGCAGTGATTATCAAGCACTGCTCGGGCGAACCACGTTCGCTCGATTCAACACGGTGCCACATTATGCCTACCGTAAGCTCAAGATGCCCGGTCCATGCGGCGTCATCACGGTTCATGGCAAGGCCGAACCTTCCTTCGGCACCAACAAATACACCACTACCTTAGCAACAGAAACAACGAGCAGCACCTTGCAGCCGAACCTTGAGTCAACGTCCAGGCTCCCGGACACCATCAAGGGGCTCTGAACTACTTCGCGGAAGGATACCCCAGCTCGTCCAGAGCTCAACTAAACACTCCGGCGAAGGCCACGACAGGCCGAACTCAGCGGTTCAACCGCCCTCCGGCACGTAAACATTTCTTATATTTCCTTCGCAGGTTCACCTTTGCACCGACCAGGACGGACTACACGGAGGCAGCTTGAATGTGTTAGGGAATCCTTAGACATTCCCCGCAGTGACCGTCCGGCTATATTACGTATCCGCACTCAACCTCTTCCCCCTGGTCATAGCAGGTTCGGCTATCACAACCCCTTTTTATCACATTACTTGTACCCATATGCATAGACGTATTATTCAAATACAATATGTGGATTTATATGACGTTTACCTGCTGATCATTTTGTCAAGTGGCATCCCTACACAGCGATATGCCTTAAATATGCCAGGGGCTTCGTTTTTCCCGTAACACAACAATAAAAGTCTGAACACCTTCATGGAAGTTTGGCACTCCGAACCTATAGCATTATATGCATCAGCTCAAAATCATGTCTTGGGTCAATAGTTGGGTTTGCCCGGCTCCCATGTTTTGGTACCTTACGTTCCGCTATATCGGCTAAGGTAGCACTGGGAGAACTACTGCGATTGTGTCCCGGTTCTTCCGGATGAGCACCTCAGTAGATAAAGCCGAAAACTGACTGTCATGATACGGTGAGAGCTGGTCAGCTATTCGAGCGGTTACAAAATCTTTAAGGATTTCTCCCGCATAATGCCATAACCAATGCAGCGTGCGATGGGTCGGTTTTTTCTCCGATCAGACGCTTATAGAGCCCCTAGTACGGTCTTCCAAACACAAGGGGCTGCGCCGACCATACTAAAGCTCCTATGGCTAAGTGAGAGTGATAAAGCCCTATAGTCCGATTGCCTGGTCCGTTGTGCTGAGCACCTCCTTTGAAGGACCCAAAACTGGGATAAAGAGTGCTCAGGTTTATCCCGAACACCCCCGTACTTGTTACGTGGGGGCAGAAGCCGACGACTGGCCAACTCTCAGGTTTAATATAAAAATGGCCGCACAGGAAGGTAAACTTTTATATAACAGGCGACAAATAAACGACCTTGTTCAAACATTACAAAGGACAAAATGATTGGCATTCATGGAAATATAATGTCCTTGGTACATAGCTCCGCTGCAAGGTAGGATCCTTTCAGGACACTCTCATAATATAATTCGGGCTTGCGGTGCTCCTTCCCCTCTGGCGGTCCTCCGGTCATCAGCTTTTCGGCATCCATCTTCCCCTAGTGCACTTTTGTGAGGGCAAAGGCCATTCACGTCCTTCTATACAGACCGACCGCTTGATGACGTCAAGTCGAGGGCAAGCGCTTACAAGCCGCCTCACGAGCCCGAAGTAGCTGCTTGGAATCGGCTCGGCAGGCCATAGCCAGATAACCATATCTTTCATGGCTAGTTCTGTCGCCTTATGCAGTTCGATCAGCTGTTTTAGTTGATCGGCAAAAGGCACCGGATAATTCGGCGCCAAATACTGCGACCAGAAGAGCTTATCTGCGGTGTTCCTTTCTTCGGCTCGGTAGAATTGGGCGGCATCTGATATGCTGCAAGGTAGCTCGACAAATACACCTGAGAAATCCGGATTCAAAATCAGAAACATAGTTTTCCCTTCAAGTACTTGCTTTACATGGGAAAATCCTTACCCGCCGCGATCTTTCTCGCCTCTTGGATCCCCTGCATGGCGCTTTGGGTTCCCCCCGGGCATCGCTCGTGGCTTGACACGCCTTGGTGAGTTCAGACTCTTTCTCCGTTAAACTCTGCTCCAAGGTCTCGCATTTACTCACGGCCTCTTGCAGCTCCTTCTCAGCTTTAATAACTCTGGCCTCGTGTTTCTCACGAAGAGTCCGCTCTGTGGCCGCCTTTTTCTCGGCCTCGGCAACGGCCCTTTTGAGGGCCTCGACTTTGGTCATAACCCCTAGCACAAATTATGTGGCTTATTTCATATTGAACATTTATTTCACAATAAATTTGTGCAACGCTTGTGCATACCTTGTTTATCCCTCAACTGCATTTTCAATCGGCCAAGTTCTTCTATGGCCCGCTCCAGTCTTTGATTCAGTCCGGAGATCTCCGCAGTACGAGAGGTAGCAGCCGCTACAGGTACCTACTTGAAACAGAAGAGAAATCAATGTCATTTAATGAGTCTTCCTGCGATCATCCATTCGATCCCCTGTCCGGTTCTTCCTTTCACCGAACAGTGTATCAGGGGCTACTATCTATACTATGGCACTCTTCGACAACTTATAGAACATACCTCAAAGCCTCTTATAAGGCTGATACAGGCTTCATTTAGTCCATTCTCAGTTGACTGAATCTTCTTAATCACCGCACCCATAAGGGCACGATGTTCATCAACGATGGAGGCATCTTGCAACGCCACCAACAAAGCATCCGACACTTCTGATGGACAGAGGTCGTCGGCAGAACAGGCACGTCCCCCCAGCCGAAGGAGGCTGCCTTCTTGATTCTGGGGCCGTATAGGTCTCTGGAATCGCATTCGGTGGGGAGCCGAACTCAGGATCGCCCCCGCTGTCAGAACCAATGGGAATCTTTTCACCCACGTGTCCGGCCCCTGCGGTTTGACCTCCAGGCGCCCCCTTCACGGTTTCTTCCTTTCCTCCTTGGCCGGGGTCCTCCTGGGACGAAGCCTCGGTGTTATGCACCTGTTTGGAGGAAGGGGCCTTTGGGGGCATCCCGCTCTCCATAGCATTTGAGCTCAGCAGGTCCTCTGATGAGGATTGTTTGGTACGGGACCACGCCGGACTACAAAAAATATACGCTCAGGTTAAAATACTAAGCCACGATGAGTTCAGACGCTTAAACGTACTTGGATTTTATATACTAACGAGTTCACCAGGGGCTGGGCCCTGGGATCCCATGTCGGGCCGCTGTCGGCGGCGGCAGTGGACTCCTCCGGAAGAGGAGCCTTTCCCCTTTGGGGTAGTTCGGCCTCCAAGGGTGTGGAGGCCGTCCTCTTCCTTCTCCCCCCAACAGGGGATTCATCTTCCTCCTCCTCTTCGTCCTCCTCAGAGGCAGAATGGGCATCAGAACCTTTGGATACCGTGTCCTAAGTGCCGCGGCGACGAAGGCCGCCCCGGGTCTTTTTGGCCTCCTTCTCGGCCGTCTTCTTCGTCACCTTGTAAGGTGCCGAGACCAGCATCTTCGTTAGAAGTGGGATGGCTGGGTCTTCGGGCAGCGGGGCCGAACAATGGATCCACTCCGCCTTCTTCGTCCAGCCCTGGGAGAGTTGAATAGCACGCATTAAGCGCTTCCTTTGGGTCACGCGGATAGAAAAGTTGGATAAACTCACCGAACTTGCAGGATGGGACAGTTGGTACCCGCGGTCCTCGGCGGAGTCTGGCCATGATTTGCTTGACTTGAAAAGCACCTTCCAAATGTCCTGGTGCGAGGAGTCGAAGAACCCTCGCAAGGTTTGATGCCTGGTCGGATCGAATTCCCATAGATTGCAAGTCCGGTGTTGACAAGGCAGTACCCGGCGGACTAACATCACCTGGACTACGTTGACAAGTTCAACATTCTTATCTCCCATATCTTTAATGCACGTCCGGAGCACCGACAATTCGTCGGATGAGGACTAGTCTAGGCCTTTCTTAACCCAGGATGTAAGCCGCAGAGGGGCGCCGGATCGAAACTCGAGAGAGGCGGCCCATTCCTTGCTGCACTGCTCAGTGATGTAAAACCACTACTGTTGCCACTACTTGACAGAATCACTAAAGGTTCCCGTTGGCCATATGACGTTGGGCATCTTGCTCACCATAGCGCCCCCACACTCGGTGTGCTCGTCGCCCACCTCCTTGGGCTTCACGTTAAAAACCTTCAGCTATAAACCGAAGTGTGGCGAAATGCGGAGAAAAGCCTCACACACTACAATGAATGCCGAGATGTTGAGGAAGGAATTAGGGGACAGATCATGAAGATCGATCCCATAATAATACATGATGCCACGAACGAACGGGTGGAGGGGAAACCCTATCCCACGGACAAAGTGAGGGAGGAATACAACCCTCTCGTGGGGTTCCGGAGTGGGGCAATCTCTCCCGCCGCCGGGAGACGATGGATGATTTTCTTGGCTAGATACCCGGCCTCCCGAAGCTTTTTGATATCCTTCTCTCAGACGGTAGAGGCCATCCATTTGCCTCCTGCTCGGGATTCAGACATATTTGGAAGACCTTTTGTGGGCAGAGAAGGTGAACGCTTGGGCGCTGGAGCCTGAGCAGAAGGGAATGAATCGGGAAGAAGGCGTGGGTGAAAAGAGTGAATCCTTGTCCCTTTATAAGGGCGGAAGAGGCGATGCGCCTCCCCACTCACCTGGTAAAACCTCTCATTCCCCAAGCACCGTAATTGATGGCACGGTTGGGTTACCCGCATCCGTATTGATGAGAATCCCGTGATAAGGGGACACGATCTCTGCTTCGACAAGACGTGTCAAGGAAACCACCTCGCGATATGTGCAGTAGCTGGTTGAGAAAAACGGTTCGAATAATGACCGGGCCGTGGTATGATGTCATGCTGTCAAATGTGTCAGCAGATTAGATTTGTGGAAATATTATTCTCTCTACGGTGGTATGTGGTGTTTTGCAGAGCCGGACACTATCCTTGTGTTCAAAATCTTCTATGGAGTATTCAGAGGAAGAACCCGCCTTGCAATGCCGAAGACAAAATTGCGCGCCGGACTCATCGTCATTGAAGCCTGGTTCAGGGGCTACTGAGGGAGTCCTGGATTAGGGGGTCTCCGGACAGCCAGACTATATCCTTTGGCCGGACTGTTGGACTATGAAGATACAAGATTGAAGACTTCGTCCCGTGTCCGGATGGGACTCTCCTTGGCATGGAAGGCAAGCTTGGCAATACGGATATGTAGATCTCCTCCCTTGTAACTGACTCTGTGTAACCCTATCCCCCTCCGGTGTCTCTATAAACCAGAGCGTTTAGTCCGTAGGACAACATACAATCATACCATAGGCTAGCTTCTAGGGTTTAGCCTCTATGATCTCGTGGTAGATCAACTCTTGTAATACTCATATCATCAAGATCAATCAAGCAGGACGTAGGGTATTACCTCCATCGAGAGGGCCCGAACTTGGGTAAACATCGTGTCCCCTGCCTCTTGTTACCATCCGCCTTAGACGCACAGTTCGGGACCCCCTACCCGAGATCCGCCGGTTTTGACACCGACAGTGGGTTTATGATCCAGATTATCTATGAACAATATTTGAATCTTCTCTGAATTCTTTTATGTATGATTGGTTTATCTTTGCAAGTCTCTTCGAATTATCAGTTTGGTTTGGCCTACTAGATTGATCTTTCTTGCAATGGGAGAAGTGCTTAGCTTTGGGTTCAATTTTGCGGTGCTCGATTCCAGTGACAGTAAGGGAAACGACATGTATTGTATTGTTGCCATCGAGGATAAAAAGATGGGTTTTACATCATATTGCATGAGTTTATCCCTCTACATCATGTCACCTTGCTTAAGGCGTTACTCTGTTCTTATGAACTTAATACTCTAGATGCATGCTGGATAGCGGTCGATGTGTGGAGTAATAGTAGTAGATGCAGGCAGGAGTCGGTCTACTGGTCACGGACGTGATGCCTATATACATGATCATACCTAAATATTCTCATAATTATTCGCTTTTCTATCAATTGCTCGACAGTAATTTGTTCACCCACCGTAATACTTATGCTATCTTGAGAGAAGCCACTAGTGAAACCTATGGCCCCCGTGTCTATTTTCCATCATACAAGTTTCTAATCTATTTTATTTTGCAATCTTTACTTTCAATCTAGATCAACAAAATACCAAAAATACTTATCTTATTATTATCATCTCTATCAGATCTCACTCTTGCAAGTGGCCGTGAAGGGATTGACAACCCCTTTATCACGTTGGTTGCGAGGTTCTTATTTGTTTGTGTAGGTACGATGGGGCACCCCGGCTTAGAGCGACCGGTTTACCATACATTGCCAGCCCAGAGACCATGTCTTCTGGCAACGCACAACATCTTGGTACAGAATAACAACCGCTTTATTGATGCTAGCGGAACAGAGTTACATTACAACAGCTGTCGAGGCCAAGCGGCACACTCGGTGTGGCTAAACAATATGTACATTATTTAGTGAACATAAATGGGCCTCGATCCGAACAACTACGTGGCAGCGGAATAACGTCGTGGTGGAAGCTCCATATCACAGGGACACCGATGTGGACACGATCTAGACTCGGACAACGCTCTCCTCCAATGATACTTTCCTGAAATCTGGCATGACACGCCAGGTCAGTACATTGAATGTACTTGCAAGCTCACAACAGGCATCGTCATAATGACAAACAATATCATGATATTTAACCAATTATTAAAAATGCAACACTACATGCCAACATGCTGTGATCATGCTCGAACGTCCCTCGGGACAGCTTACCAACCGTGATCATCTCTGGATCACAAACACACCACCAAAGTGGCCAGAATACACAACCACAGTGGTCAGAATACACCACCAAAGTGGTCTTTCTCAAGAACAACTCGTGATCCTTACGACGATCACAACCAGAACCATCATTTGGTCCCAAATGCCTCGATGGCCTTTCTGCCATCCATCAACAATGCAAAGTTCATCGCTTAGTGTGCAATTTTTATTAAACGTTGACTCATGGTGGGACCTACTACGAGGTGTCCGTAACCATGGACTCGGCTATCGATAGATTACACACTCTGCAGAGGTAGCACACTGTACCCACACCACGGAACCCATGGCCTCGCACTCCCATTCGGGTGGACCAATGACATTCCAACAAAACCCCTCCATTGCCACAGCACTCTCCCGGCCACTCCGACCCAAATCCGCTAACGGGCTGGTCCTGGGTGGCCTCGTGTCTACCAAAGACACCCCGACCACCGTCGTGGTCAAAACACTCCCACTCGGGGACACTTCCACTCGGGGACTCGGTACCATAATCTCATCAACGAGCACACAAGATTATGTCTGCTCACCGGGCCAGGGCAAGCACGACATAACCTTCCCTAGATGGAGGCACCGACCAGAGGCCGTGTCAATGGACCGAAACAAGGCCTTCCCACAAAGGCAAATGTGGTTGCACTGGAAAGAAACTCGATTCAGCGACACCATGACCCAGTCAACGGTATATTCAAGTTGAGTTATATTCAGGTTTAACTTTTTTTAAAAATGATCGGTATCATAGCATGCCATGAAATGCAAAATAACACATGCATCATATAATGATAAAAATGACCGATGTCATCCTTATACAAACCAAGCATATCGTCAACAACTCAATTTACTCTACTTGCTCAAATGACTCACAACTTAACCAAAATATTTTGCGACAAGTTTTATTAACTTCTTACGCAAGAAAGTAACTTTGATAAATTTCTCATATGCTTGTCAAAAAGATTTCATTATCAACAACTCTTACTCTCTTTATCACTAAGTTGGGTTCAAACATTCTGTAAGACAAACAATATGATTAAACAAGCATTTAACAGAACATTTTCTAACAACTTTTTATCAATCTAAGAGGGCAAAAACATAGCTTTAAATAATTGCTAACATACATAACAAAATTATTTCTAACATCACCTCAAATAAATCCTAACTTGCTTTATCCAATAAACTAGTTTCAACCATTATGTAACTCAAGCATAACAACTAACCAATATTTAACAGAATATAAATAACTCCATAATCATTTAAATGCATGGATTAATCCTTTCATTCAAGTAAGAAAATCACAAATATTGAAATGGCACCATGAAAATGTTGCTGTGGCTTGCCTTAGTGCAGATGAGGTTCACAAGCCTCCTGGTGATCCTCAAGACAAGCTTCACCTTCTGAAAATAGTTTTAAACACAAAATGAAAATATCAAGAACACTTCTGAAAATCACCAGAAATTCTAGACAGCTCAGAAAAATCTCATCTTTGGTGAGCTGCTAGATTTCTTATCAAAGGACACAATGCAAAAAGAATCAATTCATTTGGACTTATGGTTGAAGAGTTATGACTGTTTGAAGTGTTCTGTAAATTCAAATGAATTTGAAATAGACTGGGGGTGACGTCGAAGGCGTAAAGCCCAGGGGCGCCACCACTTGTACCGCTTCGCGCGCGTACTGAGTGGCTGACTAGCGAGCCCCGCTAGTCAGGTGGGGGAAAAGGGAGAGGGAAACAGAGGGGGCCGCGGCTTCGCCGGAGCTCTCACCGGCGACGAGGGCTCCTTGGCCCAAACGAGAGGGAGGGATGGCAAGAGGGGGTTGAGGCGCACCTGCCCGTACCCGTAGCGTAGCTAGGGCAGTCCGACGGTGTCAGAATCAACCTCGCAAGCGGAGGCAGAACGTGGAGGTCGCTAGAGTTGAGGAAGACGATGAGTAGAGGCCACTCCAGGGGCTCCAAGCGGGCGAGACGGCTTCACCGGAGAGAGGCGGAGTCCCTGGAGGGGTCGCCCAGGCCTGGGAGGGGGTGGAGCTACCACGGCGACCAGAGGGGATCGCCAGCGAGCTCAAGCTCGGGGACGGCGGCCCGAGGCCTGCCTGGCCGGGCTCCGGCTTCCTACTCGATTATGGGGTGTGTGTGAGTGTTGGCTGGTGCTCGAGGAGGCTGGGGAGGGCTCTATATATAGGCAAGCGGCGAGGGTGCTTCGGGCTCCGCTGGTGGACACCTGTCCACGGCGCCCGGCGATGAGCGGCGTCAGTGAGAGGGGGAGAAGGCGACGGAGGTCACGCGGCCACTGTGGGCGGGCGGAGACGAGCACAGGATCACGAGGGTGGCGACGAGCACAGTGCACTCCGCACTGTTGGGCTGGCCGGACCTTGCCCGTGCTCGCTGCGGCAAGCTCCAGCGTCGGCGAGCGCCAGGGAGGAGTTAAGAGTATTGAGACGATGATGGTGGTGAGGTTTGGCATGGTTGGGCTGGCGGGGAAGCGAGCACGCGAGCAACAGAGGCTCGGGCGCGTCGCAGAGCGCGTCAGCTGCATGCCAGCACGCTTGGACGAACACGGTCACCGCGTGAACTATGACATCAGGTCGATCTAAGCATAAACTCAATATCTGGCGTGTGGTTCGTGGTAGTTTTGAGTGTTACCACGATTTGGTTTGGATCCAGGTGCAGTAGAGAAGTTTTCACACACCAAGTAAGTTTCCGGTCAGTAACTTTGTGATGTTACTGTGGTCAAACGGCTTGGAGTTTGAAGCTGTGCTTTGGAGGCTAGTGATAAGTTACTAAGGTAAAGATGCACAAGAAATTTCAGGTCAAATGGAGCAAGTAAAATGGTAGTTGCTGTAGAAACCACCATTTCTGTCCAGAATAGAAAAGATTTTCTGTAGCAAAAATATTCCAAAAAGTGATGGAATATTTTTTCTCAGGAAGGTGCACTAGGGTTCACAGAATATTTGTGAATTATCTCATATTTTTTTGAGCCGTAAAAATTGGGGTTGCTTTGAAGCAAACAGACCAGGCTTAGGGTTTTAGAGAGAAAATGAATATTTTTCTTTTAAGAAAATATTCCAAAGATTATTTTTAGGGTGGCTCAGAAGTGAAATAATGATTTAGGAGGGGAGTGAAGCACTTGGGTGAAAGCCAAGGATGTCGAAGTGTTGAAGTCCATATGAAAAGATTCAGAAACCCCAAGTTTCAAAAAAATTCGAATGAAAAATCAAGGAAATAAGAAGGGGCAAAACCCAAGCTGTCACAAACCTCCCCCACTTAGAATGAATCTCGTCCTCGAGATTCGGTTGCTTGGGAAAACCACTCTGGATACTGATCCCTAAGGAATTCTTCCTGCTCCCAAGTTGCTTCTGACTCTGTGTGATGCTCCCACTGAACCTTGTAAAATTTTCCGACTTTACTGCGAGTGACCCTTTCCATTTGATCCAAAATTTTGAATGGTCTTTCTTCATAAGTTAAATCTTTTGCCAATTCTATCTCAGCCATTGCAGTCCTTTTATCAGGCGGGGATATGCATCATCTCAATTGCGAGACATGGAACACGTTGTGTATGTCTGCCAATTCCGGGGGTAGTTCCAGTTGATATGCAACCGTACCCACTCGAGACATAATCGGGAATGGACCAATGAATCTGGGTGCCAGCTTTCCGCGAGTCTGAAATCTCTCAACTCCTTTCATAGGAGTGACTCGGAGGTATACGTGTTCTCCGGGTTCAAAACTACCTGCCGATGTTTGGCATCATAATAACTCTTCTGTCGAGATTTGGCCAATTGCAGCCTGTCTCGGATTTCCCTAACTTGTTTCTCAGCTTCCAGCATGAGATCTGTTCCGAAGATACGGCTATCTCCAGTCTGAGACCAATTTAGAGGAGTGCGGCACTTACGGCCATACAAAGCTTCGTATGGTGACATCTTTAGACTGGTCCGGAAACTGTTGTTATAAGAGAACTCGGCATACGACAAGCAGTCTTCCCATTTAGCACCTTTGGCTAGCACACAGGCTCGCAACATATCCTCGAGTATTTGATTTATCCGCTCTGTCTGTCCATCTGTCTGAGGGTGATAGGCGGTACTATATTTTAGTGTTGTCCCCAAGGCTCGATGGAGATGGGACCAAAAAGCGGAGGTAAACAAAGAACCTCGGTTGGAAGTGATAGTTCAGGGTACTCCATGCAGACTGACGATCCTGGATACATACAGTTGTGCAAGTTCATCTGCTCTGTATCTGGTGCTGATAGGAATGAAATGAGCAACCTTGGTCAGGGTGTCTATTATAACCCAGATTGCATCCTTGCCTCGCTAAGTCCTAGGCAATCCTGTGATGAAATCCATGCAAACGTCATCCCATTTCCATTGTGAAACTGGCAGTGGTTGGAGAAGCCCAGCTGGCTTCTGATGATCTGCTTTCACCTTGTTGCATATGTCGCAACAGGCTACAAAATAGGCAATGTCTTTCTTCATACCATCCCACCAGAATATTTGTCTAAGGTCCTCGTACATTTTCGTACCTCCTGCGTGAATGGAATATGCGGACTCTTGGGCTTCGGACAGGATTTTCTTCTTCAAGTCCGGTTGATCTGGCACACAAATGCGTCCACGGAATTGGAGGGTGCCGAATTTGTCCTTGGAAAAGTCAGAGGCCTGCTTTGCCATCTGGCCTTTGGCCCGTTTTTGTAGGTTGGTGTCAGTTGGCTGGGTCTTTCAGATCTCCATCTCAAGTGTGGGGGTAACTTCCAAAATATTAGCGAGGTCAGCCTCTATGATGACCAAGTTGAGCTGAGCGATCTCCTCTTGGAGTTTGGTGGGCAATGATTTTAACATGACATTTAAGCTGACGGGCTTTCGACTGAGCGCATCAGCAATGACGTTGGTCTTGCCTGGATGGTAATTTATTTCAAGGTCATAATCCTTGACCAACTCCAACCACCTTCGCTGACGGAGATTTAAATCTGGCTGAGTGAAAATGTACTTGAGGCTTTTGTGGTCCGTAAAATTTGGCACCTTTTTCCAATGAGGTAGTGTCTCCAAATTTTTAATGCATGTACCACTGCAGCCAATTCCAAATCATGAGTAGGATAATTTCCCTCATGAGGTCGTAGCTGTCACGATGCATAGGCTACTACCTTGCTGTCTTGCATCAACACGCAACCAATACCTTGTCTGGAAGCATCGCAGTACACATCAAAACTGCGATAAATGTCTGGAAGAGTCAATACAAGTGCGGTTGTCAGTCGTATCTTCAGCTCATTAAAACTCTTCTCACAGTCCTCTGTCCACTTAAACTTGGTATCCTTTTTAAGCAGCTCCGTCATGGGTTTAGAAATTTTGGAAAACCCTTCAATAAAACAACGATAGTACCCAGCTAATCCGAGGAAACTCCGGATCTGTGTCACGATCATGGGTGGTACTGATGTCTACTACACAACCTTCTTCTTGTAGACGTTGTTGGGCCTCCAAGTGCAGAGGTTTGTAGGACAGTAGCAAATTTCCCTCAAGTGGATGACCTAAGGTTTACAAATCCGTGGGAGGCGTAGGATGAAGATGGTCTCTCTCAAGCAACCCTGCAACCAAATAACAAAGAGTCTATTCTGTCCCCAACACACCCAATACAATGGTAAATTGTATAGGTGCACTAGTTCGGCGAAGAGATGGTGAAATAAGTGGTATATGGATAGTAGATAAAGGTATTTGTAATCTGAAATAATAAAAACAGCAAGGTAACGAATGATAAAAGTGAGCGTAAATGGTATTGCAATGCTAGGAAATAAGGCCTAGGGTTCATACTTTCACTAGTGCAACAATACTAACATAATTGGATCACATAACTATCCCTCAACATGCAACAAAGAGTCACTCCAAAGTCACTAATAGCGGAGAACGAACAAATAGATTATGGTAGGGTACGAAACCACCTCAAAGTTATTCTTTCCAATCAATCCGTTGGGCTATTCCTATAGGTGTCACAAACAGCCCTAGAGTTCGTACTAGAATAACACCTTAAGACACAAATCAACCAAAACCCTAATGTCACCTAGATACTCCAATGTCACCTCAAGTATCCATGGGTATGATTATACTATATGCGTCACACAATCTCAGATTCATCTATTGAACCAACACATAGAACCTCAAAGAGTGCCCCAAAGTTCTACTGGAGAATCACGATGAAAACGTGTGCCAACCCTATGCATAGGTTCACGGGCGGAACCCGCAAGTTGATCACCAAAACATACATCAAGTGAATCATGTGGCATCCCATTGTTACCACAGATACGCACGGCAAGACATACATCAAGTGTTCTCAAATCTTTAAAGACTCAATCCGATAAGATAACTTCAAAGGGGAAACTCAATTCATTACAAGAGAGTAGAGGGGGAGGAGAAACATAAGATCCAACTATAATAGCAAAGCTCGCGATACATCAAGATCGTATCATCTCAAGAACACGAGAGAGAGAGAGAGATCAAACACATAGCTACTAGTACATACCCTCAGTCCCGAGGGAGAACTACTCCCTCCTCGTCATGGAGAGCACCGGGATGATGAAGATGGCCACCGGAGAAGGATTGCCCCCTCTGGCAGGGTGCCGGAACGGGTCTAGATTGGCTTTCGATGGCTACTAAGGCTTCTGGCGGTGGAACTCCCGATCTATTGTGCTCCCGGATGTTTTTAGGGTATATGGAGATATATAGGCGGAAGAAGTACGTCAGGGGGGCCACGAGGGGCTCACAAGGGTGGAGGGCACGCCCAGGGGGGTGGGCGCGCCCCCTGCCTCATGACCTCCTCGCAGATCCCCCGACATGCACTCCAAGTCTTCTGGGCTTCTTTCCTTCCAAAAATGAGTTCCTTGAAGTTTCAGGTCAATTGGACTCCGTTTGATTTTCCTTTTCTTCGAAACCCTAAAACAGGGTAAAAACAGAAACTGACACTGGGCTCTGGGTTAATAGGTTAGTCCCAAAAATGATATAAAAGTGTATAATAAAGCCCATAAACATTCAATACAGTAGATAATATAGCATGGAGAAATAAAAAATTATAGATACGTTGGAGACGTATCAGCATCCCCAAGCTTAATTCCTGCTCGTCCTCGAGTAGGTAAATGATAAAAACAGAATTTTTGATGCGGAGTGCTACTTGGCATAATTTCAATGTGATTCTTCTTAATTGTGGTATGAATATTCAGATCCATAAGATTCAAGACAAAAGTTTAATATTGACATAAAAATAATAATACCTCAAGCATACTAACCAAGCAATCATGTCTTCTCAAAATAACATGGCCAAAGAAAGTTATCCCTACAAAATCATATAGTCTGGCTATGCTCTATCTTCCGCACACAAAATATTTAAATCATGCACAACCCCGATGACAAGCCAAGCAATTGTTTCATACTTTTGATGTTCTCAAACTTTTTCAATCTTCACGCAATACATGAGCGTGAGCCATGGACATAACACTATAGGTGTAATAGAATGGTGGTTGTGGAGAAGACAAAAAGGAGAAGATAGTCTCACATCAACTAGGCATATCAACGGGCTATGGAGATGCCCATCAATAGATATCAATGTGAGTGAGTAGGGATTGCCATGCAACGGATGCACTAGAGCTATAAATGTATGAAAGGTCAACAAAAGAAACTAGTGGGTGTGCATCCAACTCGCTTGCTCACGAAGACCTAGGACATTTTGAGGAAGCCCATCATTGGAATATACAAGCCAAGTTCTATAATGAAAGATTCCCACTAGTATATGAAAGTGACAACATAGGAGACTCTCTATCATGAAGATCATGGTGCTACTTTGAAGCACAAGTGTGGTAAAAGGATAGTAGCATTGTCCCTTCTCTCTTTTTCTCTTATTTTTTATTTTTTTTATTTGGGCCTTTTCTATTTTTATGGCCTCTTTTCTTTTTTTTTATTTGGGCTTCTTTGGCCTCTTTTATTTATTTTTCGTCCGGAGTCTCATCCCGACTTGTGGGGGAATCATAGTCTCCACCATCCTTTCCTCACTGGGACAATGCTCTAATAATGATGATCATCACACTTTTATTTACTTACAACTCAAGAATTACAACTCGATACTTAGAACAAGATATGACTCTATATGAATGCCTCCGGCGGTGTACGGGGATGTGCAATGACTCATGAGTGACATGTATGAAAGAATTATGAATGGTGGCTTTGCCACAAATACGATGTCAACTACATGATCATGCTAAGCAATATGACAATGATGGAGTGTGTCATAATAAACGGAACGGTGGAAAGTTGCATGGCAATATATCTCGGAATGGCTATGGAAATGCCATAATAGGTAGGTATGGTGGCTATTTTGAGGAAGGTATATGGTGGGTTTATGGTACCGGCGAAAGTTGCGCGGTACTAGAGAGGCTAGCAATGGTGGAAGGGTGAGAGTGCGTATAATCCATGGACTCAACATTAGTCATAAAGAACTCACATACTTATTGCAAAAATCTATTAGTTATCGAAACAAAGTACTATGCGCATGCTCCTAGGGGGATAGATTGGTAGGAAAAGACCATCGCTCGTCCCCGACCGCCACTCATAAGGAAGATAATCAATAAATAAATCGTGCTCCGACTTCATCACATAACGGTTCACCATACGTGCATGCTACGGGAATCACAAACTTCAACATAGGTATTTATCAAATTCACAACTACTCAACTAGCATGACTCTAATATTACCATCCTCATATCTCAAAACAATCATCAAGTATGAAACTTCTCTTAGTATTCAACACACTCATAAGAGAATTTTATTATTCTTGAATACCTAGCATATTAGGATTTTAAGCAAATTACCATGCTATTTAAGACTCTCAAAATAATCTAAGTGAAGCATGAGAGTTCATGTATTTCTTCAAAATAAAACTACCACTAAGGGAGTCCTGGATTAGGGGGTGTTTAGATAGCCGAACTATACCTTCAGCCGGACTCCTGGACTATGAAGATACAAGATTGAAGTCTCCGTCCCGTGTCCGGAAGGGACTTTCCTTGGCGTGGAAGGCAAGCTTGGCGATACGGATGTTCAGATCTCCTACCATTGTAACCGACTCTATGTAACCCTAACCCTCTCCGGTGTCTATATAAACCGGAGGGTTTTAGTCCGTAGGACAACATACACATCAACAATCATACCATAGGCTAGCTTCTAGGGTTTAGCCTCTCTGATCTCGTGGTAGATCTACTCTTGTACTACCCATATCATCAATATTAATCAAGCAGGACGTAGGGTTTTACCTCCATCGAGAGGGCCCAAACCTGGGTAAAATTTCGTGTCCCTTGCCTCCTGTTACCATCCGGCCTAGACGCACAGTTCGGGACCCCCTACCCGAGATGCGCCGGGTTTGACACCGACATTGGTGCTTTCATTAAGAGTTCCTCTGTGTCGTCGCCGTCAGGCCCGATGGCTCCTATGATCATCAATGGCGATGCAGTCCAGGGTGAGACCTTCCTCCCCGGACAGATCTTCATCTTTGGCAGCTTCACACTGTGGGCCAATTCACTTGGCCATCTAGAGTAGATCGAAAGCTACGCCCCTGGCCGTCAGGTCAGATTCGGAAGTTTAAACTACACGGCTGACATCCGCAGGGACTTGATCTTTGATGGATTCGAACCACTGCCGAGCGCGCCGCACTGTCACAACGAGCATGATCTAGCTCTACCGCCGAACAATGCCCTGGAGGCCGCACCCACATCGGCTCCGACCCTTAGTTCGGAGCCAACCGCACCGATCGAGGATGGGCGGTCGGACGCCACCTCGGGGGCTGTGATCCCAACGGCGGTTGAGCCGAACACCAGCCCCGTACTCTGCAAGACTCGTGACTCCATGGGGCCGGATTCTTCGCCGGACTCTGAACCCTCCGCGCCCCTGCCGATCGAATCCGATTGGGCGCCGATCATGGAGTTCACGGCCGCGGACGTCTTTCAGCACTCGCCTTTTGGCGATATCCTGAAGTCACTGAAGTCTCTCTCTCTTTATCAGGAGAGCCCTGTACGATGAAGAAATTCAAAACCCACCCACCACCCACTTTGTAGCCACTGTCGATGACTTAACCGACATGCTCGACTATGACGCCGAAGACATCGACGGTATGGACGCCGATGAAGGAGATGATGAAGAACCAGCACCTACTAGGCCCTGGAAAGCCACCTCGTCATATGACATATACATGGTGGACACCCCAAAAGAGGGAGATGGCGATGGAACAGCGGAGGATGACCCCTCCAAGAAACAACAAAAGTGCCAGCGTCAGCGGCGCCGCTCAAAATCCCGCCAACACAAAAACGATGATTCCAGCACGGGAGATAATAGTACTCCGGAGAGTGCCGAAGAAAACCCCCTCCAGCAAGGTTTAGCACAGGAGGATGGAGAAACCAGCCCTCATGAGAGAGCGGCAGACAGAGAGGTTGAGGACGATAATTACATGCCTCCCTCGGAAGACGAGGCAAGCCTCGACGACGATGAATTCGTCGTGCCAGAGGATCCCGTTGAGCAAAAGCGTTTCCAACGCAGGCTTATCGCCATGGCAAGAAGCCTCAAGAAAAAACAGCAACAGCTCAGAGCTGATAAAGATTTGCTGGTTGACAGATGGACTGAAGTCCTTGCGGCCGAAGAGCATAAACTCGAACGCCCCTCCAAGAGTTACCCAAAGCGCAGGTTGCTACCCTAACTAGAGGAGGAAGCACTTGATGCAGCCGAACGGCCACCTCGTGGCCGCGACAGAGAGGCCTCCCGGCCCTCCACTCAAGCCGCACCCCATACCAAGGCACGGGAATATGCGCCGGACTTACGAGACATGTTGGAGGACAAGGCAAGGCAAACACGATCGATCTACGGATCGCGTGGGCACCCCACGGCTCGAGACGGTAACCGTCACACCGGCCACACATTCGGCAGGGCCGAACACAGTAGACAAAGCTCATTGGAGCTACATCATGATATCGCCCAGTACAGAGGCGCTGCACACCCACTGTGCTTTACAGATGAAATAATGGATCATCAAATCCCCGAGGGTTTCAAACCCGTAAACATTGAATCATATGATGGCACAATAGACCCTGCGGTATGGATCGAGGATTATCTCCTTCATATCCACATGGCCCGCGGCGACGATTTTCACGCCATCAAATACCTCCCACTCAAGCTCAAAGGACCAGCTCGGCATTGGCTCAACAGCTCGCCAACAGGGTCAATCAGTTGTTGGGAGGACCTGGAAGCCGCATTCCTCGACAATTTCCAGGGCACTTATGTACGACCCCCAGACGCTGATGACCTAAGTCATGTAATCCAGCAGCCAGAGGAATCGGCCAGACAATTCTGGACACGGTTCCTAACAAAGAAAATTCAAATAGTCGACTGTCCGGACGCTGAGGCCCTACCAGCCTTCAAGCACAATATCCGTGATGAGTGGCTGGCCCGGCACCTCGGACAGGAAAAGCCGAAATCTATGGCAGCACTCACAACACTCATGACCCGCTTTTGCATGGGAGAAGACAGCTGGCTCGCTCGTAGCAACAATATGACCAAGAACCCTGGTAGTTCAGACACCAGGGACATTAGTGGCAGGTCGCGTCGCAACAAGCAGAAGCGCCGCATTAACGGCGACAACACTGAGGATACGACAGTTAATGCCGGATTCAGAGGCTCTAAATCCGGTCAGCGGAAGAAACCATTCAAAAGGAATCCTAGGGGCCCGTCCAGCTTGGACCGAATACTCGACCGCTTGTGCCAAATACATGGCACCCCCGAAAAGCCGGCCAATCACACCAACAGGGATTGTTGGGTGTTCAAGCAGGCAGGCAAGTTAAGCGCCGACAATGAAGATAAGGGGCTGCATAGCGATAACGACGAGGAGCCCCGGCCGCTGAACAACAATGGACAGAAGGGTTTTCCCCCACAAGTGCGGATGGTGAACATGATATACGCCACCCACGTCCCCAAAAGGGAGCGGAAGCGCGCGTTAAGGGACGTATACGCGGTAGAGCCAGTCGCCCCGAAGTTCAACCCATGGTCCTCCTGCCCGATCACCTTTGATCGAAGAGACCATCCCACTAGCATCCGTCATGGCAGATTTGCCGCATTGGTTCTAGACCCAATTATTGACGGACTTCATCTCACTAGAGTCCTCATGGACGGCGGCAGCAGCCTGAACCTGCTTTACCAAGATACAGTGCGAAAAATGGGCATCGATCCCTCGAGGATTAAGCCCACCAAAACGACCTTTAAAGGCTTAATACCAGGTGTAGAGGCCAACTGTACAGGCTCAGTCACACTTGAAGTGGTCTTCGGATCCCCGGATAATTTCCGAAGCGAGGAATTGATCTTCGACATAGTTCCATTCCGCAGTGGCTATCATGCACTGCTCGGAGGAACCGCATTCGCCAAATTCAATGCAGTACCGCACTACGCATACCTTAAGCTCAAGATGCCAGGCCCTCGTGGAGTAATTACGGTCAATGGAAACATCGAATGCTCCCTCCGAACGGAGGAGCACACGATGACCCTTGCAGCGGAAGTACAAAGCAGCCTCTCCAGGAAGTTCTCCAGTCCGGCCATTAAACGTCCAGACACCGTCAAGCGCGCCCGGAGTAACCTACAACAAGACCGCCTGGTACGTTCCGAGCAAGTGTAGCAATGCGGCCCCAACCCCAACCCTCGCAAAAAGGCGACGCCAGTACTTCGCGTCCATAACTACGCTCTGGAAATACCATGGGCATAGGGGGAGGGGCACCATCACGGCATGCCCAAAACACGGCTTAAACCGCACCAGGGGCTACCGACTTTTTTTACTTTTCTCTTACTTCCAGGACTCTACTCTTCGGAAGGCTTGTTCGGCAGTTCAGTTGCCGCACAAACGACACAAGAACCAGGGAAGCAGACAAGCCATGCCGCATTACGGAAATCCCAGGTGGTCTCTATCACGAGCAGTATACCTGTTTCGCATACTATTCCGCAGCTTGCCCCTGGAGCAGACATGTTAAATAGTCCAACTTTTCGTTTATCGCATTACTTGTATCGTTCTGCTTTGATCGCAGCTATTTTTAATATACAATGCATAGCTTTTGTCTATTTTTTGCATTATCTTTTTATAAATAAATGTTCCTTAACAACACGTTGCACCTGTACAACTTGGTACGGCCAGAATACGCCAGGGGCTTTTAGCACCCCTCAATATGGTGTGAGAAGTCCGAACACTTTCACAAGTGCGGCACCCCGAACTTATAGCACTATATGCATCGGCTCCGAATCATGTCTTGGGTCAATAGTTGGGTTTGCCCGGCTCCTATGTTTTGGTGCCTTACGTTCCGCTATATCGGCTAAGGTAGCACTAGGAGAACCACTGCGATTGTGCCCCAGTTGAGCTGGGCCGAGCACCTCAGTGGAGAAAGCTAAAACTGACTGTCATGATGAAGCGAGAGCTGGTCGCTGTTCGAGAGGTTTTTTCGAGTCCCTAAAGACTTATGCCGCTTAGGGCGAGGAGTCGGCTCTATCCAGCCAAGGCGTGGATAGCGCCCCAAACTCGGTCTTCCGAATACTAGGGGCTTCGCTAAAATTTAAAATTATAGAATTCTATGGCTAAGTGAGAGTGTTCACACATTATAGTCTGATTGCCTCGTTCGTTGGGCTGAGCGCCTCCCTCGAAGGACCCAAATATGGGAAAAAGAGAGCCCAGGTTTATCCCCGCACACCCCAGCACTAGTGGCAAGGGGGCAGAAGCCGACGACTCGCCATCTCTCAGTATTGATAAACAGCCACACAGAAGGTAATATTTTAAATTCAAGCAGCATTGCTCAGCGCATATGAACAAGTTTTCAACGCACAGGACAAACACGAGCGAGTTTTACTCAAAAATTACATCCCTAGTACATTCATCCGCCACAAGGCGGGCACCCTTCAGAACATCCTTATAGTAATTTTCGGGCTTGCGATGCTCTTTCCCCGCTGGTGGCCCGTCCTTCACAAGCTTCTCCGCATCCAGCCTGCCCCAGTGCACCTTAGCACGGGCAAAGGCCCTACGGGCACCTTAAATACAGACGGAGCGCTTGATGACTTTGAGCCTTGGACAGGCCTCCACCAGCTGCCGCACCAGCCCGAAATAGCTCCCAGGCAGAGCCTCTCCAGGCCACAGCCGAACTAGGAGGCCCTTCATGGCCTATTCGGCCACCTTGTGGAGCTCGACCAGTTGCTTCAGCTGGTCGCTCAGGGGCACGGGGTGTCCGGCCTCAGCATACTGAGACCAGAACACCTTCTCCGTCGAGCTGCCCTCCTCGGCTCGATAGAATGCGGCGGCATCGGATACACTCCGGGGGAGATCTGCAAATGCCCCTGGAGAGCTCCGGATTCGGGTAATTATCAAGTAACTGACGTTTATGTGTTTACTTTGCATAAAGAATGCCTTACGTGCCGCTATCTTCTTCACATCATCCAACTCCTGGAGGGTCTTCTGGGAGTCGGCCTTGGCAGATTTGGCATTTTCAATAGCCACCGCAAGCTCGGACGCTTGCGTCTTCGAGTCACGCTCCAAACTCTCATGTTTTTCCATGAGATCATGGAGCTCTTGCCACACCTTGCCAACCTCGGCCTCATACTTCTCCCGCTCGGTGAGCTCCGAGGCCGAATTCTTCTCGGCCTCGTCCAGCGCTTGCTTAAGGGTCGCCACCTCAGACGTGGCCCCTACAATAGCCACGATAATCCTGTCATTTTTTGCAATTGCACCTTATATATATATATATATATATATATATTTTTTTTAACAAGGTATTTCTTACCTTCATTGTCCTCGAGCTGCTTCTTGGCACGCTCGAGCTCTTGCTTGGACCTTTCGAGGTCCTGCTTTAGCATGTCCACTTCCGCAGTCAGTGCGGCGGACGCAAGCAGGGTAGCCTGCACATGCATATTGACTCATTTTTGTTAGACTCGTGCGAATTCTATTTGATCCTCTATTCGGCTTTTCTTCCCGAACGCCAAACAGAGCATCAAGGGCTACTGTCTATGCGGTACTATTATTTACACTTTCTTTACTTACCTCGAAGCCTGTCAAAAGGCTAGTACAAGCTTCAGTCAGTCCGTTTTTTGCGGACTGAACCTTCTGGACCACCGCACTCATAATAGCGCGGTGCTCCTCGTCGATGGAGGCGCCTTGGAGCGCCTCCAGCATATTGTCCGGCGCCTCCGGTTGGACGGAGGCCGCCGGCATGGTGGACTTGCTCCTCTTGGAAGGAGGTCCCCCGCCAGACTTCGAAACCTTTGAAGGTTTCGGAGCGGTGTCCGGCCTAGAGCCGGACTTGGAGCCCTGGGGGGGTTTCATCCCCTTTACTCCTGGAGTCCGGGAGGTCGCCTTGCGGCGCCTCCGGGACCACCTCCTCCCTGCTTGGAACCTGTTGGGACAACACCTCGGTGTCGTCCATAGGGCGGGGGGAGGAAGCCATCGGAAGCGAATTCACATCCGACGTGTCCAGTGAGCCGCTCGACGATGCGTCGAGCTGGTCTTTGGGTGGGCTACATAAGCATATTCGACATAAGGGAAAGCTGTGCAATAAACGAATACTATGAATTACTCCGGTATCCGGATACTTACGATTTTGCCAGGGGCTTGGCCCTGGGCTGCCACTCATCTCCGCCATCGTCGGCATCGGCGGAGTAGTCCGAAGGAAGGGTTTTCCCCTTCTTGGACCCTCCGGCCTCCTCAGAGAGGGCGGCCTTCCTTTTCTTCTCTCCTCCCGCTGGAGGGGGAGAGGTTTATTCTTCTTCCTCCTCGTCTTCGCAAGAGGAAGGCGCTTCGGGACCGTCGGATGATGAATCCGACACCTCCTGGCGCCGGGCGCTCTTTCGAGTCCCCGTGGCCCTTTTTGTGGCCTTCTTCTCTGGCACCACATAAGGCGCCGAAACCAGCAGCCTCGCCAAGCGAGCGTCCGCTGGGCCTTCGGGCAAAGGGGCCGGACAGTTGATCTGTCCAGACGTCATCTGACAATCCTGTCAGAGGAAAGGGAGCTTAGATCCCGCATAGAGTCAAACTATGGAAAACTGATACCCTGTAAAAGGAAAAAACAGCTTACCGCGAGCGCGTGATGCTGCGCACTGAATCCGCGATCCTCAGTAGCGGATGCGGGAGCCTCGGCACCCTTGAAAAGCACCTTCCAGGCATCTTCGTATGTCATGTCGAAGAGCTTGCTCAGAGTTTGGTGCCGCGCCGGGTCGAACTCCCACAGGTTGAAAGCCCGTCGTTGGCACGGGAGGATCAAGCGGATGAGCATAACCTGGACTACATTGACAAGTTTGAGCTTCTTGTCCACCAGGGTTTTGACGCATGTTTGGAGTCTGGTCATCTCTCCTTTTTTACCCCCCGACAGGCCCGTCTCTTTCCAGGACGTGAGCCGCGTTGGGGGTCCGGACCGGAACTCGGGGGGTGCGACCCATTCGGCGTCGCGCGGCTCGGTGATGTAAAACCACCCCGATTGCCACCCCTTCAGGGTCTCCACAAAGGAGCCCTCGAGCCATAGGACGTTGGCCATCTTTCCCACCATGGCGCCTCCGCACTCCGCTTGGCTGCCGCGCACCACCTTCGGCTTGACGTTGAAAGTCTTCAGCCAGAGGCCGAAATGGGGGCGGATGCGGAGGAAAGCCTCGCACACGACGATAAACGCTGAGATGTTGAGGACAAAGTTCGGGACCAGATCGTGGAAATCCAGGCCGTAGTAGAACATGAGCCCCCGGACAAATGGATGCAGAGGGAAGCCCAGTCCATGGAGGAAATGGGGGAGGAATACCACCCTCTCATGGGGCCTGGGAGTGGGGATGAGCTGCCCCGTTTCGGGAAGCCGGTGCGCGATGTCGCTAGCCAGATATCCGGGCTTCCTCGGCTTTTTGATGTGTCCCTCCGTGACGGAGGAGACCATCCACTTACCTCCCGCTCCGGACATGACTGGAGAAGGTTGAGGTGGTAGTGCAGACTTGGGCGCTGGAGCTCGAGTGCGCAAGAATGGATAGGCAAAGGAGGAAGAAGGCGTGGGTGAAAAGGTGGATCCTTATCCCCTTATACGGGTGAACGCGACTACATGTCCCCACCAGCCTGGTAAAACTTGCTTATCTCCAAGCGCCATAATCAAAGGCGCGGTTGGGTTACCCACGCCTGTATTGATGAGAATCCCGGAATAAGGGGGCATGATCTCTGCTTTGACAAGACGTGCCAAGGAAGCCGCCTCGCATGACGCGCTGAGGTGGGATAATTAAATGACTCGGATAAAGGCTTGGCCGTGATGTGTCTCACCATGGAATACGTCAGCAGATTAGATTTGTGTAAATATTATTCTCTCTATGGCAATATGTGGAAAACTTATTTTGCAGAACCGGACACTATCTTTGTGTTTAAAATCTTCTATGAAATACTTGGAGGAGGAACCCGCCTTGCAATGCCGAAGACAATTTGCGCGCCGGACTCGTCGTCACTGAAGCCTGGTTCAGGGGCTACTGAGGGAGTCCTGGATTAGGGGGTGTTCGGATAGCCGAACTATACCTTCAGCCGGACTCCTGGACTATGAAGATACAAGATTGAAGACTCCGTCCCGTGTCCGGAAGGGACTTTCCTTGGCGTGGAAGGCAAGCTTGGCGATACGGATGTTCAGATCTCCCACCATTGTAACTGACTCTACGTAACCCTAACCCTCTCCGGTGTCTATATAAACCGGAGGGTTTTAGTCCGTAGGACAACATACACATCAACAATCATACCATAGGCTAGCTTCTAGGGTTTAGCCTCTCTGATCCCGTGGTAGATCTACTCTTGTACTACCCATATCATCAATATTAATCAAGCAGGACGTAGGGTTTTACCTCCATCGAGAGGGCCCGAACCTGGGTAAAACTTCGTGTCCCTTGCCTCCTGTTACCATCCGGCCTAGACGCACAGTTCAGGACCCCCTACCCAAGATTTGTTGGTTTTGACACCGACAACCATCATGCTCTAAAAGATATAAGTGAAGCACTACAGCAAGTGACAAACTACTCCGAAAGATATAAGTGAAGATCAATGAGTAGTCGAATAATTGTGCAACTATGTGAAGAATCTCCCATTCAATAATTTCAGACCTTGATACTTTATTCAAACAGCAAGCAAAACTAAATAAAATGACATCTAAGAATAGCAAACATCATGTGAAGAAGCAAAAACTTAGGATCAACCGATACTAACCGATAGTTTCTTGAAGAAGAAAGGTGGGATGCCAACCAGGGCATTCCCAAGCTTAGACACTTGAGACTTCTTGAAATATTATCTTGGGGTGCCTTGGGCATGCCCAAGCTTGAGCTTGTGTGTCTCCTTAATTCCTCTCATATCACGGTCTCCCTAAATCTCAAAAGCTTCATCCACACAAAACTCAACAAGGACTCGTGAGATAAGTTAGTATAAACCATTGCAAAAACCTTATCATACTCTACTGTATCAAATCACTAAAATTATTATTCAATATTTCATACTAAATGACTCTGCATATTTAATAGTCCTATCCTCAAATAGAATCATTAAAGAAGCAAACATATGCAAACAATGCAAACATAACAGCAATCTGCCTAAACAGGATAGTCTGTAAAGAATGCTGCAACATCCATACTTCCCTAACTCCAAAAATTATGAAAGAAAATTCCCACTGTAGTAAATTTATCAGAGCTTAACATGCAAAAGGTTTCAACATTTTATCACATTCTGACTTTTCTAGGGAATTATTGCACCAGCGGTAAACTTTCTGTTTTCAAACAGCAACATGAAGACTTGTAACATAGGCATGGTAAAGACTATCAATGCCACTTTTATTGGAATAAAAGATGAAAAACATTGTTCTAAATAATACAAAGCAAATCCTAACAAAATAAATTGACGCTCCAAGCAAAACACATATCATGTGGTAAATAAAATTGGGTTGCCTCCCAACAAGCGCTATCGTTTAACGCCCCTAGCTAGGCATGATGATTTCAATGATGCTCACATAAAAGATAAGAATTGTAACATAAATAGAGCATCATGAGGAATATGACTAGCACATTTAAGTCTAACCCACTTCCTATGCATAGGGATTTTGTGAGCAAACAACTTATGGGAACAATAATCAACTTGCATAGGAAAGCAAAACAAGCATAACTTCAAAACTTTAAGCACATAGAGAGGAAACTTGGTATTATTGCAATTCCTACAAGCATATGTTCCTCTCTAATAATAATTTTCAGTAGCATCATGAATGAATTCAACAATATAACTATCACATAAAGCATTCTTTTCATGATCCACAAGCACAGAAATTTCATTACTCTCCACACAAGCAAAGTTCTTCTCATGAATAATAGTGGGAGCAAACTCAACAAAATAATTATCATGTGAGGCATAATCCAATTGAAAACTAAAATCATGATGACAAGTTTCATGGATATCATTATTCTTAATAGCATACAAATCATCACAATAATCATCATAGATAGCAACTTTGCTCTCATAATCAATTGGAACCTCTTCCGGAATAGTGGATTCATCACAAAATAAAGTCATGACCTCTCCAAATCCACTTTCATCAATATAATCATCATAAATAGGAGGCATGCTTTCGTCATAATAATTTTGCTCATCAAAACTTGGGGGACAAAAAATATCATCTTCATCAAACATAGCTTCCCCAAGCTTGTGGCTTTGCATATCATTAGCATCATGGATATTCAAGGAATTTATACTAACAACATTGCAATCATGCTCATCATTCAAATATTTAGTGCCAAACATTCTAATGCATTCTTCTTCTAGAACTTGAGCACAATTATCGGAATCCTTATTCTCACGATAGATATTAAAAAGATAAAGCATATGAGGCAAACTTAATTCCATTTTTTTATAGTTTTCTTTTATAGACTAAACTAGTGATAAAACAAGAAACTAAGAGACTCGATTGCAAGATCTAAAGATATACCTTCAAGCACTCACCTCCCCGGCAATGGCGCCAGAAAAGAGCTTGATGTCTACTACACAACCTTCTTCTTGTAGACGTTGTTGGGCCTCCAAGTGCAGAGGTTTGTAGGACAGTAGCAAATTTCATTCAAGTGGATGACCTAAGGTTTATCAATCCGTGGGAGGCGTAGGATGAAGATGGTCTCTCTCAAGCAACCCTGCAACCAAATAACAAAGAGTCTCTTATGTCCCCAACACACCCAATACAATGGTAAATTGTATAGGTGCACTAGTTCGGTGAAGAGATGGTGAAACAAGTGGTATATGGATAGTAGATAAAGGTATTTGTAATCTGAAATAATAAAAACAGCAAGGTATAGAATGATAAAAGTGAGCATAAACGGTATTGCAATGCTAGGAAATAAGGCCTAGGGGTCATACTTTCACTAGTGCAAGTCCTTTCAACAATACTAACATAATTGAATCACATAACTATCCCTCAACATGCAACAAAGAGTCACTCCAAAGTCACTAATTGCGGAGAACGAATGAAGAGATTATGGTAGGGTACGAAACCACCTCAAAGTTATTCTTTCCAATCAATCCGTTGGGCTATTCCTATAGGTGTCACAAACAGCCCTAGAGTTCGTACTAGAATAACACCTTAAGCCACAAATCAACAAAAACCCTAATGTCACCTAGATACTCCAATGTCACCTCAAGTATCCGTGGGTATGATTATACGATATGCGTCACACAATCTCAGATTCATCTATTCAACCAACACAAAGAACCTCAAAGAGTGCCCCAAAGTTCTACTGGAGAATCACGACAAAAACGTGTGCCAACCCCTATGCATAGGTTCATGCGCGGAACCCGCAAGTTGATCACCAAAACATACATCAAGTGAATCACGTGGCATCCCATTGTCACCACAGATACGCACGGCAGGACATACATCAAGTGTTCTCAAATCTTTACAGACTCAATCCGATAAGATAACTTCAAAGGGGAAACTCAATTCATTACAAGAGAGTAGAGGGGGAGGAGAAACATAAGATCCAACTATAATAGCAAAGCTCACGATACATCAAGATCGTATCATCTTAAGAACATGAGAGAGAGAGAGATCAAACACATAGTTACTGGTACATACCCTCAGTCCCGAGGGAGAACTACTCCCTCCTCGTCATGGAGAGCACCGGGATGATGAAGATGGCCACCGGAGAAGGATTGCCCCCTCCGATAGGGTGCCGTAATGGGTCTAGATTGGCTTTCGGTGGCTACGGAGGCTTCTGGCGGCGGAACTCGCGATCTATTGTGCTCCCGGATGTTTTTAGGGTATATGGAGATATATAGGTGGAAGAAGTACATCAGGGGGGCCACGAGGGGCTCACGAGGGTGGAGGGCGCGCCTAGGGGGTGGGCACGCCCCCTGCCTCGTGACCTCCTCGCAGATCCCCCTACGTGCACTCCAAGTCTTCTGGGCTTCTTTCCTTCCAAAAATGAGTTCCGTGAAGTTTCAGGTCAATTGGACTCCGTTTGATTTTCGTTTTCTTCGAAACCCTAAAACAAGGTAAAAACAGAAACTGGCACTGGGCTCTGGGTTAATAGGTTAGTCCCAAAAATGATATAAAAGTGTATAATAAAGCCCATAAACATTCAAAACAGTAGATAATATAGCATGGAGCAATCAAAAAATATAGATACGTTGGAGACGTATCAGGTACCCACTCGAGCACATCCTTTACTTTGCTCGGGTCCACGGCTATACCTTCGGCGGATAGTACATGTCCGAGAAACCCAACTTTCTTGAGCCAAAATTTGCACTTACTGAACTTGGCGTATAGCTAATGGTCGCGGAGCCATTGTAGTACTGCTCGGAGGTGATCCTTGTGTTCCTCTTCCCCCTTGGAGTAAATGAGGATGTCATCAATGAAGACTACCACGAATTTGTCGAGGAAGTCCATAAATACTTTGTTCATCATATGCATGAAGAAAGCAGGGGCATTGGTGAGACCAAAGGGCATCACGGTATATTCGTAAAGACCGTACTGAGTAGTGAATGCGGTCTTAGGAATATCTTCCTTTTTAATCTTGAGCTGATGATATCCAGTTCGTAAATCGATTTTAGAGAATACCTTAGCTCCATTGAGCTGATCAAACAGATCATCAATCCTCGGCAGCGGGTATTTATTTTTGATGGTGACCTCATTAAGTTGGCGGTAATCGATGCACATACGGAGATTACCATCCTTTTTGCCCACGAAAATTGCAGGTGATCCCCACAGTGAAGAGCTGGGACGAATGTAACCTTTCTGGAGTAATTCGTCAAGCTGTTTCTTTAGCTCCACCAATTCTGATGAGGGCATCCGGTAATACTTCTTGTATAATGGTGCGGTTCTGGGCACAAGATCTATGGCAAACTCCAGTCCCCAATCTGGTGGCATGCCTGGCAGTTCTTCTGGAAACACATCAGGGTACTCACTGACCACAGGAATAAATTCTAATTCAACCACAACAGTGCACACTAATTCTGGCTTGGGTATATTCTTGCGAGCATAGCATTTGGTGAGCTGCCCATCCAGACTGGTCAGATTGACTTCTCGGGTTGCGCAGTTTATGCAAACTTGATATTTGGTCAACCAATTCATACCCAATATAATATCCAACTTTTTAGACTCAATGATTATAAGAGATGTTGGAAAATAGATCCCGTTGATTTTGATCTCCAGATCACGGCAGACCAGATTGCTCTTGATTATAGATCCCGGGGTTTGTACCAGCATATTTTTGCCCAAAAGTGTGCAAGGAAAATTGTTTTGGGCGGCAAAACTCCGAGAAATAAAAGAATGGGAAGCCCCAGAGTCAAATAAAATTATGGCAGGTATGTTATTAATAGAAAACATACCAATGACGATTTCTGGCTTCTCTTGGGTTTCATCGGCGGAGATATGATGCACGTGCCCAGTGAAGTTTTGCTGGTTTGATCATGACTCCATAAAATTGACTTCTGGCCGGCTTAGGGCATTCGTCTTGTTGTTGTTGGGGCACTGCTTTGCATAATGTCCATGCTGTCCGCAAATGAAACAAGCATTATTGCGCTGATGCTCCTCATGCATTGGATTGGTCACAATATTCTTGACTTGGGTGGTGGTCTTGTTAACATTCTGTTGCCAATTTGGCCTGTATTCCACCTGAGTCTGCTGCCAGGTACGAGCCTTTTGCACAGGTGGCCCATCCTTATTTGACTCAAACTTGCGCTTGTTGTCGTTAGCAGGCCTATTATCGGATATCAGCTTGTGCTCTCGTTCAGCAATGAATGCCTTGTCCACCAGAGTTTGGAAATCCGTGAAATCAAACATACTGAGAGGACACCGAAGTTGCAGATTTAAACCTCCAAGAAATCTGTCAATCTTTCTTTCTTCGGTGGCCACGTCATATAGAGAGTAACATGCCAAATGATTGAATTTTTGCAGATATTCAGACATAGACTGATTTCCTTGGACGAGTGGGAGAAATTCACGCTGCTTGGTCTTCATAACTCCAGTAGGGATGTCGTATTTTGGAACTTATCCTTAAATTTCTCCCAGGTGATTTCCTCATCACTCGGCCACATGGCCTTGGCATTTTCCCACCATATGGCAGCTGCGCCTTCAAGGTAATGAGTTACAAATGGAACTTTATCATTTCCTTCAGTACGGGCAATCTCAAGCTTTTTCTCCATGGTACGCAACCAATCGTCGGCATCCAATGGGTCAACAGCCCGACTAAAACTGGGTGGATTGGTCCTCTGAAAATCTGATAGCTTTGAATGATGACCATTCTGATTTCCATTTTGTCCAACCATAGCTTGAATACTTCTCAATATTTCAATGCAGATCATTGTTTCGGTGGAGGGAGGATCAGGTGGAGGGAGGATCAGGTGGAGGTGGTGGCTGAACGTATGGCTCGGGAGAATGTCCTGCCTATCGTGCGGAACGACGAACAGGAGTTCCCTCACGAACATTGCTACTGCTGCCTCCCCGCGTCATCCTATTATGAATTTTTCCCAAGACAACACAATCAAGATGAGAAACACCCAAAAATAAAATTGGGGAAAAGCTAGCGACAAATCCCGGAAGAAAGCAGAAAAAGCAAAAAATACGGCGAATAAAGTCTCAACATAATTATACATAGACTCATACATGAAAATTAAACAACATGACTGGTTCACTACATCTCGTATAGGCAACGAAACATCATGACTACATCCATACATCAACCAGACAGCTGCGAATACTCAAAGATACTATTGCTCTGCTGGTGCTGCGGCGTCCTCCCCTGAAGTGGTATCGGATCCCGAACTGACGTGGTTAACAGAAACCTTCGGGTTAAAGGTAACACGACGGCGCTACCTCGAGGGCGCTCCCTCGGGGGCAGGGGTAGGATGAAGCATCGGGGCTACAGGGGTAGCGAGAAGTGAGACCCACTCGGCAGCAGTACTGAGAGGGTTCGCGGCCGAGACGCCCGTGCTTCTCGGGGGAGTAACCGGTGAAATAGGGGAGCTAGAACTGACTGGGACATAAGGGGTAAATCCCAGTGAAGACGGAGTAGTGGCGGATCTAGCAGTGAGCAAAGTAGTGGCTAAAGCAGTACGAGTACGAGTCAGCTCTCGAGCCAGCTCGTGGATCATGAGATAGCTAGTCGTGATATAACGAGCAAAGTGACTAGCAACGCTATCAGACTCCGGATCAATGAGAGGGAAACGGACACGACCGTTGTCGTGCATAGATGGGTAGTTGTAAAAACCTGGGTGGTTCTGCATTCGGACCTTGTTGTAACGAAGCTCGACAAGGACCTCAAATGCAGCAAACTGGACAGCCTGAGAAGCGGTGGAGGCATAACCGCTCCAAGAAGTGCGAGTGTAAGAGCTGGAATCGGAACTAGTGCGCAGAGTGACCACTGCGTGATACTCATATAATGAATCAGCTAGATGCTCCCAGTACACACGATAGACAGGGTCGTCTCCGAGAGGATACAGCCGACGCCACACGTTGCGAAGGGGGTGCGGTGACGTGTACGACATCAGCTACAACTGGCACGGATACGGCACCGGAGCCATCTACACCCACAACCATTAGCAGGTTAGCAATATATATA
>NC_041382.1:94076872-94105941 GCF_002162155.2 Triticum dicoccoides | reverse complement strand
AACCGAATGCATGCAACTTAATAATCAGCACAAATTACTACCGGCACTCAACTAAAAAAACTCGTACCTAGCGCGTCGTAGCCTAGCGTGGCCTACAGCCAGCGCGGCTCTGATACCAAGCATTGTGGCACCCCGGCTCAGAGCGACCGGTTTACCATACATTGCCAGCCCAGAGACCATGTCTTCTGGCAACACACAACATCTTGGTACAGAATAACAACCGCTTTATTGATGCTAGCGGAACAGAGTTACATTACAACAGCTGTCGAGGCCAAGCGGCACACTCGGTGCGGCTGAACAATATGTACATTATTTAGTGAACATAAATGGGCCTCGATCCGAACAACTACATGGCAGCGGAATAACGTCGTGGCGGAAGCTCCATATCACAGGGACACCGATGTGGACACGATCTAGACTCGGACAACGCTCTCCTCCAATGATACTTTCCTGAAATCTGGCACGACACGCCAGGTTAGTACATTGAATGTACTTGCAAGCTCACAACAGGCATCGTCATAATGACAAATAATGTCATGATATTTAACCAATTATTAAAAATGCAACACTATATGCCAACATGCTGTGATCATGCTCGAACGTCCCTCGGGATAGCTTACCAACCGCGATCATCTCTGGATCACAAACACACCACCAAAGTGGTCATAATACACCACCACAGTGGTCAGAATACACCACCAAAGTGGTCTTTCTCAAGAACAACTCGTGATCCTTACGACGATCACAACCAGAACCATCATTTGGTCCCAAATGCCTCGATGGCCTTTCTGCCATCCATCAACAATGCAAAGTTCATCGCTTAGTGTGCAATTTTTATTAAACGTTGACTCATGGTGGGACCTACTACGAGGTGTCCGTAACCGTGGACTCGGCTATCGATAGATTACACACTCTGCAGAGGTAGCACACTGTACCCACACCACGGAACCCATGGCCTCGCACTCCCATTTGGGTGGACCAACGGCATTCTGACAAAACCCCTTCATTGCCACATCACTCTCCCGGCCACTCCGACCCAAATCCCCCAACGGGCTGGTCCTGGGTGGCCCCGTGTCTACCAAAGACACCCCGACCACCGTCGTGGTCAAAACACTCCCACTCGGGGACTCGGTACCATAATCTCATTAATGAGCACACAAGATTATGTCTGCTCACCGGGTCAGGGCAAGCACGACATAACCTTCCCTAGATGGAGGCACCAACCAGAGGCCGTGTCAATCGACCGAATCAAGGCCTTCCCACAAAGGCAAATGTGGTTGCACGGGAAAGAAACTCGATTCAGCGGCACCATGAACCAGTCAACGGTATATTCAAGTTGAGTTATATTCAGGTTTAACTTTTTTAAAAAATGACCGGTGTCATAGCATGCCATGAAATGCAAAATAACACATGCATCATATAATGATAATAATGACCGATGTAATCCTTATACACACCAAGCATATCATCAACAACTCAATTTACTCTACTTTCTCAAATGACTCACAACTTAACCAAAATATTTTGCGACAAGTTTTATTAACTTCTTACGCAAGAAAGTAACTTTGATAAATTTCTCATATGCTTGTCTAAAATATTTCATTATCAACAACTCTTACTCTCTTTATCACTAAGTTGGGTTCAAACATTCTGTAAGACAAATAATATGATTAAACAAGCATTTAACAGGACGTTTTCTAACAACTTTTTATCAATCTAAGAGGGCAGAAACATAGCTTCAAATAATTGCGAACATACATAACAAAATTATTTCTAACATCACCTCAAATAAATCCTAACTTGCTTTACCCACTAAACTAGTTTCAACCATTATGTAACTCAAGCATAACAACTAACCAATATTTAACAGAATATAAATAACTCCATAATCATTTAAATGCATGGATTAATCCTTTCATTCAAGTAAGAAAATCACAAATATTGAAATGGCACCATGAAAATGATGTTATGGCTTGCCTTAGTGCAGATGAGGTTCACAAGCCTCCTGGTGATCCTCAAGACAAGCTTCACCTTCCGAAAATAGTTTTAAACACAAAAATAAAATATCAAGAACACTTCTAAAAATCACCAGAAATTCTAGACAGCTCAGAAGAATCTCATCTTTGGTGAGCTGCTAGATTTCTTATCAAAGAACACAATGCAAAAAGAATCAATTCATTTGGACTTATGGTTGAAGAGTTATAACTATTTGAAGTGTTCTGTAAATTCAAATGAATTTGAAATAGACTAGGGGGGGGGTGATGTCGAAGGCGTAAAGCCCAGGGGCGCCACCACTCGTACCGCTTCGCGCGCGTACTGAGTGGCTGACTAGCGGGCCCCGCTAGTCAGGTGGGGGAAAAGGGAGAGGGAAACAGAGGGGGCCGCGGCTTCGCCGGAGCTCTCGCCGGCGACGAGGGCTCCTTGGCCCAAACGAGAGGGAGGGATGGCAAGAGGGGGTTGAGGCGCACCTGCCCGTACCCGTAGCGTAGCTAGGGGCGGTCGAACGACATCGGAATCAACCTCGCAAGCGGAGGCAGAACGTGGAGGTCGCCGGAGTTGAGGAAGACGGCGAGCAGAGGCCACTCCAGGGGCTCCAAGCGGGCGAGACGGCCTCACCGGAGAGAGGCGGAGGCCCTGGAGGGGTCGCCTAGGCCTGGGAGGGGGTGGAGGTACCGCAGCGACCAGAGGGGATCGCCGGCAAGCTCAAGCTCGGGGACGGCGACCCGAGGCTTGCTCGGCCGGGCTCCGGTTTCCTACTCGATCATGGGGTGTGTGTGAGTGTTGGCTGGTGCTCGAGGAGGCTGGGGAGGGCTCTATATATAGGCGAGCAGCGAGGGTGCTTCAGGCTCCGCCGGTGGACACCTGTCCACGGCGCCCGGCAACGAGCGGCATCAGTGAGAGGGGGAGAAGGCGACGGAGGTCACGCGGCCACTATGGGCGGGCGGAGACGAGCACATGATCAAGAGGGTGGCGACGAGCATAGTGCCTCTGCACTGTTGGGCTGGACGGACCTTGCCCGTGCTCGCTGCGGCGAGCTCCGGCGTCGGCGAGCGCCAGGGAGGAGTTAAGAGAATTGAGACGATGATGGTGGCGAGGTTTGGCATGGTTGGGCAGGTGGGGAAGCGAGCATTGAGACGATGATGGTGGCGAGGTTTGGCAACAGAGGCTCGGGCGCGTCGCAGAGCGCGTCGACTGCATGCCAGCACGCCTGGACGAACGCGGTCACCGCGTGAACTATGACATCAGGTCGATCTAAGCATAAACTCAATGTCTGGCGTGTGGTTCGTGGTGGTTTTGAGTGTTACCAAGATTTGGTTTGGACCCAGGTGCAGTAGAGATGTTTTCACACACCAAGTAAGTTTCTGGTCAGTAACTTTTTGATGTTACTGTGGTCAAATGGCTTGGAGTTTGAAGCTGTGCTTTGGAGGCTAGTGATAAGTTACTAAGGTAAAGATGCACAAGAAATTTCAGGTCAAATGGAGCAAGTAAAATGGTAGTTGCTGTAGAAACCACCATTTTTGTCCAGAATAGAAAAGATTTTCTGTAGCAAAAATATTCCAAAAAGTGATGGAATATTTTTGCTCAGGAAGGTGCACTAGTGTTCACAGAATATTTGTGAATTATCTCAGGTTTTTCTGAGCCATAAAAATTGGGGTTGCTTTGAAGCAAACAGATCTGGCTTAGGGTTTAAGAGAGAAAATGAATATTTTTCTTTTAAGAAAATATTCCAAAGATTATTTTTGGGGTGGGTCAGAAGTGAAATAATGATTTAGGAGGGGAGTGAAGCACTTGGGTGAAATCCAGGGATGCCCAAGTGTTGAAGTCCATATGAAAGGATTCAGAAACCCCAAGTTTCAAAAAAATTCAAATGAAAAATCAAGCAAATAAGAAGGGGCAAAACCCAGGCTGTCACATACGAGGTGACTCGCGTGTGGTCTCCTACTGGATTGATACATTGGTTCTCAAAAACCGAGGGAAATACTTACGCTGCTTTACCGCACCACCCTTTCCTCTTCAAGGGAAAACCAATGCAATGCTCAAGAGGTAGCAAGAAGGATTTCTGGCGCCGTTGCCGGGGAGATCTACGCCAAGTCAAGACATAACAAGTACCCATCACAATTCTTATCCTTCGCATTACATTATTTACCATTTGCCTCTCATTTTCCTCTCCCCCACTTCACCCTTGCCGTTTTATTCGCCCTATTTTTACGTTCGCCTCTTTTTTGTTTGCTTCTTGTTTGCTTGTGTGTTGGATTGCTTGCTTGTCACGATGGCTCAAGATAATACTAAATTGTGTGACTTTGCCAATACCAACAATAATGATTTTATTAGCACTCTGATTGCTCCTCTTACTGATGCTGAATCTTGTGAAATTAATACTGCTTTGCTGAATCTTGTCATGAAGATCTGTTTTCTGGCCTTCCTAGTGAAGATGCCGCTACCCATCTAAACAACTTTATTGATTTGTGTGATATGCAAAAGAAGAAAGATGTGGACAATGATATTGTTAAACTTAAGCTATTTCCGTTTTTGCTTAGAGATCGTGCTAAAGCTTGGTTTTCATCTTTGCCTAAAATAGTATTGATTCATGGAATAAGTGCAAAGATGCTTTTATATCTAAGTATTTTCCTCCTACTAAGATCATCTCTCTTAGAAACGATATTATGAATTTTAAGCAACTTGATCATGAACATGTTTCACAATCTTGGGAGAGGATGAAATTAATGATATGTAATTTCCCTACATATGGTTTGAATTTATGGATGATTATACAAAAAATTTATGCCGGATTGAATTTTGCTTCTAGAAATCTTTTAGATTCGGCTGCGGGAGGCGCTTTTATGGAAATCACTTTAGGAGAAGCTACCAAACTACTAGATAATATTATGGTTAATTATTCTTAATGGCACACTGAAAGATCTACTAGTAAAAAGGTGCATGCAATTGAAGAAATTAATGTTTTGAGTAGAAAGATGGATGAACTTATGAAATTGTTTGAAGAGTGATCCTACTGATCCTAATGATATGCCTTTGTCTACTTTGATTGAGAATAATAATGAATCTATGGATGTGAATTTTTTTGGTAGGAACAATTTTGGTAATAACGTGTATAGAGGTAATTTTAATTCTAGGTCATTTCCTAGTAATTCCTCTAATAATTATGGTAATTCCTACAACAATTCTTATGGAAATTATAATAAGATGCCCTCTGATTTTGAATCTAGTATTAAAGAATTTATTACTTCGCAAAAGAGTTTCAGTGCTTTGATTGAAGAAAAATTGCTTAAGATTGATGAGTTGGCTAGGAACGTGGATAGAATTTCTCTTGATGTTGATTCTTTGACACTTAGATCTACCCCACATAAGCATAATATCAATGAGTCTCTCAAATCCATGAGAATTTCCATTTATGAGTGCAAAGAAAGAACCGCTAGGATGCGTGCTAAGAAAGATTGCTTTGTGAAAGCGTGTTCTTCTAGTTTTCATGACAATAAAGATGAAGCTCTAAAAGTAATTGATGTGTCCCCTATTAAATCTTTGTTTTTCAATATGAATCTTGATAATGATGGGACTGGAGATGAGTCAACTTTAGTTAGAAGGCATCCCAAAAAATCGGAGTTTTTAGATCTTGATGCAAAAGTTGATAAAAGTGGGATTGGAGAGGTCAAAACTTTAGATAGCAATGAACCCACTATCTTGGATTTCAAGGAATTTAATTATGATAATTGCTCTTTGATAGATTGTATTTCCTTGTTGCAATCCGTGCTAAATTATCCTCATGCTTATAGTCAAAATAAAGCTTTTACTAAACATATCGTTGATGCTTTGATGCAATCTTATGAAGAAAAACTTGAGTTGGAAGTTCTATCCCTAGAAAACTTTATGATGAGTGGGAACCTACAATAAAAATTAAAATTAAAGATCATGAATTCTATCCTTTTTTTATTTGGGTGCAAGTCTTTCCACGATTCCAAAAACTTTGTGTGATTTGCTAAGTTTCCGTGAATTTGATGATTGTTCTCTAAACTTGCACCTTGCGGATTCCACCATTAAGAAACCTATGGGAAGAATTAATGATGTTATTATTGTTGCAAATAGGAACTATGTGCCTGTAGATTTCATTGTTCTTGATGTAGATTGCAATCCTTCATGTCCTATTATTCTTGGTAGACCTTTCCTTAGAACGATTGGTGCAATTATTGATATGAAGGAAGGGAATATTAGATTCCAATTTCCGTTAAGGAAGGGCATGGAACACTTTCCTAGAAAGAAAATTAAATTACCTTACAAATCTATTATGAGAGCCACTTATGGATTGCATACCAAAGATGACAATACCTAGATCTATCCTTGCTTTTATGCCTAGCTAAGGGCGTTAAACGATAGCGCTTGTTGGGAGGCAACCCAATTTTATTTTTATTCCTTGATTTTTCTCCTGTTTAGTAATAAATAATTTATCTAGCCTCTGTTTTGGTTGTGTTTTTTGTGTTTAATTAGTGTTTGTGCCAAGTAGAACCGTTGGGAAGACTTGGGGAAAATCTTTTTGATACTGCTGTAAAAAATAGAAACTTTAGCGCTCGCGAGAATTTCTGACATTTTTTACTAGAGAGTGCTATTTAGTTAATTCTTTTTTCAGATGATTAATAGATAAATTCCTCACGTCCAACAATTTATTTTAGAATCTTTGGGGTTCTAGAAGTTTGCATTAGTTACAGATTACTACAGACTGTTTTGTTTTTGACAAATTCTGTTTTTCGTGTGTTGTTTGCTTATTTTGATGAATCTATGGCTAGTAATAGAGTTTATGAACCATAGAGAAGTTGGAATACATTAGGTTTAACACCAATATAAATAAATAGTGAGTTCATTACAGTACCTTGAAGTGGTGGTTTGTTTTCTTTTACTAACGGAGCTCGCGAATATTTTCTTTTAAGTTTTGTGTTGTGAAGTTTTCAAGTTTTTGGTAAGAATTTGATGGATTATGGAACAAGGAGTGTCAAGAGCCTAAGATTGGGGATGCCCAAGGCACCCCAAGGTAAAATCCAAGGACACAAAAAAGCCTAAGCTTGGGGATGGCCCGGAAGGCATCCCCTCTTTCGTCTTTGTCTATCGGTAACTTTACTTGGAGGTATATTTTTTTCGTCACATGATATGTGTTTTGCTTGGAGCGTCTTGTATGATTTGAGTATTTGCTTTTTAGTTTACCACAATCATCCTTGCTGTACACACCTTTTGAGAGAGACACACATGAATTGGAATTTATTAGAATACTCTATGTGCTTCACTTATATCTTTTGAGATATATAGTTTTTGCTCTAGTACTTCACTTATATCTTTTAGAGCACGGTGGTGGTTTTATTTTATAGAAATAATTGATCTCTCATACTTCACTTATATTATTTTGAGAGTCCTTTAGAACAACATGGCAATTTGCTTTCAGGCATAATAAAAACTTTCATACAAGTGCATTGAATACTAAGAGAAGTTTGATACTTGATTATCGTTTTGAGATATGGAGATAGTGATATCAAAGTTGTGCTAGTTGAGTAGTTGTGAATTTGAGGAATACTTGTGTTGAAGTTTGCAAGTCCCGTAGCATGCACGTATGGTAAACGTCGTGTAACAAATTTCAAACATGAGGTGTTATTTGATTGTCTTCCTTATGAGTGGCGGTCGGGGACGAGCGATGGTCTTTTCCTACCAATCTATCCCCCTAGGAGCATGCGCGTAATACTTGGTTTTTGATGACTTGTAGATTTTTTCAATAAGTATGTGAGTTCTTTATGACTAATGTTGAGTCCATGGATTATACGCACTCTCACCCTTCCATCATTGCTAGCCTCTTTGGTACCGTGCATTGCCCTTTCTCACCTTGAGAGTTGGTGCAAACTTCGCCGGTGCATCCAAACCCCATGATACGATACGCTCTATCACACATAAACCTCCTTATATCTTCCTCAAAACAGCCACCATACCTACCTATTATGGCATTTCCATAGCCATTCCGAGATATATTGCCATGCAACTTTCCATCGTTCCGTTTATTATGAAATGCATCATCATTGTCATATTGCCTTGCATGATCATGTAGTTGACATCGTATTTGTGGCAAAGCCACCATTCATTATTCTTTCATACATGTCACTCATGAGTCATTGCACATCCCAGTACACCGCCGGAGGCATTCATATAGTCATATCTTGTTCTAGTATCGAGTTGTAATCATTGAGTTGTAAATAAATAGAAGTGTGATGATCATCAGTAATAGAGCATTAGAATTGTCCCATAAAAAAAGAAAAAAAAGAAAGGCCAAATAATAATAAAAAGAAGGCCCAAAATAATAAAAAATAAATAAATAAGGGGGCAATGCTACTATCCTTTTTTCCACACTTGTGCTTCAAAGTATCACCATGATCTTTATGATAGAGAGTCTCTTGTTTGTTCATTTTCATATACTAGTGTGAACTTTTCATTATAGAACTTGGCTTGTATTCCAACAATGGGCCTCCTCAAGTGCCCTAGGTCTTCGTGAGCAAGCAAGTTGGATGCACACCCACTTAGTTTCTTTTGTTGAGCTTTCATACATTTATAGCTCTAGTGCATCCGTTGCATGGCAATCCCTACTCCTTGCATTGACATCAATTGATGGGCATCTCCCTAGCCCATTGATTAGCCGCGTCGATGTGTGACTTTCTCCTTTTTTGTCTTCTCCACATAACCCCCTTCATTATATTCTATTCCACCCATAGTGCTATATCCATGGCTCATGCTCATGTATTGCGTGAAAGTTGAAAAAAGTTTGAGATTACTAAAGTATGAAACAATTTCTTGGCTTGTCATCGGGGTTGTGCATGATGAGAGCATTCTTGTGTGACGAAAATGGAGCATGACCAAACTATATGATTTTGTAGGGATGAACTTTCTTTGGCCATGTTATTTCGAGAAGACATGATTGCTTAGTTAGTATGCTTGAAGTATTATTATTTTTATGTCAATATTAAACTTTTATCTTGAATCTTTCGGATCTGAACATTCATGCCACAATAAATAAAATTACATTGAGAAATATGTTAGGAAGCATTCCACATCAAAAATTTTGTTTTTACCATTTACCTACTCGAGGATGAGCAGGAATTAAGCTTGGGGATGCTTGATACTTCTCCAACGTATCTATAATTTTTTATTGTTCCATGCTAGTATATTATCTGTTTTGGATGATAACGGGCTTTATTTTACACTTTTATATTATTTTTGGGACTATCCTATTAACCGGAGGCCCAACCCAAATTGCTGTTTTTTTGCCTATTTCAGTGTTTTGTAGAAAAGGAATATCAAACGGAGTCCAAACGGAATGAAACCTTCGGGAACATGATTTTTGGAACAAACGTGATCCAGAGGACTTGGAGTGGACGTCAAGCAATCAACGAGGCGGCCATGAGGCAGGGGGTGCGCCTACCCCCCTGGGCGCACCCTCCACCCTCGTGGGCCCCTTGTTGCTCCACCGACCTACTTATTTCTCATATATATATATATATATATATATATATATATATATATATATATATATATATATATATATATATATATATATATATACACCCCTGCAAACATCCAGGAGCACCATGAACCCCTATTTCCACCGCCGCAACCTTCCGTACCCAAGAGATCCCATCTTGGGGCCTTTTCTGGAGCTCCGCCGGAGGGGGCATCGATCACGGAGGGCCTCTACATCAACTCAATGGCCCCTCCAATGATGCGTGAGTAGTTTACCTCAGACCCTCGGGTCCATAGCTAGTAGCTAGATGGATTCTTCTCTCTCTTTGGATATCAATACAAAGTTCTCCTCGATTCTCTTGGAGATCTATTCGATGTAATCTTCTTTTGCAGTGTGTTTGTCGAGATCCGATGAATTGTGAGTTTATGATCCAAATTATCTTTGAACAATATTTGAATCTTCTCTGAATTCTTTTATGTATGATTGGTTTATATTTGCAAGTCTTTTCAAATTATCAGTTTGTTTTGGCCTACTAGATTGATCTTTCTTGCAATGGGAGAAGTGCTTAGCTTTAGGTTCAATCTTGCGGTGCTCGCTCCCAGTGACAGAAAGGCAAATGACACGTATTGTATTGTTGCCATCGAGGATAAAAAGATGGGGTTTACATCATATTGCATGAGTTTATCCCTCTACATCATGTCATGTTGCTTAAGGCGTTACTCTGTTCTTATGAACTTAATACTCTAGATGCATGATGGATAGGGGTCGATGTGTGGAGTAATATTAGTAGATGCAGGTAGGAGTCGGTCTACTTGTCACGGACGTGATGCCTATATACATGATCATACCTAGATATTCTCATAATTATTCGCTTTTCTATCAATTGCTCGACAGTAATTTGTTCACCCACCGTAATACTTATGCTATCTTGAGAGAAGCCACTAGTGAAACCTATGGCCCCCGGGTCTATTTTCCATCATACAAGTTTCTAATCTATTTTATTTTGCAATCTTTACTTTCAATCTATATCATAAAAATACCAAAAAATATTTATCTTATTATTATCATCTCTATCATATCTCACTCTTGCAAGTGGCCATGAAGGGATTGACAACCCCTTTATCGCGTTGGTTGCGAGGTTCTTATTTGTTCGTGTAGGTACGAGGTGACTCGCGCGTGGTCTCCTACTGGATTGATACCTTGATTCTCAAAAACTGAGGGAAATACTTACGCTGCTTTACTGCACCACCCTTTCCTCTCTTCAAGGGAAAACCAACACAGTGCTCAAGAGGTAGCACGCGCCAGCTGCTACCGCGTGGTGTGCAGCTCCGTGTTCACCTCCTTGAGCACTAGCACTAGCTCCTCCATGGCCCGCTTGTTCTTCTCCTCCGCGGCCAACGCCACCCGCAGCTCGCCGTTGACCCGCTGCAGGTCGCGGTCGAGCCGGGCGCGGCCACGACCACGGCAGCGAGTTGGGTGAAGGAAATATGCCCTAGAGGCAATAATAAAGTTGTTATTTATATTGCCTTATATCATGATAAATGTTTATTATTCATGCTAGAATTCTATTAACCGGAAACTTAGTACATGTGTGAATACATAGACAAACAGAGTGTCCCTAGTATGCCTCTACTTGACTACCTCGTCAATCAAAGATGGTTAAGTTTCCTGGCCATAGACATATGTTGTCATTTGATGAATGGGATCACATCATTAGAGAATGATGTGATGGACAAGACCCATCTATTAGCTTAGCATAATTATCGTTTAGTTTTATTGCTATTGCTTTCTTCATGACTTATACATATTCCTCTAACGATGAGATTATGCAACTCCCGAATACCGGAGGAACACTTTGTGTGTTATCAAACTTCACAACATAACTGTGTGATTATAAAGATGCTCTACAGGTGTCTCCAAAGGAGTTTGTTGAGTTGGCATAGATCAAGATTAGGATTTTTCACTCCGTGTATCGGAGAGGTATCTCTGGGCCCTCTCGGTAATGCACATCACTATAAGCCTTGCAAGCAATGTGACTAATGAGTTAGTTGTGGGATGATGCATTACGGAATGAGTAAAGAGACTTGCCGGTAAAAAGATTGAATTAGGTCTGATGATACCGACGATCGAATCTCGGGCAAGTAACATACTGATGACAAAGGGAATGACGTATGTTGTTATGTGGTTTGACCGATAAAGATCTTCGTAGAATATGTAGGAGCCGATATGAGAATCTAGGTTCCGCTATTGGTTATTGACCGGAGATATGTCTCGGTCATGTCTACATAGTTCTCGAACCCGTAGGGTCCGCACGCTTAACGTTCAATAATGATTTGTATTATGAGTTATGTGTTTTGGTGACCGAGTTTGTTTGGAGTCCCAGATGAGATCACGGACATGATGAGGAGTCTCGAAATGGTCGAGAGGTAAAGATTGATATATTGGAAGGTTATATACGGACACCAGAATGGTTCCGATAAGGTTCAGGGGATTTTTCGGAGTACCGGGAGGCTACCGGAACCCCCCGAGAAAGTTAATGGGCCTATTGGGCCATAGTGGAGAGAGAGAGGCTGCCACAGGAGGTGGCGCGTGATTGATACGTCCATTTTGCATCATGCTTCTCTATCAATATTTATTGCATTATGGGCTATTATTACACATTATGTCACAATACTTATGCATATTCTCTCTTATTTTACAAGGTTTACACGAAGAGGGAGAATGCTGGCAGCTGGAATTCTGGGCTGGAAAAGGAGCAAATATTAGAGACCTATTCTGCACAACTCCAAAAGTCCCGAAACTCCACGAGAGTCATTTTAGAATATATATAAAATATTGGGCGAAGGAAGCACCAGAGGGGGGCCACCCACCATCCACGAGGGTGGGGGCGCCCCCCTGTCTCGTGGGCCCCCGGCAGGCCTCTGATACGTCTCCATCGTATCTATAATTTTTGATTGTTCCATGCCAATATTATTCAACTTTCATATACTTTTTGGCAACTTTTTATATTATTTTTGGGACTAACATATTGATCCAGTGCCCAGTGCCAGTTCATGTCTGTTGCATGTTTTTGGTTTCGCAGAATATCCATATCAAACGGAGTCCAAACGGGATAAAAACGGCCGGAGCTTATTTTTGGAAAATATGGAAAATTCAGAAGGAAAATCAACACGAACCAGTAACCGAGGTGGTCACAAGGCAGGCCCCCCCTTAGGGCGCGCCCCTACCCTTTTGAGCCCACCGTAAGGCGGGTGACGCTCTTCTTTTGCCGCAAGAAAGCTAATATTCGGAAAAAAAATCACGGCGAAGGTTTCAGGCCAATCGGAGTTACGGATCTCCATATATACACGGAACAGTGAAATGGAGCCAGAACAGAACGCAGAACCAGAGAGAAACAGATAGATAGATCCAATCTCGGAGGGGCTCTCGCCCCTCCCATGCCATGGAGGCCAAGGACCAGAGGGGAAACCCTTCTCCCATCTAGGGAGGAGGTCAAGGAAGAAGAGGAAGAAGGGGGCCCCTCTCCCCCTCTCCTCCGGTGGCGCCGGAACACCGCCGTGGCCATCATCATCATCACTGCGATCTTCACCAACACCTCCGCCATCTTCACCAACATATCCATCACCTTCCCCCCTCTATCTACGGCGGTCCACTCTCCCGCAACCCGCTGTACCCTCTACTTGAACATGGTGCTTTATGCTTCATATTATTATCCAATGATGTGTTGCCATCCTATGATGTCTGAGTAGATTTTCGTTGTCCTATCGGTGGTTGATGAATTGCTATGATTGATTTAATTTGCTTGTGGTTATGTTGCTGTCCTTTGGTGCCCATCATATGAGCACGCGCGTGGATCACACCATAGGGTTAGTTGTATGTTGATAGGACTATGTATTGGAGGGCAAGAGTGACAGAAGCTTCAACCTAGCATAGAAATTGATGCATACGGGATTGAAGGGGGACCAATATATCTTAATGCTATGGTTGGGTTTTACCTTAATGAACATTAGTAGTTGCGGATGCTTGCTAATAGTTCCAATCATAAGTGCATAGAATTCCAAGTCAGGGATGACATGCTAGCAGTGGCCTCTCCCACATAATACTTGCTATCGGTCTAGTATAGTTGTCAATTGCTTAGGGGCAATTTCGCAACTCCTACCACCACTTTTCCACACTCGCTATATTTAATTTATTGTTTCTTTATCTAAACAGCCCCTAATTTTTATTTACGTACTCTTTATTATCTTGCAAACCCATCCAACAACACCTACAAAGTACTTCTAGTTTCATACTTGTTCTAGGTAAAGCGAACGTCAAGCGTGCGTAGAGTTGTATCGGTGGTCGATAGAACTTGAGGGAATATTTATTCTACCTTTAGCTCCTCGTTGGGTTTGACACTCTTACTTATCGAAAACTGTTGCGATCCCCTATACTTGTGGGTTATCAAGACCTTTTTCTGGCGCCGTTGCCGGGGTGCAACAGTGTGGGGTGAATATTCTCGTGTGTGCTTGTTTGCTTTATCACTAAGTAATTTTTATTTGTTGTTCTTAGTTGTTTCCTATCTTCAGTTATGGGTAGGAAACGCAAAATACCAAAAAAATTAGTTGTACCTACTGAACCAATGGTTGAAGAACCAATCAAAATCTATCACACTGCTGAAGCTTATTACTTGGATCATCTTCGATCCCTATGTGCTCGTGCCGAAACCCCAACTAGCTTAGTTGAGGGCAAATCTTTAGATGAGCATGCTTGTTATGTGCGACACCGTATATCTGAAAAAGGGAAATTATTATGGAGTCAAATTCAACGTTTGCAATGCTATGCTTGGAATTTATGTGAATTATATGATTTTACTTGTTGTTCTGAAAACCCTAAGAAACACCTTCCCTATCAATGTGAGTTTAGTGATAATGGAATCGTATCTTCGTATGCTAAAGGTGTTTATAATTACTATGATGTTCAACAAATTGAAGAATTTGTTGCTTATAAGGGTGCTTTTGAAATTGCTTCTTTGATTGAAAAGTATGATGCTACTTTTCACAAATCTGAAAATTTTGCTATACTTAAATATTGCTATGATAATTATGCTTCTAATACCTATGTTAAACAATATATTGAGGAATACTCCGCTGTCCAAGAAGAGACTAATATTTTGCAGGAGTCTATGGAAGAAGAAATTGATGAAACTGTGAGCCCATTGGATGAAAAATATGACGAGGAGAGCGAAGAACAAAAGGAGGAAGAGCGGATTGATAACCCGTGCCCACCTTCTAATGAGAGTAACTTTTCAAATGATACATTGTTTAATTCCCCTTCGTGCTTACCGAAGGATGATTGCTATGATGACTGTTATGATCCCTATGATTCTTTTGAAATATCCCTTTTTGATGATGCTTGCTATGCTTATGGCCAAGATGCCAATATGAATTATGCTTGTGAAGATGGACTTACTATAGTTCCTTATGTTAAACATTAAATTGTTGCTATTGCACCCACACATGATAGTCCTATTATCTTTTTGAATTCTCCCGATTATACCATATCGGAGAAGTTTGCACTTATTAAGGATTATATTGATGGGTTGCCTTTTACCGTTGCACATGATGATTTCGATAAATATAATATGCATGTGCTTGCTGCTCCTACTTGCAATTATTATGAGAGAGGAACTATAACTCCACCTCTCTATGTTTCCAACATGCTAAAATTGCAAGAAACTGTTTATACCATGCATTAGCCTTTACTAGGTGTGCATGAATTGTTCTTTTATGACATGCCGATGCATAGGAAGAGAGTTAGACTTTGTCATTGCTTGATATATGTTACTTTGTGCTCACTACTAAATTACAAATCATTGTTAATTAAAATTGGCTTTGATATACCTTGGGATCCGGGTGGATTCACTACTTGAGCACTATATGCCTAGCTTAATGGCTTTAAAGAAAGCGCTGCCAGGGAGACAACCTGGAAGTTTTAGAGAGTCATTTATTTCTGTTTAGTGCTTTCATATAGTTTAAGAACAACAAAAATAAAGAGGGGAACCCAAAGCTTTTCAAAAAGGAAAGTGAAAGTGAGAAAGACAAGCACTGTTGAAGTGGAAGAGCTCCTTGAACTTTGTTCATGCTCATGGCAACTTTGTGAATCTTGATTACTGAAACTTTTCAACAAAAATAATTATCCCATTGTACAATTCCATTGTATTATAAAAATAATGTGCCAAGGTTTGCCTTTAGGATGTTTACATTTTCTTGATGGTTTGAGCGGTGCAGGACAGAAACTTTGGCTGTAGTGAGCGATTTTACATTTTTAGATGGAACGTCAAATGGTTCTGATTCTTTTTGAACTCTCTTCCTATACAATTTTTTATTTTTCCTAATTTTGTCAGAATTGTTCAAGTACCAGAAGTATGGTTAATGTTCAGATTGCTACAGACTGTTCTGGTTTAGACAGATTCTGTTTTTGATGCATAGTTTGCTTGTTTTGATGAAACTATCAATTTATATCAGTGGATTAAGCCATGAAAAAGTTATACTACAGTAGACACAATGCAAAAACAAAATATGAATTGGTTTGCAATAGTACTTATAGTGGTGATTTGCTTTATTATACTAACGGATCTTACCGAGTTTTCTGTTGAAGTTTTGTGTGGATGAAGTGTTCGATGATCGAGAAGGTTTCGATGTGAGAAGAAGGAAGAGAGGAAAGAGCTCAAGCTTGGGGATCCCTGAGGCACCCCAAGTAAATATTCAATGATACTCAAGCGTCTAAGCTTGGGGATGCTGGGGAGGCATCCCATCTTTCTTCAACAAGTATCGGTATGTTTTCGGATTCGTTTCGTTCATGCGATATGTGCAATCTTGGAGCGTCTTTGCTTTAGTTTTCATGTTTCTTTTTTGCACCATGCTGGTATGAGATAGTCCTTGGTTCATTTATAGAATGCTCTTTGCACTTCACTTATATTCTTTGAGTATGGCTGTCGGGGGAGCTGATTCCACCGACACCTATGGGGACAGGGCCCCTTTCGGTTCGGTGGGGGCGGAGGTCGCACAAAGAGCGGATCGAGGCGGTACACGCGAGGCGGTTTTACCCAGCTTCGGGCCGCACGGATGCGTAAAACCCTACTGCTGCTTGTTTGTGTGTATTGAATTCTTGCTCAGGAGCGATGGACGCTGCCAGACTGAGCATGAGAGTGTTCCTGATGTTTCGAATGAGCCGAACCGGCCCAACCCCCCCCTCCTACGTTGCGCCTGGGCCTCCTTTTATACTTTCAAGGGGTCACCGACAGGTGGCAACGTAGACTAGAAGGGTAAAAATGGAAAAGGATGCGGTAGGTATAGCTACCGCTACTGTAGACACAGTGCACCCTACCTAACTCTGACGGCAGGGGACAAGGTCATTGAATGCCTGTCTAAGTTGCCTAAACAGTGCAAAAAGTGACCGTTAGGAGCGCCACCGCTTGCCACGATGTCCTTCTCTTCATCTCCGCTTGCCACCGCGCACCCCTAGCTGCACGGTCTCCTGCCACGTGTGCTTGGGAGAGTCCTAGAGCGACACGTTAGCAGGTGTGCTGGAGCGCGGGCACGAAGTGGGGGTTTCCCGCGGCAAGCTCCTTGCCGCGGTCGTCGTCTTGTCGTGTTTGGGAGCTTGTCACTCACGGGCCTTGCCGGGACGCAGGGCGCGTCGCTGCAAGCTTTCTTGGTATGCCTTGAGTGGCCTTCCCGGCAAGCTCCTCTTGCCGGGGTCTTGTCTCTTCCCGGCAAGATCCTCTTGTCGGGGCCTGGGTTGGCCTTCCCGGCAAGCTCCTCTTGCCGGGGCCTTGGTTGGCCTTCCCGGCAATCTCCTCTTGTCGGGGCCTTGGTTTGAGTACTTTGTTCTTGAATGGTCTTCAAGGGAACCACGGAGGGTCTTGGCGGTCACCCGGCAAGCCTTGCCGCGGGATGCTGCGACTGCCCGTGCACGAGTTCGGGATACTAGGGTACCCCTACTCTAGTACACCGACAGGAGCCCCCGGGCCTGGGCCATACACGGTGCCGAGCGCTGTTGGGCCAGGCCCAAAACAGTGCACGGGCACGCGTGGCCTAGGTCACGCCGCATATCTCTCCGCTCCCACCGTGCACGCCCAGAACGGCACGCGTCAAACGCGGCGTCGTGGGTGACGCGGGCGGCGTGCGCAGGGCTAAGCCCCTCGAGCATGCGTCAGGCTACGATGATGGGGACGGTTCACGCCCTCCTCCCTAAACGGAGGTAGGCGTGGGGGCGTGGTGCATTTACTGGACGGGGCCGGTGCACGGTTTTCGGGACGTCCACTCCCCGCGATCACGAGGCGGAGCGGGGCCGCCTCATCCATCGCCTTGGTTCTGCATCCCCGCCATGCGGCTCCCATGCGCTTGGAGTCGCGGACGGTGAAAGTGGGAAACTGGGCCGTCGCGAGCAGAGGCAGCGGGTTGGCCCCGACTCCCTGCTCTTCCCGTGCCTTGATTCGCTGAGCGGGGCGGCCGAGCCCCCACCTCGCTCCTTTATAAAGAGCGGGAGGGGAGCACAGAAACCCGCACTCTCTCATCTCCTCCTTTCTTCAGCTTCTGCTCCCCTTTCTCTCATTCGCCATGGAGAAAGGGAACCCATGCCCTTCATCGGTGGCGGCGAGGGTCGCCGCTAGACAGCGCATCTCTCCATCTTCCGCACCCGTGGTGGCAGAGCCAGCCATAAGGGGAAGAGGGAGGGGGCGAGGTTGCGGACGAGGTTAAGGACGAGGTCGAGGCGCTCGGGGAAGAGGCGGACGGGGCGGCGCGCCAGCTTCACCTCCGCCGGCGGCTACTCCCCCCACGGCGGTCCATATAGGGGACGACCCTTGCGAGTTCTTCGTCAGGCTGCGCCGGGCGCCTCGTCGTCGCCTCCGGCTTCCAGCTCCGTTTGCGCGCGCGATGGAGTTGGACCCGCCCGAGACACTGAGACTACACATGAGGGGCTGTGGGATCAGTGGCACGCGAGTCCGCGTTGTATTCCCAGCCCCTAATGTGATGTATCTTGATCGAGGGTGGAAGACGTTCGCCCGCATCCACAGCCTGATGGAGGGGTTTACCCTCCATTTTAAGTTGATGGAGGGCGATCTCCTCTCCGTCAAGGTCTTCGGGTGCTTCGGCACTCGGGCGAAGTGCTGCGTGGACAGCTCCTCCGATAGCGAAGGCTCCTCCTCGAGCGAGAGTGACGAGGAGGAGAGCGACAGCGACAACGAGGGTAGCGGGCGGCGGGGTGGCGGGTCCGACTAGGCGTCGGGCGCCGCTTCGCGCGGCACCGGCGGCCCCATCATCCGTGTCGCCGGCTCCTTGAACTCCTCGGGGTCGTCTCCTTGGGCGGCTGGCGTAGGGAGGCTGCGGAAGGGGAAGAGGGCTGGCGACAAGGCCGTCAGGTCGGAGTACGAGGGCGTGGTGCCCTCGATAGCATGCTGACGTCCTGCCGCCCCGTCTTCGAGCCCCGCTCCCGGCGCCGCCATCGCCGTCCAGCCTTCGGACGGCCCCCGGGATGTTCTCTTGGTGTCTTCTGGCACCCGTAGCTCGCCTAGGTGCTCCTTTTGCCCTTTTCGCCTCCTTGACCTGCCTCCTGAAGAGAGGGACAGGAAAGGGATTACGGGCATCTTATCTTTTTTAATTTGTAAGCCTTCGGGCCTTAGCTGTATCTAGAACTTGTAATCCTCTCTTTCATGTTTTTCATCCTCTATGGACTGTACCTGAGTGGGATGTTTTTTAATGAAAAGGGGATGCTTGCCGGGTTATTTGTCTCGCGAGTTGAACCCACGCCAAGGAGCAAATCCTTGGTGTCCCTCGGACAGACATTTCATCTCCCGGCAACAGGCCCTGGCGCCTTCCCACGTCGCTCGACCTTTCTCACGTCTTTGACTGAGGCGGGAACGAGATGGGTGCGGCCTCCTCGTTTCATCCCTTGGCTGCCGCGACTACGACCAAACTTGGCCCCGGGAACGAGCCCCAGGGCCTAGAGTTGAGGGAGCACGGCAGTTTTCGGGAAAAAACACGGTTTCGCATTCCCCAGTCCATAAGAGGATGCATGATGAGGGATGAAAGACTTATATGATATTGCAGCCCCCGGCAACTCTGGTTTGCCATGGACGATTCTTGGCACTCGCAGCCCCCAGCGATACTGGCTTGCCGGGGCCCAGGTGCCGTCCGTTTTCTTCTTTTCTTGTCGCTGCCAGTCATGTCATGGGAACACTTTATTAGAGGCGCGACAAGTTATTTTTGTAATATAACTCTATCTTAGGCAAAAAATTACTGTGTTACTTCCTTTACTCGACTCTTGGCTTTGTATGGTTCTGCCCTACGCTTTCTAGGGAAACTTGCCGGTGCAGGCACCCTTGCCGCGAGCGCCGAGTGCGGAACTTCAGCAGCCTGCTGGCGGGGTCGCTACCGACAAGCAACCTTGTCGCAACTAGTTGCAGCTCACTTAAGTTGTTGAGCGGACTCGAAACAAAGTAAGGGCGCTAGCGGCTCACTTAAGTTGCTGAGCGGACTCGAAGCAAAGTAAGGGCGCGAGCAGCTCACTTAAGTTGTTGAGCGGACTCGAAACAAAGTAAAGGTGCAACTAGCTACGAGTTGGTTCCTCTGCGCACAGGTTTTCCATACAAAGCACGGTCGTTCAAGGAAAATAACTCAAAAACTTAAAAAACTGATTGCTCAAGCTTTAGCAACTTAGCTTTTCTGTCGTCTGCTTCCCGGCAAGGAGAAACTTTCTTGAACGGCCTGGTCCACACCATTATCTTCTCCTTCCCCCCCGGCAAACCTTGTGGGTGAGGGAACCTTCCTTCTTTTGAGAAAGAAACAGAGAAATAAAGTAATGATATGGAGCCTTGGGCTCATTATTGCTTACCAGGGTCTAGTGCTGCACAAAATGTCAGATAACATATGCGAAAAAAGATTATAGCATAAAGAAAAACTGACAAGATGTGCGGGGCACATGAGCTTTACTGGTGCACGGGGTCTGCGCCCAGCTTTGTACAAAGGATTACATGCAACAGCGGCAAGACTTGTACAAAGGTGGTTGCCGGAAAAGCTTCCGGCAACCGCGCCTTACGGGTAAAACTTACGAAGATGTTCAATGTTCCAGGAGTTGCTCACCGGAATGCCATCTTCGGTCTCAAGGCGGACAGCGGCGGGCCTAGTGACTTGTTTCACCCGATAAGGGCCTTCCCACTTCGGCGTCAACTTGTTGGAATTCTTGGCGGACTGAACACGCCGAAGAACAAGGTCGCCTTCCTCGAAGCTCCTGGCTTTAACTTTGCGGCTATGGTAGCGACGCAAAGCTTGCTGGTAGCGAGCGGCTCGCACAACAGCCTAGAGACGGTCTTCCTCAAGGAGCAGCGCGTCATCTTGTCGCAGCTGCTCTTGCTCGAGCTCATCATAAGCGAGCACTCGAGGTGACCCGTAAACGAGTTCCGTGGGGAGAACTGCCTCCGCTCCATAGATTAGAGCGAAGGGTGTCTGGCCAGTGGCTCGATTTGGCGTCGTTCTGATCGACCAAAGAACCACCGGCAGCTCCTCGATCCAGTTTCTTCCGCACTTGTGCAGCCTGTCGAAAGTTCTGGTCTTGAGGCCTCGCAGCACTTCAGCATTTGCCCTCTCTGCTTGACCGTTGCTTCTCGGATGAGCAACAGAAGCGAAGCAGACCTTGGCGCCAAGATCTTGGACGTACTGCATGAAGGTGCGGCTCGTAAATTGCGTGCCGTTGTCGGTGATGATCCTGTTAGGGATCCCGAAACGGCAAACAATCGACCTGAAGAACTTGACTGCTGACTGTGCTGTCACCTTCCTCACTGGTTCCACTTCCGGCCACTTTGTGAACTTGTCGATTGCAACGTACAGGAACTCAAAGCCCCCGACAGCTCGGGGGAAGGGGCCGAGGATGTCGAGCCCCCAGACCGAAAATGGCCAGGATAAAGGGATCGTCTAGAGAGCTTGAGCTGGCTGGTGTATCTGCTTGGAATGGAACTGGCACGCTTCACACTTGGTTACTTGTGCAGTTGCATCCTGGAGGGCTGTCGGCCAGAAGAAGCCTTGTCGGAATGCTTTGCCGGCAAGTGCTCTTGCGCCAATGTGGTGACCATATATGCCTCCATGTATCTCTGCCAACAGCTGTTGTCCATCTTCCCGGCGAATGCACTTCAATTTCACACCGTTGAGTCTTATTCTGTACAGTGTGTTGTCGACAAACTTGTACATACTTGACTGCCGGGCTACTCTTTCAGCTTCTTCTTGCTCTTCGGGAAGCTCTCCTGTCTGAAGGAAATGGACAATCTGCTGCGCCCATGCTGGAGCTTGTTGCTCGACAACAAGGACTAAAGGCGTATCTGTTGCTGCGGGAACATCCGCTTCTACAGCAAGAACCTGCGGCTCTGCCAGAGCGTGATATTCCCCGGCAAGCTTGCCGGAGCAAAACTTGTCGGGAGCGTTTGCTTCAACGGAACAAACCAAGAGGTTTGCCGGAGCAGACTGCTCCTCAGCACTCTTGACGTTGATCTTGGGGACCTTCTTGGCGGCGGCTTCGGGAAGCTCTGCCGGAAAGTAGTCACCAGAAACCAACTTTCTCTTCTTATTCTGTCCAGTTGATGGTGTCACGGATGGTTGAGTCAGCTTGAGCACAAAGATCCCTGGTTCCACAGGCAACTTTAGTGATGCACACTTTGATAGGCCGTCAGCAATGTCATTCTGAGCTCGTGGAACGTGTTCCATTTGCAGGCCATCAAAGTGTGCTTCTAGCTTTCTCACTTCATCAACATAAGCTTCCATCAATGGACTCTGGTAGTTCTTGTTCACTTGGCGGACGACAAGCTGTGAGTCACCCCTTACAATGAGTTTCTTGATCCCAAGGTCGGCTGCGATTCTGAGGCCGGCAAGCAAACCCTCATACTCTGCGGTATTGTTTGTTGCTTGCTCCTTGGGAAAGTGCATCTGGACTACGTACTTGAGGTGCTCTCCGGTGGGTGCGACAAGCAGCACGCCAGCACCGGCGCCTTGCAGCGAGAAAGCACCATCAAAGTACATCAGCCACTCTTTGCTTGTCTCCTTGACGGGGATGCTCGTCTCTGGAATTTCTTCGTCTGGGGTTGGCGTCCACTCTGCTACGAACTCTGCCAATGCTCTGCTCTGGATCGTTGCAGTGCTCTCAAACTTGAGGCCAAAGCTTGACAGTTCCAGTGCCCACTCGACAATCCTGCATGTTGCTTCTGGATTCTGCAGTATCCTCTTCAGCGGAAAGCGAGTGACAACTGTGATCTCGTGTGCCTGGAAGTAATGGCGCAGCTTTCTCAAGGCCATGAGGAGGCCGAAAAGCAGCTTTTGCACACCAAAGTACCTCGACCTAGCCCCCTAGAGAAGGGAGCTGACAAAGTAAACTGGGCGCTGCACCATCTTCTTCTGCACCTCCTTGCACGTCTGCGCAGATTCATCTTTGTCGGGACCAGAGCTTGTCGAAGAAGCCCCCTGCTTGTCGCTGGATTCACTTGTCGCGGTCGCTGGCTCATCATCCGCCTCCCTCTCCGCTACTAACGCAGCACTAACCACTTGATTGGTTGCCGCTAGGTACAACAGCAACTTCTCTTGTGGCTTAGGTGCGACAAGTATTGGAGTGGAGGACAGGTACCTCTTCAAGTCCTGCAGCGCGGCCTCCGCCTCCGGAGTCCATTTCATTGGACCTGCCTTTTTCAATATTTTGAAAAACGGCAGGGCGCGCTCAGCAGACTTAGAGATAAACCTGCTGAGAGCAGCCACGCAACCGGCAAGCCTTCGCACATCCTTGACGCGCTTCAGTGCTTCAATTTGCTCGATGGCCTTGATCTTGTCGGGGTTGGCTTCAATTCCCCGCTGAGACACAAAGAACCCGAGAAGCTTGCCGGAATGGACTCCAAACACGCACTTCTCGGGGTTGAGCTTGAGTTTGATCTTGCGCAGATTTGCAAAAGTTTCTTCTAAATCTTGGATCAGGGTAGCCTTGTCCTTGCTCTTGACCACTATATCATCCATGTAGGCTTCCACATTTCTGTGTATCTGTGTCTCAAAAGCGACATGGACTACCCTTGCAAATGTTGAACCAGCATTCTTCAACCCAAAGGGCATCCATACAAAACAGTATGTGCCGCAAGGGGTGATAAATGCGGTTTTTTCCTCACCCTCTTTCGCCATGAAGATCTGATGGTATCCTGAGTATGCATCAAGAAATGAAAGCAAATCACATCCAGCTGTGGAGTCAACAATCTGGTCAATGCGTGGCAAGGGAAATGGATCTTTGGGACACGCTTTATTGACATCAGTGAAGTCTATACAAAGCCTCCATTTCCCGTTCGCCTTGCGCACAACTACAGGATTGGCCAACCACGTGGGATGGAGCACTCCTCTGACAAGGCCTGCTGCTTCCAATTTCCTGATCTCTTATGCAATGAACTCTTGGCGCTCCACTGCCTGCTTTCTGACTCTCTGCTTGATGGGCCGCGCATGAGGACAGACGGCTAGGTGGTGCTCGATTACTTTCCTGGGAACACCGGGGATATCAGACGGTTGCCATGCAAACACGTCGACATTCGCCCGCAGGAAAGCAACGATCACGCTTTCCTATTTGGGGTCAAGCGTGGCACTGATGGTGAAGGTACCACCGGTGCCGTCCTTCTTGGCGGACATCTTCTTGGTCTCGGGTGGAGCCGCCATCGTCTTCTTGCACTTGCCGGTGGAGCTCGATGGTGCGTCCTCGACGGTAGCGCAGCACTCCGAAGAGGTGCGCTTGCCGGAGTGGGCATCAGAGCTCTTGCCGGACTTTCTCTTCTTCTTCCCCCCGGGAGCTTCAGCGGCAAGTGTGCTGTGACCAGCTGCAGCTGCTGCTTCCCGGTAGATCTTGTCGGCGCAGATAAGGGCGTCCTTCTTGTCGCCGGGGACAGAGATGACACTTATCGGGCCTGGCATCTTGAGCATGTTGTATGCATAGTGAGAGGCTGCCATAAACTTGGCGAGCGCTGGACGGCCAAGGATCCCATTGTAGGGCAATGGAAAATCGGCAACGTCAAACGTGACCCTCTCAGTTCTGAAATTCAGCTCGCTGCCAAATGTGACCGGCAGCGTGATCTTTCCCTTCGGCTTACTTCTTCCCGGGCTAATTCCTTGGAATGTGCCGGTCTCTTCGAGCTCACTGTCAGGAATCTGGAGTTTCTAAAGGACCGCGGAGGAGATCAGATTCAAGCCGGCCCCGCCGTCAACTAGCATCTTCGTGACCTTGAGGTTGCGGATAGTTGGTGAAACCAACATCGTCAAGCACCCGATCGCAGTTACGCGATCAGGGTGATCCTCAATGTTGAAGATGATAGGCGTGCTGGACCATTTCAGAGGCTTGCGTGACTCTATGGATGGCTCTGCTGCATTCACTTCCCGCATCCACTGCTTGAGTTGGCGGTGCGAAGTATGCAGAGAAGCACCACCGTCAACGCACAGGACCTCTGTGGCTTTCTGAAATTCCTGCTCGTCGGCCTCGTCATCATCCATGTCTTCGTCATCGTCGTCATCTTCATCCTTGTCGCGGTCGCGGGGAGGTCTGTCTCCTTGCCGCTGCTTGGCCTTGCCGCGGCGTCCTCCCCGGCCGGGGCGTTTCTTGCCGGATCCACCAGTTCCTTCCTGGGCCTTCTCCTTGTCGCGCCGCTCGTACTCAGCTTTCTGTTGCTCAACAAGCTGTTCGACTTTCTTGCAGTTCTAGAGATCGTGACCCCTGGTGCGGTGGATCTTACAATACTGCTTGCCGGAGCCGTCCTTCTTGTCGGCGGCCGCCACAGGCTAGGCCTCCTTGTCGGAGCCACCAGCTTTAGCTTCCTTGGTGCCACCTCCATTGCCGGTCTGCTCGACAGCTAGCACTTCCTTGCCCTTTTTCCTTCTGTTGTTCCGCCGCCGGCCTTTCTTTGCCGGGGCGGCATCCTCACTGTCAGATCCTCCTGCTCCTGTATCCTCTCCGGGGAGCCTCCTCCCCTCTTCAGCGCGTGCACACTTGTCGGCCAGGGCGTAAAGCTCGCTGACGTCTCTGATTTTACACATCGCCATCTCCTCCCTCATCCTTCGGTTTCGCACGTTCTGATGGAACGCGCTGATGATCGCGGCGGGGTGGACGTCTGGGATGTTGTGCTATACACGGCTGAATCTCTGAATGTACTTGCGCAGTGGCTCTCCTTCCTTCTGGGCGAGCAGATGAAGATCGCTTTCTTGGCCATGTGGTTTGTGGCCGCCTGTAAAGGCGCCGACAAACTGATGGCACAGATCAGCCCAGGAGGATATGGAGTTGTCCGGCAAGTGCATGAGCCAGGATCTGACATTGGGCTTGAGTACCAGCGGGAAGTAGTTGGCAAGGATCTTGTCGTCCCGTCCCCCGGCAGCCTGCACCGCGATGGTGTAGATGCTGAGAAACTCCGACAGATGCGTCTTGCCGTCGTACTTCTCTGGTACGTCTGGTTTGAAATTCTTTGTGCTGGGCCATTGGACTTGCCGCAGCTCACGGGTGAACGCAGGACAACCTACCGCGTACGGCAGATCGCCTGGTTCCCCTGGCGCATGCATGTCAACAGAGGGCCCAGCGCGCTTGTCGGATTGACGTCGCGCTTCTCTTCGGCGCTCGATGCGGGTCCGAGCATCTTCTTGTTGTCGTTCATGGAGAACTTGGCGCTGGTCGCGACGAGCTCGTGGGTCCGACGACGCGGTGGAGCCGCTGTCGGGGTGGACCCGGCGAGTCGGCGATTTTGGCCTTCGTAGTGGAGAGTGCATGGAAGTCGCACCTCCCCCAGTCTTGTTGCCATCGGCTCGCGCCTGGCTGTCTTGCCGCGGCAGCGAGGTGCTTGGTTGCCGCGCAGTGTCGCCGTTGGCGAAGCCGATGAGGCTCTGGATAGTGGCCCTCCATTCGTCGGTCTTGTCCGCCGTCGGAGGGTAATCTAGGAGTAGCTGGGCCCGCGCCAAGGCTTCCGCCGGCGTGGTGGGCGGCAAAGGTGAACGGTGCAAGGAGCGGGACATGCTCGGACTCCTAACCAAGTTAGAAGGAGCAGTGTCCCGTCCAGGCGACCGCACCTCACTAGAGCCAGCATGTTGACGTGCATGTTGGTCTTGAGCGCCACGAGAACCACCAGCTTGATCCTGGCCCAGCGGACGTATGGCGCTGCGAACGCCATGACGTTGCCGGTCCCGCGCCTCCTGAGAGGGGCGAGGTGCGCGCATGGATGCCGAGGTCTGTGCCGCCTTGTCCCTGGACTTGGCCGCACTGAGAGCTCCCTCGTCGACGCCCATTCTTCCGCCGGTGTCGACTCCACCACCCGTTTGCTCCGGGGGCGGTGAAAGCGACGCAGACGGAACAGCTGCCTCCGAATCCTTCTTCTTCGGTGGCATGTCGATGAAGACGATGAAGATTTAGCTCGCGTGCACGCCGGATCGGGTTCGCACAATCTCGACGCCCCCCTACCTGGTGCGCCAGAGATGTCGGGGGAGCTGATTCCACCGACACCTATGGGGACAGGGCCCCTTTCGGTTCGGTGGGGGGCGAAGGTCGCACAAAGAGAGGATCGAGGCGGTTCACGCGAGCGGTTTTACCCAGCTTCGGGCCGCACGGATGCGTAAAACCCTACTGCTGCTTGTTTGTGTGTATTGAATTCTTGCTCAGGAGCGATGGACGCTGCCAGACTGAGCGTGAGAGTGTTCCTGATGTTTCGAATGAGCCGAACCGGCCCAACCCCCCCCCCCCTCCTACGTTGCGCCTGGGCCTCCTTTTATACTTTCAAGGGGTCACCGATAGGTGGCAACGTAGACTAGAAGGGTAAAAATGGAAAAGGATGCGGTAGGTACAGCTACCGCTACTGTAGACACAGTGCACCCTACCTAACTCTGACGGCAGGGGACAAGGTCATTGAATGCCTGTCTGAGTTGCCTAAACAGTGCAAAAAGTGACCGTTAGGAGCGCCACCGCTTGCCACGATGTCCTTCTCTTCATCTCCGCTTGCCACCGCGCACCCCTAGCTGCACGGCCTCCTGCCACGTGTGCTTGGGAGAGTCCTAGAGCGACACGTTAGCAGGTGTGCTGGAGCGCGGGCACGAAGTGGGGGTTTCCCGCGGCAAGCTCCTTGCCGCGGTCGTCGTCTTGTCGTGTTTGGGAGCTTGTCGCTCACCGGGCCTTGCCGGGACGCAGGGCGCGTCGCGGCAAGCTTTCTTGGTATGCCTTGAGTGGCCTTCCCGGCAAGCTCCTCTTGCCGGGGTCTTGTCTCTTCCCGGCAAGATCCTCTTGTCGGGGCCTGGGTTGGCCTTCCCGGCAAGCTCCTCTTGCCGGGGCCTTGGTTGGCCTTCCCGGCAAGCTCCTCTTGCCGGGGCCTTGGTTTGAGTACTTTGTTCTTGAATGGTCTTCAAGGGAACCACGAAGGGTCTTGGCGGTCACCCGGCAAGCCTTGCCGCGGGATGCTGCGACTGCCCGTGCACGAGTTCGGGATACTAGGGTACCCCTACTCTAGTACACCGACAATGGCTTTATAGAATGCTTCATGTGCTTCACTTATATCATTTGAAGTTTGGATTGCCTGTTTCTCTTCACTTAGACAGCCGCCATTTGTAGAATGCTTTTTTGCTTCACTTATATTTGTTAGAGCACGGGCATATCTTTTGTAGAAAGAATTAAACTCTCTTGCTTCACTTATATCTATTTAGAGAGATGACAGGAATTGGTCATTCACATGGTTAGTCATAAAATCCTACATAAAACTTGTAGATCACTCAATATGACATGTTTGATTCCTTGCAATAGTTTTGCGATATAAAGATGGTGATATTAGAGTCATGCTAGTGGGTAGTTGTGGATTGTAGAAATACTTGTGTTGAGGTTTGTGATTCTCGTAGCATGCGCGTATGGTGAACCGTTATGTAACGAAGTCGGAGCATGATTTATTTATTGATTGTCTTCCTTATGAGTGGCGGTCGGGGCAGAGCGATGGTCTTTTCCTACCAATCTATCCCCCTAGGAGCATGCGCGTAGTACTTTGTTTCGATGACTAATAGATTTTTGCAATAAGTATGTGAGTTCTTTATGACTAATGTTGAGTCCATGGATTATATGCACTCTCACCCTTCCACCGTTGCTAGCCTCTCTAGTACCGCGCAACTTTCACCGGTACCATAAACTCACCATATACCTTCCTCAAAACAGCCACCATACCTACCTATCATGGCATTTCCATAGCCATTCCGAGATATATTGCCATGCAACTTCCATCATCATCATATACATGACTTGAGCATTCATTGTCATATTGCTTTGCATGATCGTAAGATAGCTAGCATGATGTTTTCATGGCTTGCCCGTTTTTTGATGTCATTACTACGCTAGATCATTGCACATCCCGGTACACCACCGGAGGCATCCATATAGAGCCATACTTTGTTCTAGACATTGAGTTGTAATATTGAGTTGTAAGTCAATAAAAGTGTGATGATCATCATTATTAGAGCATTGCCCCAATGAGGAAAGGATGATGGAGACTATGATTCCCCCATAAGTCGGGATGAGACTCCGGACTTTA